>NC_134038.1:155944876-156271000 GCF_965140245.1 Athene noctua | reverse complement strand
TCACCCAGCATCTGCACCCATCTCTCCATCTAAGGCAGCCATATGCATAGAGAGAAATAGCAAAAAGTTGTCGACCTGAAGGGTCTATAAATAAAGTTATTGCACAGAACTGCCCCCCCCAGCTGGTATCAGCAGCCTAGTGCACAACAATAGATGTCGTTTGAAGCTCCAGATTTTTTCTGCAAAATAAATGTAGATATAAAATAAAAATCCTTCCATGACAAAACTGAGGAAGAGTTTACAGTGGAAGCAGAGTGGAATATAACAAGAAAGCAGCTAGAGGTTTTATTTATTTGTAGGCATACATATTTATATACATATACATGCAAGCACTTTATGTTAGCAAAAGGTTTTACTATAGGAAAAAAGAATTCCTATTTTACTGGGGTAGAAAGGTCAAGGTATTTTAAATTAATTTTTCCACAATTTGTGTCTGACAGAAACTGATGCTGTCTAGGTAAGTACTGCTATCTTGGGATGAGCTCAGGGCCAGCAAAACAAGGTGATAAGGAAGGGACATCATCTCAAAACCAATAAATCTCATTCCCAGATGGCATTTTTATCTAAGAGTGCCAAAAGAAGCTAGACAGGAAATTTGTGGACCTATATCATGGTAAACTCATTAAGAGTAAGTGAGTTTGAAAGACTAAAAAGCAAGTTAATCTGGTGCCTCTGATTAAAAAAGGACCTCAGCACTTCAGCTCCATCAGCCTAATGTTTACAATGTATAAAATAATTTAATCCACCAGAGCATTAGTCCTGTGAATATCTACAAAGGAGATAACATAACTAGCTTGCATTTCAAAGAGGACCCCAAGCAATGTGCTAAAACCGATGAGTGCAGCAGCACAAGCATTGAGGCTTCCCTGAATGAACTGAGAGGGTCCCGGCTCAGAGGGTTTCAGAATAACCCCAAGTTCAGTTTTAAGGCAAAAACATGAAAGCAGGGGCAAGGGGGCAGCATTAAAGGAACTTTTCTCTAAAGTAGCCTGGTCCTCCTCCTGTGTTTCAAGAGATGGGACCTGGAGTGCAGACTGTCTCACTCATAGTAACTGACCAAAACACCACCAGGAATCTACACAGAACAGAAGATCCCTGGTGCAGCGGGCTGTAGCCATGATGTCCATTTGTCCCAGGCCACCAGGGAGGGAAGCTGCCCCCCTGGCATGCAATGAGGCACTTGCTTCTGCCCAGAAGCACAAGGGAGTTTTTGCATAGTTTGGCCCCAGCTATCTCTACCTGAGTTTTGCAGCTGTGAAGACAGTATAGTAATATCCCCCTCCCTCCCAAGAGGGTCAACACAAGATACTCCAAGCACTCAAATGCTACTGTAATAGGATCAGCCAAAACCAGATCTGAGTCTTCCTAGTCCCAGAGGCAGCTACAGCCCAGGTCTAGCAGCAGCAAAGAAATGCTTTGGCTACATCACATCCACACACCAGATATCTGTTTGCAGCTAGGTCAGCTTTTGGACCGCCTTCAGCTCTAAAACTGGTGACACTAGAGTACGGTCATCACCCTGCTCTCCTCCCACCACTCAGCTCAAACAACATCAGTTTTTGAGATGGGACTAGTCAGATCACCAAAGTTAGAGATGAGCACACCACAGCCACAGGCTGTACCACTGAAACAGATCAGACACTAGGAACTCACTCTTTGACTCTCATAGAAAGATAACAAAGTTTTTAAATTTACTGGTATCATTGGACAGATTCAAGCATTCATGGTAACCACCTATCAGATTCGTAACACTGGGTTTCCTTAGAAGTGGGAGAGGGTAAATATTTACTTTGCTATATTTTTTGAAGACAACAAAATTTCCATGTACTTTAGCAATTGTAGCCATAAAGTATTTGTACAAGAAAGAACATATTGTTGGCAGAGGAAGCGTATTTTGTTCTTAAAACTAATATTTAACTAATGCTCAGAAATGCATTTATGTAATCTATGCTCTGTTACGCTGATGTATTAATAATGAAATTGTAGCTCTCCAAGAAAGTAATGAACATTAACAATGGAAGTGGAAATCAGAATCCTATAATGCAAGAAATACTGCTTGGTCAGCTGGACACAGAAGGTGCATCAGTAATTTGAGTAAGAACATGAAAGGACCATAACTATAATGACTCCCATTGCATTTGCATAGTTAGTGCCTTTCAGCCAGAGAGTGCTCTCCAGACCTTATAAACTGCTAGCCCAGGAGGTGCCAAGCCGTTGCAGAAGGATGCTGAGCACCGCTAGCTTTTGAGGGACCTCTCTAGTGAGTTAATCAGGTAGGTTCTGTAAGGCTTGTTGTTGGGACATAGCGGTAAATCTTCCTCCCAAAAAGCACTAGTCCTTTTGGCTCCTGTGAAGCACCCTCACCACGGACAGGCTCATTCCTACTCTGGGTACATGTGTGTTACTATGTCTTTGATGCTGGCCCATTCAGGGAGAACAGAGGTATTTTTTTCACACAGATGCTTGTTCCCGCACATTGTTCCCATCAGCACATTCATGATAAGGACCACAGAAATGTCTCCATTGTGCCTCTGCTCCAGGGTGACCACAGGCTCAAGGGCTGCACTTCCACTGGGGTGTGCCATGGTATCCCTTCAGGCACCTGGTCCCCTCATTGTCCAGACTGAGAATTTTGCAGGTGAGGCAGCAGCTCTGGCTTCTGGAATGTTCCTAGGTTTTCTTACCATAAAAAGCAGGGAGGAGAGGGGATCTTCACTCTGACACAAGCCTGGCTCCAGCAGCTACCAACATGGAAGGAGCTGGCAGCCTTAAGGCAGTCAGAGTGAATCATGTATTTTATAAAAATTTACACATACAGGTAGAAATCCATTTTTTAAAAAACTTATAATTTGTGCCCAGTTGTAATGTTGCATATAGCCTTATAGGCTAGGCAGCTTTTTAGTGTTTGATAGAATAAGAGACTGGAAGTGTTAGCCAAATAAAGGTATGTTGTAATTGCATCCTTCCCCTGTTTGCTTGAAGGCAATATGGGCTCATGAATAACTATAGTTTGATAAACATCAACATTCTATCAACTGTTACTGACCAGGTACTCAAATCATGAAAACCAAATATAGATATTACTAATTTCCTGCTGCAAGAGGTGAGTGGACTTTCTTTGTCCTGGATCAATAACCAGCTGAGGCACCTTTAAAAACATTAGTGCTAAATGAATCTTCCCATGCTACACATTATGTCTTGAGGACAGTTTTCTGGTAGTCTGGAGTTTACTAAAGGTTGGGGTCCCTCCCCCCCAACAGATTTCAATTTTCTTTGATTTTCCATGCATGAGTGGCCAGACTGAATGAGCAGATCTGTTATCAGCTGCAAGGAGTCTGGGCTTACAACTGTTGACTGATAACTCTCTGCAAAACACCCACCCAGCGCACCAGGTCTTGCTTCCCTTTGCTTATCCTCCTCAGGGATCCCAGACTGAAGTTTTGCTTGAAGGAGCCTCCACCCTGGCACTCGCTCCTCTCAGTCGCTTCCCCACACCTGTGTGACAGACCTGGGGTTCAATGATAAACCAAGCACTGGGCTGCAGTGCTGGATTTTGCCAGATGAAGACACAGAAGAGTGTTGTGTCCTAGGGTAAAACTATAATATATCATTTGCCAGCAAACAAGTATCCATGATTTTGATTCTTGTGCCTTTTTTAGCAAGAACAGCGGATACGTGCAACTAAAAGCAAACAAGGATACAGTTTAGACTGCTAATATCTCTAGCAGAAGCGCAGTGTGTTTCAGATGTACATCCTATGATTCCTCCAAGACAACCCGTCGCCCTGGTGGTTTGATTTCCCAGTTTCAAAAGGCAGTATTTCCAGAACAAAGAGCAACCCAGCAATTCTCTGGGAGAAAGTGCAGTGGTAGGAAGCATCTTGCGCACATGCACAAACCAAACCATTTGTTTTGTGTCAGGGGAATAATTGTCAGCCAAGACCCTAGAGATGGCAAAATTGAATTGTCTGTTCTGCATATACTAATGGAAGCTCAATGTTAAGTTAAATAATGCCCCGAGATGATGTGAGGTTGAAAAGCAAGTTGTTAACACGGAGAGGGGCTGGGGGTGCTTTTCCATTTGGAACATGCTTTTGCATTTTTTTTCCAGACTTGGAGGATTAGGGTGATAAAGGGATAGGATTTGCTAGGAGTATTTTAGCTGACTAATGCATGGAAACAATGCAGATTGCTCGCATCATCTTTGCAGATTAATCACCAAGGCGCTATTTTTTTTTTTTTTTTAAATTTGCCTACGGGTGGGAACTGTGCTGGTAAAGAAAATGAGATGAAATCTTTTCCCAGACTGAAGTTATCTACATAAACTTTATACTCCATTTTACATAGAAAAAATAAGGGTAAAATCCTCAACTGGCTTTTGCCATACTTGAAAATTTGGTATTTCAGTGCAATTATTTTAACTACTTACATTAGTAAAGTGACAGTGAAAACTGAGGTTGTAAAATTGCACAACGTATCTTTCCTTCTAGACAGACAGCAAATCTTAGAATGACTATGCATGTATTTCAGAATATTTCTTTGAAAACCAGAAGTTAAGGTGGTAAGCCTAGGGAATTACGATATTTTAAACAAAGTTTAAATTAAGTATTACAGATAGAGAATTTCCACCATAAAAAATAATTTCATCGTGATCTTACTGAATCCAGTAAGAGTTTCATAATATTCAGTAGGAATGGAAGAAATCATTTAGCAAGAACTTCCATACAGTTCCCCTGTATACATTTGATTGTCTTTGATCAGTGGGTTAGAAATGATGATTTGCACTTTGTTTCTCCTCAGTTTCAGGTATCGACTTTGAAGCACAAGGACGCAGCTGCTGTGTTGGAGATGGCAATATTCTTATTCATAAGGAAATAAAATCCACACTGATTTGTGTGCAATGTTTGCACTGGATTGTGTAAAACTAAAAGGTGGTCAATCTTGTATAAACCTATTCATCCTGCATCTAGCACAGGCGAGAATTATTTCTTTATTTATTTTTAACTGTTGCTCCACAAGGGATCAGCTCTACCACATGCTGTTGCATGGATGAGGCAGGATGAGCAGGGACCCAGAATGTGGTGGGCATGGGCTGAGAAATGGGGACAGCCACTTCCCAAACTGCAGCCAGGGCTCCTCGCCACCCAGTCTCTGTCATGCTGCTCTGAAGATCACGCCTTGAGGAAAGCTTCCCCGCTGGTTTAGCAGCATTTCTTGGGCCACTCTCCCACCATAAATCCCCAACTGGCTTGTCAGGAAGAGGAAGTCAACCGGAGTCAGAGGAAAAATGAGAGCCTTGGACCACCTACCCTGGGATCAGCAATGCCTGCAAGATCCAGGGAGATGTACGCTGCTGAGACCCTACACAGGCACTGATATCAGTGAGAAAGTTTTCTGATTTATAGTCTTCATTCCCATACTGGAGCTTGGCCAATGGCCATCATGTCTGAGACCTTTTCTTCCAGCCAGGTGTTCATTTCACAGCTCTCCTGTACTCCAAGAGCTTTCTAGTTTAGGTTGACAACACTGACTGTGCATTTTTTGTCTCTTTATAGATAAGGCTTTTCACTCCAGCAATATTTACATCATGATCTTCTTGCTTTTCCATTTACAGCCTCGTGCTTAATTCTTTCATAACATCTGCAAGGCATTGACATCCAGAGCTTTGCATAGGAAAGGCCTCTTGTGATGCATTTGTCTCTTGGGCACTGTCCTGCTCCACTTAATTTCAATGGGGCCTTTGCTGGTAACATTAGCTATAGACTACCAGAGAGCCTCGGACTGCAAGTGTTTAACACATCACAGCCCAGAGGGTAGCTTCTCTTCATTCACTCTTAAGCCAGTGACAATTTTTGTGAACAAAAATGCTCCCTCTGCAGAGGCTGCTCCAGTTTCCACTATTACATGCAGATTTGTGAGAAATTCCCAGCTGCCCACCACCAGCGCTGGAAGTAACATCCATTTTGGGGTGGTCGCTGAACACCAGGTAACATATACTCAGAGTGGGAAGGGTACTTGTTTTAGCTTTCCTCTAACCCCTGCCCCCAACTAGAAGAGTTGTAAGTGGCAAACGCACCCAATGGGCTACACTCAAGCCAGAAGCAACATCACATGTACCAAGTGAACACCACTAACGATAAGATATCCATTATACTCAACCTCACAATGCTATGGTCAGACACCATAAGTGATGGACCTAAAAGCAGTTACCCTTGCCTTGCCTCATATGCAGGGCCTGTTTCCTTCTTGCCTTGACCATTGTTTAATCGAGTCAATCTTTGCAAAGTAATTTTTCCGTTTTACACATGCATACTCCATAGGTATAAATTAAAACATGCAGGGCTGGGAAGTCAAACCTCTCCGTTTTTTCTGGTTCCTAGGATATCTTTTCTTCATGCCTCAAATTCTCCAAACCCCTCCCTAGTCTCCTCTTCATCCATCTTGCAGGTGCTGTGTAATGACAGCTGGACAGCCATCACAGGCATTTTTCACAGCCATGGTCAGCACCGCTCCTAAACTTTTCCAGAGGGAATTACTGATGAGGTTGCAAGTCCTTTTCAAGAAGACCAAGAAATACAATAGCCTTCTTTGCATCCTCCAGCCATGAGGAACCTCTTTGGTAAGAGCCCAAACACAGGGGGGTCTGCAGTTCTTGAGAAAGCCTTAAAGTCTTCAGTCAGAAAGTTCAAGACAGCAATGGTGTTTCCAAAGGGAAGTGCAAGCACATAGATGGCTAATGTGCCTTTTAGGGCCTTTGTGGCATTACTACCCCACAAAAAAGAAGTCACAGATCACTCAGTATTTCTGTTCCTTGAAAACTCTGAGATTTTTGAGAGTGTTCTTCCTCTGGTGCAAAAACTAACCACTTTGACGTATGTCAAAGGAAGATACTGCCTATTTTTCATCTAAAGAACATTTCAAGTTTGATTTCCCCACGATGGAATATCTTGCCACAACACCTGGAGCTCCCAGACCCCTCATGAAATCTTGAGACTCCCCAGCTACCTGCACACAATCCCCCCAAGTCAGAGGGTATTTACAGTAGCCCCTGCCCCAGAGCGGGCACCCCACAAGCAAGCCTCTCCATGCCTTAGTGGGAACAGAGGTCTCGAACAGCAGTTTGTCTGAGCTAGAGAGTCCATAGCAGTTTTGGTATGGCAAATAGTCCTGCCTAAAGGATAAAGGGGCCTGTGGCTTTCTGACCTCCTGGAGAAGTTTCAAGAGCAGAGCACAGAGGTGTTCGTGTCCTGCTAATTCAGGGCCACAGAAGGTAAGTTCTGCTACAGGATGGCGTCTGTTCCACCCCAGACAGAATCAGTGCCCAAGGGCTCATCATTTACTAGAGTAACAGAAAATGGGGTCTTAAAGCTGCTTGCCCAGGAGAACAAACTTTCTGCTTTGGGAGGCACAGACTGCATTTCTGCAGCCTCACTGAGGTGTAAAAGGACTCAGAAGGCATCTCTGCCTTTCTTCCTTTGTGCCTCAAGGCTTTCCCCTCACCAGCAGGAATTTGTCCCAGAGCTGCACCTGCAGCACAGCTACCATCTCTCAGGGCTGCTTTCAGCCAGGCTTGCACCCCACCGGCACTATCAAGGAGGTAATTACTTTCTTTGTGGTAGCAGATTGGATGATGGGAAACCTTGGTGTCTGTTAAAGATATGTCAGGGCAGGGGAAATTTAGACAATGCCTGATTGCCCAGTGCATTGAGGCTTAAGTGACGCTGTCGGCCACATATTATTTTAATTCTGGGGAAACTAGGAGACTTTTCAGCAAGCCATTTCATGACACATTTGGGGGCCACTTTTTAATCCTATTTTTGACCCCAGTGGCAGGACAGAGAGACTGAGTACCAGCCTCCTGTAGCAGAAGCAAAAACCATGTGTCCTATTCCCCAAACATAGCACTGAACTTTTCCCCTAGACCTCCATGGATCAGTCAAATGG
Organism: Athene noctua; assembly: GCF_965140245.1. Classification (NCBI taxonomy): domain Eukaryota; kingdom Metazoa; phylum Chordata; class Aves; order Strigiformes; family Strigidae; genus Athene; species Athene noctua. The sequence goes on along the minus strand of NC_134038.1, from coordinate 156,263,057 downwards.
AATAAACAAATAAGGATCTTTTAGCTGACTAACTGGAAAGTATTTTTCCTCTTAATAGAAATATGCTGAGCAAGTACTGGGGAGATAGGGGGAGACTTTCCAGAGCAAACTCTATGCACTTATTTCATCTTTTGTTTGACATAGACAGGCAATTTAAAAGAAACCCATTGCAGAGCAACATATGACAGAAGAGCTTCATCCTCAGCCTGTCATTGATCTCAGCTGTCTATCTTTGCAACTTTGTCATCAGTCACAGTGACCATGTCACAGGCACAAACATCATTAGACTTGGTTCAACCTTCATCCTGCTTCATAACCTGCTCTACACTAATGTTTTCCTCCTGATAATTCAACTATATTATTCTTTAGGCCACTAAAGGTATATTATTACATGCTCAGAGTACTAACCTCACAGCATCTACAAATCCAATGAGACTTTGCTACAGGATGCCAACTGCTTTCAAGAGCCAAGAACTCACACAGGAACACTTGCTTCAGACAACACAAAGACCAATGTTATGCTTACCTAAGTACTGGGGAATAAATGGTTTTAAGCAGGAAGAAGGCGTTGGGAAGATGTTTTTCTTGCACATGCCACCAAGTCATGCATCTCCCAGCACAGACAGGCTGCAAAGCAGCAAGGACTGGTGTGCCCAACAAAGAGACCATATTACCCAAACTTCTGTGTCATGCCGAGCACACACTTTGCACACCCCTGAGAGCTTTGTATGTGCCTTGGACATAAAGGCATTTTGACACACTCTTCGATATTATTTTTACAATGTCACATCACCCTCATGAGCTCTTGACATTTTACAGTGGATCCTGCTGAAATCAGTGTCTTCACACACATGCTATACACAGTGTGGGACCTCTGCCACAATCCTGCAAAGCTATTTAAAAGGTACAGGGGATAAAGCCTTGCAAATGTACTGGTTGTCACTACAGCTTTAGAAGGAAGAAAACTGCTTCAGATACCAGTGAATTCTTGATGAAAGAGCTAACAGCCTGCAGGAAAACATCACCTCAGCTGTGCTTGATCCTTTATCTTAAATGCCTGGTACCTACTTGTAGGCATAAAGTCAAAGGAGAACAACTTGGTATATTCAAAAATAAGACCAGTTCTCTAGTTAAATCACAACAATATAAAAAAAAAATGGAAACAAACTTCAAAGGAAGGAAGGAAAACATAGCCCAGAAGTAAATATGTTCTGTGAAAGTTGCCACAAAATGCCAAGTTATATCTTACAAAGCACTAACCAGAAATCTTTAAACCTTCAGACGCCAGCTTATCCAACACACTACTCTGCTCTTCTCAACTCAGGATATGTGAGGATACTTAAGGAATGCAACCCAGATGGTTATGCTTTTTTCAAATTTAAGACTTTCTGAAACACTAAACCGGTAAGATGAGTAGAGTTTTTCAGCCACCAGACACCAGTCTGTTAACTACAATGCAGATAGGTTTGGCTGGCTGAGCTGGGAAAAGGGGAGAGCAACCCATTGTGCTAATGAATACTGAAATAAAATATTCAGCAGGTAGTTGTACTTGTCAGTGTTTTTTTTCTTTTGTGCTTGACTTCTAAATTGGATCGCAGTCCTCCATCTTCCCATCCAGGGAAGATATTTTTCCCAAGTTAATTTCAGTAAGGTAACTTCTGTTGCAGCTCCTGACTCATGCAGTCCACAGCAGAACCACAACATACATCAGCTATTGGGGAAAGTGTGTTGCCAGAGGACTGCCAAGAAGGTGGTTAATATGAAAGTCGAATTCCAACACATTGCCTGGGTCTGACTTGTTTCTGGGCTCACAGATGTGGACAAGCCAGTGAAAATAATTACTGTCGTTATTCCTTGGCAACCACTTCCCCATCTATATCATTTGGTATATTTCTGTATTTTACATATCTGCAGATAGCTTAAAAGGTATTACTGGTGTTTGGACAAGTGGAAATAAACCAGATGCCTTGGCTTGGCACCAGCTTCAAGTTTTTCCCCCAAACTGCCCATTTCTAGGAAAGGTTGTGACCAAAAGAATGGTGGTGATTTTACTGGGACAAGCACAAGACAAGTGGACTGCATTCTGAAATACAGAAACTCTCTTAGGACAGCATTCTCTACAGATTAAAGCTGTCTAGCAGCTCACATCAGTGCCACTTTCAATCCATTTCTCTGTCAGGTTTGAACCATGAGCACAGGAGCAGGAATAACTCTGAGCACAGAGTCTCTCCCTTTTCCTTCATCTCTCAGAGGCTCCTCTCCAGCACAGTCCTTCCTGACTGAGGCATGCTGGAGCCAGGCTCTCTTCAGAGCCCAGTTACTGCCTTGCATGGCAAAGACAGACACATCCAGACACATCATGTCTGAGTGTGTACGGCTTTGGACTGGGAGTCCAGAACCCTGCTTGTTAGTGCTAAATTGATCTTACAGGTACTGAGCACCATGGATGTCCACACTGCTGTGCTATCCTGCAGTTTTCCTTCCTGCCTTCCATCTGTGCCCTCTACTCCTCCAAAAAGCTCTTGAGGAATCACAGTTCCTGCTAGAGGCTCTAGATGCTCTGGTAATGCAAAAAATTAGTAAACCACAGAAAAGGTTGAGGACTTTTTCTCCATTACCTCTATTGCTGCACTTTGGGGAAGGAAAGCCCTTATCCTGCTAGGCAAGTAACCCTCAGCAAGGTAAGGTGTTCACTCAGAATACAAAGTCCTAACGTGTAGTTACTGCATGAGGGTTTTTTGCAAAGGCTAAACCCCACACTTTTTCTTTTTCACAACAAATCGCAGTAATAACCTTGGAAAATACTGAATTGGCATTTCTAGAGCCTCTTGGCTGTCCCATTTTGCTCTAGAAGAGCGATCTTCTTGGCACTGCCCTACAAAAACATAGTATGTGTTGCATCACACATTTAATAGCTAGAAGAACAACATTTATACTATTTTATATGAATGAGACATGAAGAAAAATAAAGTGTCTTATGGATAACTCAACAAGCTATTCATCTAACTGGGCCTTAATTTATTTGATCTATAATAACAAAATATTTCCTGCTTTAATTTAATTCCTTAAATTCACCAGATGACAGGAGAATATTGTAAGCAGAAATTCTGTACTAGAAACCACATTCCAGTGGTATTGAGAAATCACTTTCTTGTGGTGGAACTAGAAGCCTGCTCTTGGAGATGCAAGGATTTCTTTTTCTATGCAATAGTTTTCAGCGTGGTAGAGATGTAGTGTACATTACAGAACAGACCTTATTTTGGATGCCGGAGAACCTCATGAGTAGTAAATCTTTTTTCTTAAGCAATTAAATTTCTGGCTTTAATCTTTCATTCTCTTGATAGAAGTGGTTTCTTGGATCAGGCTGAAAGCCAGAAAATAATCTCCAAAACAAAGGTTCCCCCCAGCTCTAAACTACATTTAATATTTCTCTTTCACTGCAATCATCCCTGCTGGTTTGGTTTGGGGTTTTTTTAAATCTTTATTTTCTTTCTTTACTGTATTGTAAGAGACCAACTCACAGCTGGGGAAAAGTGAGCAAGTTTCAGGACACACTGTTTTAGAGACCTGAAGCATCTGTACACCCCAAATCTTGCCCTTTTTATTATTCACCAGGAAAAGTACTAAAGCTGGGAGAGACAGTCACAAAATGCCAAACAGATAGTCACAAAAAGCACAAATGCCTTTCTCTCGCCTTCAGAATCTCAATTACAACAACACTAATCTAGAAGTCCACATCTATCACTACTTCTCCCATCTAGTTTCTCCTTTCATATTCAGGGGGAGAAACCCACTGAATGCTGGCATACCAGCTGATCCCTTCTATCTGTAAATGAAAGATTACTAAATAAATGAGAGGCTGCCAGAGCAATAATAACTTTAGGAACTAGAGGTCCTGAGACATTTTACTTAAGCAGTTAAATGAACTAAAAAGCATTTGTTCAGTAAGACACCGTTGATTCCTCTTAAACCTACACTTTCTGCTCTGTAGCCACATTGTCTGCTGGTGTGGCTTCTGATAAAGATATGCATTACCCTTGCCCCTTCCCGGGAGTGTTCGTTCCATTAGGAGCTCTCCGACAGACATCATCCAGGGCCATACTTCAAACTAACACAGAGACTGGATTGGATTGAGACACACATCAAACTGTGAACCTGAAACCTCCTGCCAGACAGCTTTGTGTGTCAAGTAGTGCATTCCGCATCAGCACAGGCATCTCCGCATATCAACATGTTAAAGACTTGCCCTTTCTGATTACGGGTATTGACTCTTCAGAACTTCAGAGACAGTAGTGAGGTTTAATGCAGGTCCTCAAAGGACTCAAATCCCTACTGGGTGTTGAAAAGGGAATGTTACACATGCACACCAATATAAAATGCTTTACATATTCCAACAATGTCTTGCACAAAAGAAATACTCCTTAATTAAAAGAGTTCTCCCTTTGTTACAATTCTAGAAACGTCTAGAACATTATGGGACTTGGCATTTGGAAAAAAGTTTTCATTAAAAACCCAAAAACCCAACCAGTGTTGTGAGATACAACTGCTCTCAGACGACATGACAATTTTCAGCTTTTTAGACTTCAATATGTGGCATCTACCCCTTAATAGATTTTTTTTTTTTTTCAGGTTTGATCGAGTGAACTGCTGAGCTGTTCTTTTTCCTTCTGCTTCCATATTACAATAAAGTCAGCATGATTCCACAGACCTTTAAGCTCTTGTTTGAACCTTTAACCCTTGGGATGTTACAGCAAGATGCCCAGGATTATATAGTCCACATAAACTATCTGCATTTCCTCTTTATGGCCCCTTGTTCAACTGCACAAAATATGAGACCATATACCAAGCAGTATCATACATGGACAAGATCAACAGTCTTGCACCCTCTGTGGGCTAACAAAAATCCTGTAACACATTTCAAAACAGTTGTAGACAAAAAGGCTACTTCTCTGATGTTCTTCCTAGACTCTCCAGCAGCAGTTCTGCATCCACATCTTTCTCTTCCAAGCACCAATTAATGCAAAATGTTTTCATAAACGAAAACAGCTAGGAAGATGCTGAAGTAATTTCCTAAATCAGAGCCAGACAATATGCCATGATACTTGTTTAAAGTCAGTGAAGGTACCTGTTAGCACTGTTGTCTGGATATGTTACTGAAGGAGGTGATAGGATTAGATCAGTAGCCTTAATTTATCAATAGGAACAGCCTATTGACTTCAGAAAGCTCAGCCACTGACAGAAGATAATTGTTGTATTTGCTTAATGATTTCAAGAAAATAAATGTCCCTCTTTGGTTCTCTAGAATTTGAGAAACTGAGCAAGCATCTGTAGCCATTCATTAGATCAACTCTTTGTCCAAGACACACACCACCTTTCATGTTGCTGTGATCCTACAAACAGGAGCCAGAGACACAATGTAGTATTCAAGTTATCGATTTGCTTCACACAGAAGATGCCAAAAGGACAGTCAGAACTGGAGACCATGTGTGTTTTAAGGGAAGCATGGCTCCAAATAGGTCAAATAAGTAACCAGATGGTAATACAATTGTGTGAGATTATATTAAAGTCTACAGCTACTCATTTTATTACATTTTGCTGTAAGCCACTGAACCAACGATCTATGTAGATTGAAGTTTATTTGGTTAAGATTCAAAACACACAGAAAATGAACATTTCAGTGCTATCTTTGGCTTTTGTACTTAGGGCAGAGTTCAAGACACTCTAGGCTAGATTTCAAAGCTATTGAGTCTGTAGGAAGTAGTAGGTACCTAAACACCCTGAAAACCCAAGGCAGGGCTACTCCAGTGTTAAATGCTAGCTTAAACATAGACTCTTCCTACACGTCCCTAAAAGAACTGTTGTGTTTTTACAGAAGCAGATGCTCTCTCAGGGAACTGCTATGGTGTGCCCCCCTGCAAGTTTCAAGCCTAAAACATGCCCATACTATACTTGGCTAGGAAGTGCATTCATTCCTGTAGAGGAGCTCCACAAAAATCACCAGACAGCCCAAATCTAGATTTCTGATACTTCAAATCCAAAGGTTTCAGCCTAAACAGCTAGAGTATTTAATGGCTAGAACACATGGCCCATTTCAATACGGCTTGAAGCTTAAAGCAAAAGAGAAGCTAGCAGTAACTGACTTCCCATGGCTTCCCACACAGCTATTTCTTCTTGTGATATGAGGTTCATCTTGGCAAGTCTCTGCACACGACATGAGAAAGTACATCAGCTAGCCACCGCCTAGAACAGATCATGGTCTGCCATGGCACTTGCCTTCAGCCCAGCACCCATGAAAGCAGAGCCATTCTGCAAGCTATTCTGCCTGCATGGTCTTGCCAGAAGGCACTGGGACAAAGTTTCTGTTCTCATTTGTCCAAATCTCATTTTCTGCTATCTGTAAGAAGCTGGGAGACATAGTTCATGCCAGGATTAGACCACCCTTATTCTGCAACACCACACTTCCCATCTCACAGTGAGTTCTGGGTGTAAGTGCCACAGAACAAGTGACAACTCCCAAGCATCTCAACAGCCTGCTCTGCTTTAACAGCAAGAGGCTGCTAACTGCTCTGCAAATACCCACTGCTTGATGCAAACAACATATGTATGTTTAGTTTCATTGAAACAGTCAAAAGTGACTCTCCAACTGATGCAGTAAACACTGCTGCATACTTGCAATGGTCTCCTAATTTGTCGCACTCCTTCTATATGAGAGCATTACTACTTGCTCTGCCAAAGCCCTAACAAAATCCACTGGAGGTAAGAATCTAGTAAAATCACTTGGAATAGATTTACTAGAGTGATACTTTGGCTTTTTAGTGCAGTGTATTCCCCAGATAAATTTGCAAAGAAGTATTATTCCTTTTCCATTTCCAGCCATCTTGCTTGTAGCTGCACTTGTGCATTAGTCACCCCAGAAGGATTTGTCTCCAAGAAGGGTCAGTTCTCTGAAATCCTAAGCAAGCCATCTGGTTAGATCCATAAACTTTCTAGAAGCCCTAATGAGAGAAAACGCACAGGTGCTGATGGGAAACATCTCAGTCAATCCACTGAACTTGATGGGGCACAGACAAACCGATAAGAGGTGCTCAGCCACCCGTGTGGTCAAAGAACCAGCTGCATGCCAGTATCATACTGGGCTCTGCTGTATTCTGGCTACCACAGGCATTACATGGATTTACTCAGGAAATGCTTGCTTCAGGCAATGTCATCGCAGGGAAAGAAACTGTTGGACAAGATATGGTAAGACAGTGATTAAAGAGCAAAAGCTTTTCTGTGATCATTTTTATTCTCCTCAGACAGAACATAAAGTTAAATCTTATTTACAAGGAGGCCTCCATTTTATTCCCCTCAATCTTCACAGTCTCTCTTACCCTCTAAAATCCACATACACACCATTAGGCAATAAGCTCAAGGATATCAAAGAGCAGGCAACTAACATTAACAACTGACTCAGCTTTCCCTTTCTTTCAGCATGTATTTGCGGTCTTCTTGAGGAGACTTTAGAAGAGAAACAGAAGAATCTGAATAAGTACCAATGAGCAAAAAATAATACACACCTAAAAGAGAAAAACAGAGTTGGATGTGACTGCAGAACCTATATTCAACCTGTATTCAAAGCCTTGCCATTCCCAGGCACTTTCATTCACTTCCAGCAAGTAGAATGGCAGTAGTCAGTTGTCGACTTCTGTATGTGTGTCTCCTAGTTACTCTTGACTCTGTATGTTTTTCTCATAAGTCATTATGTCAAACGCCAGGACTTCGGCAGTTCACTATTCCAGACCTCAAGAACCATGTTCAAGTCAGAGTAGCTTTTATAAAGCAATACAAGATTATTTTCTTCTTTAAGGGTACCATCTAGAGTTTGGAAGTGGTTTTGCTGTCCATCAGTCAACAAGATAGTCTAAAATTGATACTAAAAAGTGGAAAGTAGCTACTGGAAGTTATTTGCCATGATAAGACCCAGCAACTCCTCTGTCATCTCCATTCTAACAAGGCAGCAATAATTCTGACATAGTCTGAAAAAATAAAAATCTCTGCTCATTCATATTGGAAGCTTTGTTTTCCAATAAAATGGACTAGATGCCATAGTAATGTTTTTACCAAAACCAGTGAAAAGCACTGCAGGAGTTTCAGGAAGGCGTTATGCATTGTAATGAAAATATTTTGTCACGTTTTCCAATCATCCTGTTGCTTTTGTTCACACAGAGCCAGTTATTAGCAAGTATCCCGTTCATCTGAAGAAGATAATTTCCAGCCCCAAAGGCTTTGCCTGAAACACAAGCAATCAGAAATTGTTGCTGTTCCAAATAAAAGCTATAACGGTGCACAAATTATTGCTTTCTAGCTGGCATAGATGGAATACTGTTTAAGAAAGAAAGACTAAAGAACACACTTAGCAAATCCGCAAGCATGCACATTCCACATACACACAGAAATAAACCAAGCATCTCTAATGTCCTCTCTCATCACTCAAGAGGGAGATGTGAAAACTTCACTCACAATATTTGCCACAACAAGAAGAGCGTTCACCTTCTGCTCCTGATGGGTGGTGATTTACAAGCCCAGAGTGACGGTCTTGTTACCGCACACGGAGACAGGCTCCCCATTTAGACTTGTGCCAGGCTGAGCGTCAGGACCCTAAGAGGGCTCTCAGTTCCCTGCACAATGGGAGGTCAAAAACCAAACCAAACAGAGGCTGTTCCTGGCAAGATACCACTGAACTGCATGGAGGAAACTGGTTAAAAATATATAAATTAATTGAGAGGGCACACAGTGTTTTCAAACCAGCATTTTAAATATGTTGTTCCTTCTTGTTCTGTCAACCTGAAACAAAAGTACATGCAGAGCAACACTCTGCAAACAGCCCCAGGCTTCATAAGTTACCCAAACCCTGTCACCAGGACCATCAAAATGAAAGTCCTGGGAATAAGAGCTAGGCGAGAGTTGTGCAGCACAAGTCCTGCTCCAGTTGTCTGATGGTTTAACGACAACAAGAAGCAAATATAAGCAAGTCTTCCGAACCCTGATGTTGTGCACAGAACAGCACTACTAGCAAAATGCTTACACTTCCGTTTCAGGGAGGCAAGGACTTTATACACACAACCATTGAAAAGAACAACATGTCTCTGGAAAGGACTATTGCCAAGGTAAAACCTTTTCACAGAGATCAGTCCTTGATTCTCCTTTCCCCCCAACAGAGAAGTCAGCCAACTGTTTGGTGTGAAAACAAATTCTCCCAGTGTGGCCACAAGCTGAGCTAACACAAGAAACATTTCCTCTTGCCCAACTTCTGCAGATGATGGGACTTGGTCCCAGGGCATTGTATTTAGTTTCAGTCTAGAGCTGCAGATCAGCCCGAGGTTGGGAATCCCACCCACGCCCTGGTATGAAGGAAACAGTGTTGAAAGGAAAGCATTTTTGAGGACTAAACATTTAGCTGTTTAGGGTATAAACCATGTAAAGGAATTTAGCCAGAAGTATGTATTCAGCTAGGGGAATAACATACAACTTCTCTCAGTATATTGTAATTGGTTTTGTTAACAAAGTTTAAAGAAGAGGAACAATTTGGTGGCGTTTCAAAAAGAGGCAGCCTGTATTTTAATAGAGCAATTTAGACTCAATGAAGTGCTTTTGCATTTATTTACCTTTGTCTTGGTGCAAAACTCAAATCCATCTAGGCAGCTATCCTTCTGGGTAGCAGTTTTGCTGTGAAACAGCAAACAATGGTGCAGGCACACACACACACGCACAAACTCATGCTGAACTTACAAAACAGTCACAAGATTTTGGGTAGATACGAGCCATCTTCAAAGATGTATGGTTTAATGCTACTGCTTCAGAACTTAAAAACGGGACCCCGTTCTTCAGTGCCCAGATAAGATAGCCCACATTGAACATCTGGTACCTCCATGGTGTTGCAATGCAGACACACAGTTATCCTTAGGGCCATGCAGTCACACACAGTCAGATCCTCTCTCACAGTATGATCACTCCCGCAAAGTCAGAACAGCATACAGAATATTTTTGCACATGCCCCAATATTGGGCCAGTGGGTGGCAGGGGAAGAAATGCAAAAAAACATCCCAAAACACCCAACTGTCCTTTATGTGGCCTTTTCACTTGAGAAGTAAAACCCACGATAAGTTTGAAGATTTACATCAACCTTGCAAGGCTTTCTAGGGACTTCAGAGCACCATGGCCATAACACAAAAAGCATCCAGATGATATAAACCCAAAACCTGAGGAGTATTAGGTGCCTAATGGGTTACCAAAGAGTGTCTGCATTATGCCTACACTGCAATCACTACCATAAGCACAGTTCGGTGCACAGGTATTCTAATACAAAATTCAGGATTTCAGCATTTAGTCTTGGCTGAACTCTGACTTAAATTCTAGGTAGGCAGCTTACAGTTCAAGTACAGCTATAGTGTACTTCAAATACAGCAGCTGCTACAGTCTAAGAAAAATACAGATGGGCCTCCATTTCCAGTTTCCTTGGAGCTTTGAAGTCCAGTTTTGAGATCCAACTGGGAAAAAAATTGGCTCTGAGAAGGTGGATTATTTGTGAGGACTAAACATTTAGCTGCTAAGTCTATGTGCTAAACTAGGAGAAGAACATCCAACATTAGGAAGCAACATCTGTATAGGTACTTATCTGTAAAGCATTAAAACACCTATGAGGAATATTCAAACTTTTTGAGAATCAGGCAACAAAATCCATAGTCCTTCCCATGTGTTAATTCAGCTAAACAAGCAGAAAAAGTAATTAAGGGCTGGAGGAAAAATAAAGGAACTTGTACTTTCATTAAATCTAATCACTTTTTTTCCCCTCTCCCCTTCAAACGTGTGAGATTTCTGCTCTCAGTATCCTGGGACATACAATGGGAGAAATGAGACAAATCATTTCACATCTGTAAAATTATGCCACTGTACCCAGCACCCACATACAGAGACTCACTGAACGAAATTAAGGGGCCCTGTTCGTGCTGGTATTTGCAGGCAAAAGTCTTCATCACTCATTCTCCTGGCACCAACCAGGACCCTAGTTTTCAGAAATTTATTATTCCTGTTCCCAGTACAGTGTTTCACTGATGTATTTAAACAGCCTCCAGTTCAAAAAAAGAAAAAAAAAAAAAAAGCAGACACATGCTTATCACTGCCTGGGTGTGATGTCAAACTAACACCAGCCAGCTCTGAGGGAAGGTCCAAGCCTGTAAAAGCTGAGTGGAAAGAGGGAGGGAACCATGCAACTAGTCCAGCACAGGCAACAAAACTCCCAGGAGAGGAGGCATCCAAAACAGAGCTCGCTCAAGGCATTTTTTTAGCAGCCAGCTATGTGGAACCAAATTGAATTGCCTCCAACACAGCTTTGTCAGCTGTCCCTTCCCATGTTGGCTCTGCACAAAGTTTGAATGCCTGAAGTATTTTCTAGTTACTCAAGGCACTGAGATGGAATGGAAGCTAGACATCCAGGTGCCTTCAAGAAGTCTTAGCAAGTGACTTCAGACTTAGGATTTCTTAGATTACATTTCTTTTAGCTTCATACTTCCTTGCTCAGCCTCAAAGTTGTTTAGTCACACATTATTTCTACCCTCTTCCTCCTCACTAAAACTTTTACTCTGCTTTCTCCTATCAGTCTCCCTGAAGGCAAAGCAGCTTTCCACTTACTCTTTATCCCCAAATGACTTGCCTTGCAGTCTTAACAATCTGCCCAAATCAAAAGAACTGTATCCACAAAAAAATTAGCACCTAGTTATCTCCACCCATCCTTTTCTACACAGACCTCCCTCACCCTACAGCATTTTACTGCTGACTCAGGGAGTTTCAACACTCTCAAAACTTGTATTTACCAACACAGCCCTCAAGGATCTTCCTAGCCATCCACCATTTACATTCACACAACACTAACTCAGAACAAACTGACCCAACAGCCTCATACAAACTTAACATTAAACCCTCACCAACTACACAAGCCTCCCAGCCTTTCTACAGGTTCTTGCTGGGCCTGTGCTAATTCATATCAGCTGTAGCTTGGAACAAGCTTTCTCCCAGCTGATCCTGTATATCAAGTCAGCTCATCCTGAGATAGCAGAGCTTAGTAGATGCCATTATTTTTTTTGACTGTTTCTTCCTCTGGAAAAAAACCCACATGGTGTCACCTTTCTAAGGGTTCTTCCCTGGTTTGTTGGGAAAAAAGGTCTGGGACCCTTAAAGGAACCAAAGAAAGCACCAATTCCTGCTCTAGGACTATGTGACGTGTCTCCTTACTGTACTGTGGGAGAAACTACTCTTTCTCCTTACAAAAAACAGAGGAAAGACCCCGAAGTCTCTCTTCTTCCCAAAAGAAGGGGTTGACTTCTTAAATACTCAAAGGTGAGGACATATCAAAATCCATCCCAAATGAGGAAAACAATTAAATCCACACAAAAAGAAGGTATTCATTCTCACTGAAGTCAACAGGATCAAAGTGTGCAAGTTTTTCTGAAGCAGACTAATGGGCTGACTGAGCCCAGAAACACAAACCTTTGCATACCTGGTGGTAAAGTTTGGATCTGTGTTTGTAAATTGTAGTACCCAGATTCAACAAGGTTGTTGTCCAGCTGTTAACGCACTGCTCTAATAAACTGAAGAAGGGTTTTGAAATTCACTTGGATAAAAATTGGGCCAAAGGACATTGTCAGAAGTGTTGCTTAGTAAGGATCCGGATGACTGAGATTTAATAATGGATGATTAGAAAAGCATTGCTGCACTTCAACAGTTTGAACAGTACCACTACAATCTCAGGAAGAGTAATTCAAGTTTGTGCTAACCAGTACCAAAGGAAAACCATTTCCATGAGTTAAGGATCAACCAGTCAACTTTCATGTACAGGATTAAGCTTTACATTTGCCACAGTGAACAATGAATGATAAAGGAACTGCTCTGTGATAGGATCACTGTACTGAGAAGTTACTTTTCACCTCTGTTTTTTAAATTACTGTGTTTATCCAAGGTCACTCGTGGGAAAAATTAATGGTTAGTCAAACACCTATTACTGAGTTGCAAAAATAATAGGGAACTTTTTAAAAGGAGAAAAATGAGAGTACCGAATTGACTTGAATTTATTTGACTTCAATTTTCTCCTCATCTGGGAAAATAAATGAATATTTACATACTGTAAAGTCAAGTGTCTAGCCACCAAAATAATGTCATCAAAAAGTCATCAGGAAAAAAGGTCTTATTATTTGGATAGATTTTTTCCTTCTGTGGTTCTTTCTTCTCACAGTCTAAATAAACACTCAGGCTGCAGCCACATTTTGTCTGTTGGAAGTTTGCGAGGTTGTGAGCTCCAGAGTTTAAAGTGCAAAAGTTTTCCTCTTGGTGGGCAGCAAGAGCAGGGTCCCAGGGAATCGAGGGAGAGGCTTTACAGCCTCCAGTCACCAATTCAGACTGATTAAGATGAGACACCATGGGAAGACATTTCCAAATCTTCCCAGCTGCAGCCAAAGGAAAACAAGCAGTCTTAAGTACGTTACAAGAAGGAGCAGAGATGTCCACCCTTACATGATATACACTGTAAAACATGGCATAACAGCATCCAAGGAAACACCACCTGAAGTCCTAAAGCTGAGACATCTCAAGCTCTTTGCTGGAGATCAATTCGCTACCAGTATAATGTGTTTGCCTACACATGCTTTAAGAGGCCATGTTACTTTATAAAGCCTCTATCTGCAAGGTATTGAAGGTTCTCCCTATCTTTACATTGCAGTGGCAATCAGAGGCACTCCACACTTCAGAAAGATTGACCTGTGATGACTCCAGCCCTCCCAGAAAGCAGCTGCACACCCAGCTTCATAGGTGCAGTGACCACCAAAGGGGAGGTGCAGAAGGGCCCGGGAGAGCTGCAGGGCTGCGACTTCCCAGCCTGGCTGGGCTGCAGCTCCAAGATGCCCAGGACATCACCTGGGAGATGCCAGTGGCAAGCCACAGCTTTAGCAAACCAGTGACAGCTGCCAGTTTTTCTTCTGATTCAGGACTGACCCAGGTGATACCACTCATTCCAACCAAAACCTTGCTGTGGCCCAGCTTAGTTTTCAGGTGAGCCAGAGCTTGGGAGCTGTTGTGGATTTTCATGTAAGACAGTGCTTGGGGACTGTAGGAAAATGGCAATTGTCTTATTGAAACTTCTTAATTAGCAAATTTCAATAGGATTCTTCCCTCCCAGTGTCAGCTAGATATAAATGTTGTGAAACAAACCCTTCCAGACATCAAAGCAAGAGAGTGATTGTTTCTGGGTGTCAGGCCGAGCCTGAAACTGGATCCAGACCAGTACTTGGAGACATGCTTTTTCATTTTTAAGAGCCATTGCCCAATGTGATTTCCCAAGGTCCCAAGCCTTGGTCCATATGAGCTTTATCCCCCACATTCCTCCCAGTGGCCAGTTCATTGTTTGTGAGCGTCCCCAGTAAAGCTGTTGTAAATAATTTACACAACCCTCAGCCAACCGAGGCAGAGACGGTACCACCATGGCCACGTGAACATCTCGAGCTATAGCCGGCTTACTTCACATGTGATGCAAAATGAAAAATAAAGCCCTGAGCATTCCAGTCATACCAAGTGTGCTCCCGACAGCGCTTTTAAACAAATCTCCACTGTTCGACGGACAGAGCAGAACTGGAGTCTGTCTGCTTCAATTTAAATCTGTCCCTGAATGATGTCCATGAGTTAACAGGGAGAATTATAAGGGGAGGAACAAATAAACATTACAAAAAGAAAAAGAAAACCAGACTTTTTAAACACTCAGATGCCTGGAGAGTTCCCAGGCTAAGCATCCACATGTTAAAGAAAAAAAAACATCTTCTCAACATCTCAACAGCATACAAGTGTTAGCAGCTCTGAGGCTGCGTAACCTATCTGAGAATCAGGTATAGATTTGCCAGCGGGGCAGAGAAGGGTAATCCCTGCCTTGTTCCCATGAGCGGTGCCTTGCAGGACACATGGTCTTAGGCCATACTACAGGGCTGTCTGTGGGCACACAACCACCCCATGCAGGCTGGGGTACAGGTTGTCCTCTCCAGGGAAGGGGGAAGCCATTCAGGAAAGCGCTTCTGTCAATATGGGCAATACACTTGATGGGATGGTCAAGTGCAGAGAGCTTTAGCTACTGCACATGAAGGAGAGGTCTGGCCACTACTGGTCTTTAGGACTATTTCGGCCTTTGCTTTCTACTGCAGCAAGGGAAAGAGTTACTGAACTTTGGTTTGGATGTACTTCAGCCAAAGCCTTTCTGGTTTTAGGGCAATGGCCACATGATTCTTTGTGCCCACACTTACATTACTGCAGGACAAGCAGAAATGCCATGTAACCCCACCACTCTGCTACGTGAGACATTAGGAGCTCAAGTTTGGAAACATGGACGAGGAGCCACCGATCACAGCCTGGTGTTAATGTACAGTGCTGAAACACGGCAAGTCCCCAACGAATGACAGTAGGTCACTTAAATGGTGTCTAACCTGTCCTGCAAAAAGCCATCTAGATTCCCATTTGGCCCAGATCTTGTATTTATGTGGTTCAAATTTATGTCCATGTTTAATGCAGGAATGTTAGAGCTTGAGTGTTATTTGTGTTTGTACTTCTAATAGCTATCTAGAAAATAATAGACAAAGCCAATAAAAAGAAAAGCTTTCCTCTGTCTCTCTCCTGAAACTCTTCTTCAGCTTAACCCAATTTTCCAAGTCACTTAGAGGCCTTTAAATAAAATGAAATCCTAACGATGTCGCTGCCATGAATAATTAATTGGACCAGTACAATCTCTCAAACAAAATCCATTCTCATTAGATTAGAGGTTTTCTCAAGACACACGAGTTCATTATGGCATTTTTACATCCTTCTTGTCTCTTATGTTTCTTTGTCTTTCCTTATCTATGTCTTTTCTTATTTGTGTCTGAGACCCAGGACTCCATCACCTCGGTAGCCTCCAAAACAACATGCCAATGC
This sequence comes from Athene noctua, assembly GCF_965140245.1. Taxonomy (NCBI): domain Eukaryota; kingdom Metazoa; phylum Chordata; class Aves; order Strigiformes; family Strigidae; genus Athene; species Athene noctua. Next base: position 156,247,082 of record NC_134038.1, on the reverse strand, counting down.
CCAGGGAGGAGAGCTCCTGTACAACCAAACACATGGTGGCAGGACTGTGAGAGCCCTATCTGTAGCTTATGGGCCCAGTGGGGTGGGCGGTTCACTGGACACTCGTCTTGCCGAAGTCCAAGAACTCCTTTTGACAGGTTTACCCTCTGCTAAAATCTCTAACCTTGAACAGCTTAAGGAGCATGGTTCAGGTTTTGTGCAAAATCTTTGTTAAAGCCATTCTCAGTGTTTTAAGTTATAGGCGGTTAAAGAGTATTAGCATACTGATATTAATAACCAGTCTCTTTTTTTTTTTTTTTTTTTACCCAGCTTTGTGTTCAGATTAATAAGGAGAACAGGTTAGTTAAGGATAGAGGGTCAAGTCCATTGCACATAGGAATTGATTTGTCTACCACTGTTTTGGTAGGAAAAACTTCCAAAACACTCAGAGCTGCATTTATGCAGACACCAAATAAACTATTTTAACATATAATAGGAGTCATTCACAGTATCCTTAATAGACTTTGCCACAAGAAATAAAACTTCTGTCCAGACACGACCCAGTTTAAAATGCTGGCATCTAATAAAGTCTTTTCTTGAGCCTCTGACAGTCCTGGCCCATCCAGTGGATTTTCTTCTTTTGAAAGTGACAATAGTGTAAGGAATGAGAGCTCCCTGAAGTCCCCAAAGCAAGTACTATTAGTCTTTTGGAAGATACATAAAAATAAAACCCAGATCTCTGAGTGTCTTCAGGAATGTAATTTGATTTTTCAGAGGTGAGCATTACTTTTGGTGCTGAGGACAGATTCCAAGTCTGGTAATTATACTTCACCTCTTACATGTGCCCTGTGACTTCAGTGGGAGATGGCACTGCCGTGCCACTTTGGATGCTTCCTCACAAACTGCAAACCCTGCAAGCACACACTGGTAACAGGGTGCTGGATCAAAGAAGTGAAAGGGACCTCTGCCCTTCCACGGGATTTTCTCAAGCACCATCTTATACATCCTTCAGTCTTCATCCCTGTCACTCTTCCTGGGAAGATACTATTATACTTCTACGGTTAGGAATCCTCTTTCTTGGCCCAATTTTACTTCTTGGAGCTTATGATCCATTCCTCTTTAGGCCAGTTTTGTCCTTTACACTAAAGAGCTATTCTTCCTGACAGAGTTTATCCCCTTGATGTATTCATAGGCAACATTTGTAATTTCTCAACTTCTTTAAATCTTCTTATGATTTAAATTCTTCTGATCATCAAAGTGTCCCTTCCCTCCATTCCCCTCCACTTTGGCAATTATCTGTGATAAAATGGGGGACTGGAACTGTACACAGCATTGCACATTAACACCTTGAACAGTGGAGTTAATAAATCCTTCTCTCCTGTCAATACCTCATTTGAGGTACCCTAAGACATCAGGATCATAGGTACATTTTTCCTGGTTACTTTGCCCCTGTGACTCCTTGTGAAGCTCTGAACATCCAACAAGCCCAGCATACTTCCTTTGCTGTTTCCAAGTGCTATGCTCTTGGTTTGTAAGAGTAATTCTTGTTATTAGACACTAATTTCTTCACCTAGCTCTTTGCACTGCTGTCTTTCATCAGCCCAGTCCTCCCTGAAGCACATCACCATCCTCTTTGTGTTGCTGGTGCCTCATAACTTTATGTCAGTGTTGAATTTCATTGGGACTCCAAAGCCTGGCCACAGACGTGCTCTGGCTAGGAGGACTGTAACCACAACATATAACCTACCACTGGAAGAGCCCAAGGGAAAGGGACGTTACCCCATTAACATCTGACTGCCCATGTTAATCCATACTTGAAAACACTGCTCGTTTTTATGCAAGATCATTAGTTGAGCTATTCAATGTGAATTTTTCTCCTCAAGGCTATGTTTAAAACATGTCTCTAGCCCTGTAATCCCCCTGTCAGCAAAGCTTCCTGTTATCTCTTCTTTATCTAGCTTTTGTATTCATCCCTATCTTACTCATCTAAACTAATAAATTCTCTCAAAGGACCATAAAATCTGCTCTGCCAGACATGACGTTTCATGTTCCAGTTGTCTCTGCAGCACTTCCTTATAAAGCTTTAGTCTTTATTCAAAGTCAGGAGAGGTTCTACACTTTTGATGTCAGCAGCTCCAAGGCTCCTCTAAAGCCAGGTTCTTGAGCTCATTAGTCCCCCTTGCTCTGCTCATTACTACTGTCAAAGTTTGCTTTCCTGAAATAAAGCACCTTAGTTTTCTTTAACTGCATTTCAATTTAAAGGAATTTTACTGGCATTCAGTCAATCCAAGCAGTTTGGTTTGGGTTTGATAATCAATTCTTTGGTATTTTGCTGCTGACCATAAATGAGTCTGCAGTACTGATGACTCCTATTAGACCAATGACTGATGAAGAAATCTGCCAGTTACTAGACACAAGACTACCTGGATCTTACTAATCCTAGCTACTGCTTTCCCTACCTAGATCCTCCAGATCAAATTTAATTATAGAAACCCACCCATTTCTAAATCTAAGCCTGGGTATCTGCAAACAAGACTCCCAACACTAGACTAGTAGATTTAAAAAAAAATTTTTTACCATCCTTCCCAAAAATACTTCTTCTTAAGTGGGTCTGTTTGACCAGCGTTATCCCTCTATGCTTCTTTGTCATCTGTCATGATGTGAACACAGAATTATCAATACCTTTAGATTTATTAATCTTTCCTGAATAGTGCACCTCTTTAAACACCTGATTTTCTTTTATGATCTCTGTTCCCAAAATGTATTTGCAGTGCCACTGAGATCGTTTGCCAGGAATTCATATGACTCTATTGCAGTGTTAATTACATGTTTGTGTTAATACCCTGATGGCCTTGACACTACAATTGTATTTTTAAAGAACTGAAATGTTTGTATAATTATACATTATACTGCATAGACATTTGCCCTGCTTCTTAACTGAGATAGACTTTTTCTAATAACCTGTGTCACTCCTCTGACACTGCTCTCATCAAAATTAGTACTTAGAAGCTTACATCTGCCAGCCCTGGTACTATTTACCTACCATTGTACTCCCTGTATCTCATTTTCTCCTCGTTGCACACAAACACCACCAGGCTTCTCAGGTCCTGCAATGTTACCCATTGGTAACAGACTGTCAACCAGCTACCACAGTGTATATACACCCTCAGGCCACCAGCAAGCCAATACTGTCTTGCTCTGCTTCTTCATCTCTGCAGCCACAAGGACTCCTCCCATAGGTTTGGCATCTAGCCACCTTCCTTCTTCAGACCGCCTCCACCGTTATCTCAGAAGCCATCTTTTGTTCTGTTGCTTTGCTTTTAAAAAATGAAGTGCGACATCCTCACACCAACTTCATGGCTCTGGCTGCTGGGTTCCCGTGCTCTCTACTGGTTTATCTTTTGCAGAGGTCAGCTCTGTATCTTCACTGAAACCCAGCAACTGATGGTTTGTTTACTGCAGTTTAAGGCAAAAAATCTCCCTCATGGTCTAGGACCCACAATTCCTCTCATACACATAAAAATCCCAACATTTTGCAGCAGGTTCTGCGAGTGTAAGTGAGCAGGCTATACTGAACTAAACAGCAGCTCCTCACATACACATGTAATTGAATGTGAGCGAGTGCATGCATGTCTATGTGACTATACAGAGTGAGTCAGTCTGTTATCCCTACAAGGAAGGTCACTATAGCTATTAAATTACAATGGCCAAAAACATTAGTGTAGCCATTAAAATCAAAATCAAATTGATTCTGGGGATGATCATTACCCACGTTTGCAATTACAGTTTTTCCTCTTAAAAATGGGAAATTCTACACAGACAGAAGGGCAGTGCAATAAACTCTAGAGTTTTCTGTTAAACTTAGAAAATCAAGATAATTCACCCTTAATTTCCTTGACCTAATTTCTTTGTCTTTTAGTATCACAAGGGCCAGAGGATATTAAGTGGTATCATCTGTGAGGTGGATACCAAGGCAACGGGCTCTCAGCTAAAGGACAAAGTAAAATCTCATGGTACTTCTATGGAGTCAACAAAGCTCTCTGAAACCTGTTTTAATGATGCTACTTGTACTCTCAAATATCTGATTTAAAAACTTATTTATATTTGTGATCTTATTATTCTTTGTACTGTTGGGACACTGCAGACCCTCAGCCATGTGAAATTATACCATGTGAAGTGAAAGACCCTCCCCAGGAAATGCAGAAACAGAGTTCAACTCGATATCTTATGGGAAGTGCTTTCACAACCTCCATCTCAATTAGTGGCTTTTCATATTGCCAAATACTTCACAATAGCCCTGATACAATTTAGAATCATGGGCAAGCCCAGTTTTTGAGCCGACACAGAACTGCCAGGAGAGAAGAGAAAGGCAGAGGGAGAAGATTTTTCCAAGTGATCATTCAGTGCTCTCATGCAACTCAAAAGCCAACTACCAAACAGAGCTTTTCAGCAGCAGCTCTGAAAGCATGAAAGAGGCCAGGATCTTTATCCACATTAACAGAGAGGCTGCAAAAGCAGTATGAAGCACTGCACTAGCCAAAGAGAAGTCACCCTGGCTATGTACAGGGGAATGGACATGAAAGATAGATATTTCTATTTGGAAAAAAAACCCCACCCTATTATATAAAAAACCTACAGTTCCTTGCATAAGTTCTTCAACTTAGTTGATAAAAAAATCTGATATTATTTCCTTGCAATAAATACTAAAATTTTACCCACTTCTTTAACAGGTATCAGACATCTCAAAATGTTTACAAACACACAGCAAAGAGGAAGAGGACTTCCCAACAGTTTATCCTTACAACATATTCCCTGACCTTCGACATCCATTTTTCACCATCTTCATGCCACACCAGTCTCTCAGAAACAATGCAATGCCAGAACCAGAAAACTTTAACTGTAATTACCATAAAATATACCTCACTTTTTATATATGGAAGGTCCTTAAATTGCCATCACAAAAAGGAGAATGAAGTCAGTATGTAGAAGAATAGTGGAAAATGGGATCTATTTCCCATCAGAAGTCTCCTGAGTGCTTACAGTCACCTGTAAGAGGGCAGAAAAGAGATTCACTCTAGATATACAAATAATCCAAGGTAGAGAGAAACGGAAGGATATACAATACTACTTATTTCATATACGTGTAAAATTATGCACATCTGTAATAGCTCAGATGACCTTGGGGAAGTTATTTGTATAGTGAAGGCAGGCCCAAATCCACTCGGCTTATTAACAAGCTTCTTATGATGCACATACGCCAGATGAAGAAGAGGGTCAGCAGTTTTAGAGTTCTGCCTGTGTTTTACCCATATTTGTTTCCCTTGAAATTCAAACCCAAGATGCTGTCCAGACCAGTTTAATGCCTTAAAAATGTGCATTCCTAGTCCTGAATGGGACTTCGGAACAATAGTCATGGCCTCATGAGACAGAGTCTTTCACACCAACATCGTCTTAAGATATTGCTGCTGCTGAGTGGTGCTCTCGTGCCATGCCATGCTGCCCTGCTCCATTGCACCAGGTATCTGCTCATGTGCCCATGCCAGGAATCAGACCAGAGAACTGATTTAGCCTTTGCATACCCCATAAAAATGACAGCCTCTACGGGATTCAGTCCCTGCCTGGTGCTATGATGGAATAATGTCACTGGTATTACATATTACAGTACCGGATCTCTGCAGATACAGTCACCTCGCTTTGCAAAGGATCTCAAAAGTCCTTTATCAGAGGCCCCAGGAATTCCACCCCTCACTGGAAAAATGCAGTTGGCAAAACAGCATTAAGAAGGTATCGGTTGTGCTCCACCAACAGCAGCTGGGAAAACTTATTTAGATGACTTAAGACAAATGTTTGCTTCAGCAATTAAAAAAAATACTTGCTGTGAAGAAGCATACATCATAGCTATTTGCTAGGAAGACCCATGCTGTGTTTTGCATTAAAATTAATAGGTAGAAAGATTAATTTAAGACATATCAAGACCAGGTCAGGCAAAATCATCTTAATTATCAATGTTCGTGCTGTAACTGACGTTACACCCTATCCTTGTGGCCACAGGGGAAAAATTATTTTTAAAATCAGCAGTGTTGGAAAAGTAGCCTACAGCCCAATAAACTGATGATTCCACATTTCCCAGAGCCAGCTCTGTGTCACATAATCGGGGGGCTGTTTTTTTTCAGGCAGATGAAGACAGCAGGGTGCCTGACTTGTTACAGCAGCGCTTCACCAAGCAGCAGCGTTACCACATTCGTCTGGATGTGGGAATCGAGCGGCTGGGGAACAGGCAAGCTACAGGCACGGCTGCGTGGAGACGCTCTGGAGTATGAAGCCCTCGAGCCAGGAAAGGGATACAACAATGGGAGCCATTTCAGAGCTCCCTCGCAATGCTCCAGCCACTGATCTGAGGCAGGACTCCCACCTTGTAGGGGCGGCGGCGGGGTGAGCCTTCGTGTTCTCCCGTCTGCCGGGGGTACGGCGGGCGGGGCTGGGTGACTCGAGGCTTTTCGTGAGGGGAACGTACCCCGCCTGCCCTGACAGCACCGGCCCCCTCACGGAGGGGAACGCCGCGCCCGCCGCTACCAAAGGTGCTTGGTAAAAGTGGAAAAAACCATCTTTTTAAACACGTAACGGCCGCTCCGTGCCTCTACGACCGTCAGTGCCCCGCTGCAGCAGGACGAGCCCAGCGCGGGTTTTCCCTTCACAACCGGCAGCGCCACACCGGCACCGCCCGTACCCTCCCGCCAGCGGCTGCGGCGCTGTGACACGGCGGCCCACGGGCGGCCGTCCCGTGCGCCCTCCGGGGCCCGCCGTTTCCCCACGGAGCCCCCGCTGCCTCCCGGTGCCGCCGGCTGCCCGCGCGGGCGCGTGGCGGCGGCGGGCCTGGGTGGTGGCGCCATCTAGCGGCGCGATGGAGCAGTGCGCCGCCGCCCGCCCCGACCGTGTCCCGGCGGCACGGCCCCGAGGCGGAGGGGGGGGGGGGGTGTGGGTGTGTGTGGCTCCTCCCGAATTATCCCGTCACAGGTGACGTCTTTTCCTATTTTCTCTGTTACTCGTTCCCCTAACGGGCTCCGGTTAACGGGTCAGAGCACCAAGCGCTCATGGGGCGAGGAGCTGCTCCTGTATTTTTACAGCAGTGTATTTTCATGCTCCTGTATTTTTACAGCAGTGTATTTTCACGTCGCCGCGGTTATTTCATTACTACAGTTCAACCTTGGACCAGGTCACAACCAAAACACTTGAAGAAAGCCACCCAAACATGCTAACTTCAACACAATTCCAACCAGCAGTTAAGGTCTGCACAGTCTTTCTAAAGAGGTAAAGAAAGCATGCACACACACACACACACAAAACCCCCCCAGAGTTTAAAAATTAACAGACCCACAATTCCATTTACTTCCATCCCATAAACTCCTCAGGCCTAGATTCTCCTTCTGCAAAGCTGGGGGAAGAAAAAATGTCAAAAATTCATCCTACTTCTACACACATACACCACCCACCACTCTTGAGATTTAAACTGCAGTTGCAGCTGCCCTGGTATAAGCTCCCTACCCCAAAAATGACCAGTATTTTTGTAGTTTATTCCTAGGACAGCTAAAACTATGTGAGGAAAACCAGTTACCATCACCTAGCGTTTCATGAGAAGTCTGAATGAAATTTCAGAAACGTAATCCTTCTTTCCTTTCTGCTCCTCCCACAGCCTTCAAAAAATCTCAGGACCAGTTTTATTACAGAAGTGGCAACATAGCTATGGTGTGGTAAGGCCCACAAAGCATTGAATGCTGTGAATTTCACTGAATTAAATTAAAGTTTAAACAAAGAGATCAACAGAATAACCACACATCTTCAGCTTCACCATCCTAGGCCTTGACAACAATTCGAGCAGTGAAATCACATCAGTATCGCTGATAATCATTAAGGGGAAAAAAAATTATTTATTGTACAGCTTAACACATAAAACTCTAAAACAAGCACAAATGAATGCCTTGGTAAAGAAGAGGAAACTCTGTTCATGCAGCTTGAGCCTTCTTCCACTGAACACTGTGCTTGCCTCCATAAATTCTAAGAGAAAGAAACATGTTAGCCAAGCCCAGCGTTTTCATAGATAGTTCTTTCAGGTCCAGTATATGAGCTTCCCCTCCTCTCCAGCCAGTGCTACTGGGTAGACTGTCTTGCAAGTGAGTCTAAACTGCTAAGCATTCACAGTGGTCACCACAGTTTCTTTCAAAAGCAAGAGCTTGCCTAGACAGCTGTAAGTGAATAAATCCAGCTGAGAGCAAGAATCTGCCTCCCAACATGACAGCAGCTGAACAGACACTCGAGACCTAGCACTCCTGCAGAGCCACTGCCACACAGAATGGCTGAATCCCCCTTTTTTGGGGGTGGGAATCATGATGAAACATTTATTGCCGTGTACTGTCTTGTTACTCAGATGAACAGCAGACAAGGTCTGTGAGTGATAAAGTAACTAACTCCCAGTTTGCATCACTCTAGCTATACTCACACAGTGATCTGAAGGCGGAGTACATCACCCACACGAAGCCACGCTGGCGTTAATGCAGTTAACTTGAACATTGGTGGCACCAAAGCTTCCCCAGCACAAGTAACACAGTGTCACCCTGGATGGTTTGTCAGCCAGTTTACACCACAGTAAATTCTGGCCGCAACCTAATTCACAAGGGTGCACCCAGCTAGGCCACAGCTGTATCTCTGATTACCCACCTACACCTATCTAGAAAAAACAGGTCAGAGTTCACAACCACTGTGCTGCTGTAAATTCTGAACTGCTTCCTTGCCATAGCAAAGGCTGCTAAAAAACAGACTCACACTAGAAAAAGTTTAGGTTGTACAAGAAACAAGCAGCAGAAATACAGTTAGTCACACCGTATGACGGAATAAGGTGATTTTGCATCACCTGTTACTACTAGAAACCTCACACACAATCTTTTTCCTTCTGCTGCAGCAATCGTAACAAGGCAGAGGAATATGTCTGAGACAGAAGCAACCTTTTCCTGAAGTACCATGTGATAATTTCTCTACAAGTTACCTAAATTTAAGGGCAACAGGGAGCAACTGGAAAACCAATGCTACCTGCCAAGGTCTCCAAACTAGACAGCAGCACAAGGAAGAGCTTGCAAGCTCACAAGTCAACAAGAGAAAAAGGATCCCTCTGACCACGACTTTGAACCCAGGAACTCTCCAGTTTGAGTTCATGTTACACTTGTTTGTTAAACCAACAGTGGCATTGCTAAACACAAGGTCATGGTGGTCAAGGAGTCAATGCAGATGCATGTATAGATATATATCAGTTGCAAAGTCTTTTTCAGAGTAACCACAATATTGAGAAATCATGCAAAAGAGCAAAAAAGTGTTGCTCTTCTCGTAGACCTGCTTCATCAGCACTGCTGATAACATCTGTCTCTTCACAGCAAGTATGGCTGAACATGCTTCAGTCTTGTGTCTGTTTCTGGTGTGACTGTCTCTGCCTTAACATACTGTGAAGCTGCTGCATATGCTGGCATAGACCTGCTATTAGATACACAAACTTCCTCTAAATGTAGGGTGTCTGTCATTTCATGTCTTCCTGTAAGGTAAAGAATGAATTTCAATCACTTCCTGTATTCAAAGTTGTGTGATGCACAGGTATGTTACAGAACCATTAATACTAGGGCAATTAATCCCCATGCCTTTTCACAGCATCATCTAGGTTGGAAAAGACCTTGAAGATCACCTAGTCCACTCCTGTTCCATCTCATGTTACAGATTTGCTACATTTCAGCATCTCGCTTTGCTTACAGCCATGTACTACATAACTGTGTTTTGCTTTATGCTATAAAAGCACTGTTGTGCTATAAAGTAGAACAGTTCCTACAACAAGGCTAAGAAAAATCAACTCTTTTCCTAGGATTTTAATCTCTCTTCTATCATCACCTGTTACATATTTCATGCTGTTCAGTTCTATGCCCAAATTGCTCAAACCCAGAAAACAAAGACCTGATCTAACTAATTTTCATCAAGCTCCTTCCTTTCCTGAAAAGAAAAAAAAAAATGCACCTCTCCTACCTCAATCTGTTCTTCGATGCTTGCTTCATATTTATTCACGATCACACCTTCTCCTATATTTGTTCCTTCCACTGGCTTTGCTCTACCTCCAACTCTTTCACTACTTTTTGGTAATGCTTCGTATCTCATTCTTATTTCTTTTTCCCCAGTAACCATCTCTTTGCTTTTCTTTCTTGGATCTTGGTACAGCTCTGAAATCTGGGAGGTTCAACGACCCTAAAACGTTCCTGTGGAAGTCTGGCCTCTTTGACTCATTGCTCCAGCTCTATGATCTGGTTAGAACCCTCAGAACACATCCCTCAACATCTAGCCAACTGCCAGGATCTCCTATTTCATTATTTCAACCTTGTGTATCCTATAAACAAATTTCTTCTTGTCTGAATAGGAACAAGCCGTTACAATTCTATGCTTTTTAACCAATCATGGCTAACAGTGTAAGAGCAACTTTCTTAATCTAGTCTGCTAACAGCTGAGAGCTACCACCAATTGCTTCCTATAGCATGGAAAACAAACAGAAACCTAAACAACGACAACAACAGCAATAAGCAACTAACAGCTGTTAGTACCTGGATTACCAGAAGGTTTTAGTTGCACAGGTTACAGATACACTAACCCCAGGACAAAAGGAAAAGTATACTTTTGGGAAGATTGGGAGGGAGAACACATAGGTCAAGTAGTTGAAAACTCTTCAATGCATTCCAGAAATAAATCTTACGACATCCAGGACTACCATCACTCTGTTGTTCTTAAAAAAATGTAAGTTTTTGTAATAGTTCTTAAATATGAGTCAAATTAGATCCATCCACCAAATTAGAAGGGTAAAACTTCTTGGACAACATCTATGCATTTTATGTTTATGCAGTAAAGAACCTAAACTGAGAGCAGCTATCCACAGTAACACAGGAGTAAAACCTCATAATTAAACATGATTTATTCATCATTGCTGCCTATACAGCAAATAATTGATGCTTGTAAGACATTTATATTTCTCCTCTTCTCACAGATGTCAATAAGAACTATTTTGTAATTCAAAAAACATTCTATTTAAGCTGTTTAAATTAAAACCATTGTTCAAATTTATTTTTTCCAACTGAGGGTCAACTTTCAATAAGGTCTAGAAATCTTGACACGCTTCAGAGTATAAACCCAAAGAAAATGTGTTGTAAAACTTCACTGCATAGCTTGAGCAGTTCGACGTGAGCAAGTAAAACCAGAGCCCTATTTCTCACTTGTTCAGACCTATTTAAAAGCTTTGCCCTGTACGTGAAAATGAGGAGGTAGGATAGGCTTTCTGTTGATTGTAGTATAAAAATGGCTGCAAAGATTCTGTTAAGTTAGGTATCAGATAACTTCAGAATTAGGAACAAAACCAAATGTAACTTATTGGCTAAGATTAAAATCTAAAGAAAGCAACCGAAAACCTGACAGTAGCACCGTGCTATTATCTCATGTACAATTTTCCTTTTCTCAGTTTTAATTAGGTTAATTAAGTTTGAGAATACAGATATCCCACTGTTGGGATCATACCTGTGAATGTGTATGCACTGCTACAAACACACCACTTTAGTCAATATCGGTAATGCCACCATGATAACTTTATTCCACTCTCAAATCAATCATATCCTCAACCTTAATGATGCACTATTTAGTTGTTTGCATTCAAATATGCATATAAACATCCAAAAGAGTTACCATAACAGTTTTTATTAAAAAACCTAATGTACATGATTTTCCCCAGTACAGCTATATTTTTTTCTTAAAAAGTACTGTATGTATCAAACATTTAAAGTTTATCCCATCACTGTCAATTGTCTTTGAAGAGCTGTCAAACATCTCCAACTTTCATGAACTTCAGTAAAGCCTCAAGAAAAAGCTTTCAGCTTTCTAAATGTATGAGAAAAGGCTTAGTATTTAGTGGCATGAAGACAATATGCCATTAACAAGTAACCCTTGTGTTTACAGTATTCTTTCAGGAATGATATAAACTCCAAATCCCAAGTGATAATTCATAAACTGCATAAAACTAACAAAAGATACATTAAAGTTATTCAGATGAATAGATAGCATTTGGAGAGGTCTGTCAACATTCATATTTTTAACAGCTCTTTAAAGAGGTAATGGTGCAGATTAAGACCAAGCTTTTTGCCTCAGTATAATACACATTTGAAATTAAAATAAAACATGGAAGACCAATATCTTTACATTTTATTCTTCAGAAAAAGAAGAATCTTAAAGAAAGCATTTAGTAGTCCACTTGTGCTTAAAATACTCAATGCATGAGAAAGCCAAAAGAAAAAAAAATACACAGTTTTGTACACCATGGTCAAAGAGATACTGTTATAAATTTTCAGAAATTGCACTGTATTTAAAACACTCTCTAGAATCTGCTCCACTTCTACATATGGCTACTGAGGCTGACACAGTTCCTGTTCCATTTTAATTGCCAACCTGTGGAGGCCCTTCAGGGATGAGCGATGTGAAGAAAGTTGTGATAAATGACCAAGCAGAAGCCATGAATCCAGGCTGCTGCTCTGTATTGGCATCTTCAGCTGCATCTTCTCCGCTGTCTTCATCAATCCCATCATCCATAAGTCGTTCCTTTAAAAACAGAAATTGAAGCAATTCATCTGCCTCCTTTCAGAGCTCCAAGGTAAGGTAACCAGCAGTATCTTCCTACATTATGCAACTTCTCTCACAACAACCTCCTGAAGAATAACTAGCATGACAAAATTCTGTCACTGAAGTAGAGACAATCAGTAATTGCCAGACTGGAAGAATACAGAATTTAAGCACAAGCAAAGCACTGAGGACAATGCTGAAAGCTTTCTGGTTAAAGTGACTACGTTTCATGAAAACTGACTTTCTGTCGAGGCATTACAGCACAGTTTACAATATAACACACAGGAGTCTCAAAAGACATGTCTGTTCTTACCATCTCTTCAAGATCAGGATTATTTACATGTTGCCCATCATGGTTCACTTCCACGTTATTGGCTGCCTGTTGTTGGCCTCCCTCTTGCCTAAAGGGGAACCATCCAGCTTGGTGCCTATATAAGAAAATGGGACAGTTGAAAACCTCTCAGAAAACAGGAAGGTTTTTTTGCTACAGCTAACTATTGCAGTAAATTCTTGAAGTAATTTCAAATGAATGAAACTACATGTATTTTTCTGCAAGTCTTACTTCTAGATCAAATTTTCCGTGGAAAAAAGAATTTAGCTTCAGCTAAGGCTTGAACCACATTAACACTGTAAATTAAATAAGCCTTTCCTATGTTTTTAAGGTCTATATTCTGATTCCAACGATCATATCAGCATGAGAAACAGCAGTCCTTGTGATGACTGAGACCACAATGTAAGAAAACTGTCAATTAATTATATCAGTCCAAAATATCAACCATTACTGCTGTTTTCCACTTCTGTTTACATCACTAAGGTATTTTCATATATAAAGGGAAGTGATAGCAACAGTACTGATATTTCTTAATAAAACAAAGCATGCACTTAGGTGTTCATGATGCATTGTAAAACGATTTTTAAGTCCCTGCAATTCTACCAGATCTAGTACCCACCATTACAGCAGGACTACCTTAACTCTGCCTAAGAGAGTTTACTGCACAAATGCATATGTTATTTTTGAAATATAAACGAGCCTAGCTCGGCAATCTTCCCTTTGCATCCAAGCAGTGTGTTAAGCATATGCAAGTATACTCCTGACCTATTTGAACTTCCCTCCCCTCACTCCCACTTTCTAAATTTCCATCCCAAAATTATACATTTTGACAATACTAATCTGTTAATATCAACAACATTTAAGAGCACTGTGTTTCAGGTAAGTGGTATCCAACTTACTGTAAAAATGTTTTGATAATTATTTTTCATACCAGCTTCTCTACCTGCCTTTTTTTTTTCTTTAAACATACATGCGCCACCCCCCCACTGTAAAGGAGCAGTGCCTAAACTTTTACATTTGGGTAATTTTTCAGTTTAAATGGATTCCACACTAGCACCATACTCCACATATCAGATCTGCAGCTGTACTCAACTGTTGTACTCACAAATAAACCAGCAGCATGGCTCCCATTACCATGACAAATCGACTGAAGGAAGAATAGAAGTATACAATGCTCAGAAGAATTGCTGCTCTAGAGAATGTGTACATCCAGTCCAGCCAGTCCCGGTTGAAGTCCTCCTCATTCACTACTGGGCCACCCTGGGCATTCATCTGAACATTTGGGTTTACAGGCCTGTTCTCCTGGACAGCTACATTTGGCACTGCTGCGGGCTCATTTGCAGGAGCATGTTCTGAATTTACAGCCTGGGAAACTGCAGATGTCACTGGCTCAGTGCTGGAAGTCACCTGGGCTGAAACAGCAGCTTGGCTAAAAATTTAAATGTAAAAATGGTTTGTCAAAAAACACGCACCAACATTTTTAAGCCTATTCTTGTATTCTTATCTACACTAATAAAAACAAAGTTTCAGATGTAATACATGTCAAAAACCCCTGCATTTTCCCTTCAATCTTTACTAATACATTAATTCCAATCCAAACCTGGATTTTATGATTTGCCAGACAAAACTTAGTGTAAACAGCACAGCCAAAATAAACACATTTTGATCCTGCAAGCAATATCTGAATTTTTAATACCCCCCTTTCATTAGTGCAACTCAGTATTACCTAAGATAATTCAGACTTACTATTGCATGTAGTACTGACGTGCATACATTTGTTGCCACCAGATCATCTGTAAGGGACTGAATGCAGGATACACAGAAAATCCAGCAGGAACACCTTGACCTGGAAATTGGTTGCCTATAGTGCTAGAAAAGGATTTAAAGAAAAATATTCAGTTCTAAATTGCCACATTTATAAAGTGCACTAATTAAAACAAAGTAAGATTTTTTTCCTTTCATTTGTCCCTCTACAATAATGCACTGAAATAACACTGAAACATGTAGTGAGATCATCCAACACATTTCAGAAAAGCATTGTATTTTCTTACAATAAATTAATAGGTAAAGTTATTTCTATAGAAAGAGGATTTAGTTTTGTACTTTGAAGTCTGTCCTTAGCTGCATCTCTTGAGACAAAACCATGTTGAAAATTTTTCAAAATTGTGTGTAACTGCAGAAATTCTTCCATATAATTCCTGTAAGTTCAGAGGCCACCCTTAAAGGTGCTGCAGGAGCTGTAAAGGGATAATTTAATATCTTCTCTTTTAGAAGCAATACCTGAAATACTACTGTGATCAAAGACATGAAGAAACAAACATGGTCAAAGACAACAAACTAATCTTTCAGATACAGCTTCTGAAGACTGCAACTAAGAACAATGTAAATTACTTACTTTCCCCCCCTCAATATTTTGAGCATAAGTGATTCTCCTTCCTATGGGCTTTTAACTACAGTTCACATGCAAGAGATATTATAAAGCTCCTAAACACGAGTTTTAGGTTTGGTTTTGTCTGCTTTTAAACTTCTTAGCCTCTCTTACCTCCTAGAGCATATAGCATGTTTTGGCAAGATTTCCAACTCTTTCCCCAAAGATTTTGATGTAGTGAACTGTAGTAAACCAGGACATCTTTCTGGACAGCATGAGAGTATAAAGCATGAAGCAAAGTTTATTCAGACTGCAGGTAGCAAAAGCTGAAACTGCTGTAATTGTACTGCAGACTACACCTGTTCCCTAAGTAAGGCACTCCCTGCAAAGATATCACCAAGAGATTTCATTAGTCTACCAGGCATTCAGATATACAAGACATGCCCAGAAAGGAAGATGGGAGGAAGACATTAAATTTTTTTTTCCATGTTACACATGAATAAGTCACTCACTGTAATTCTGGACAAGAGTCTGCCATGCAATTCCATGACCTCTGCTAAAACTGTTTATTACATTTGTATTTAGTCATAACCTGTTTCGACAATGGTTTGGGGAAAGAAAACAAAAGAAGAAAGCAAAAGCTACTTTCTTGATACCACATACAAACTGAGAAAATCATAGGCAATACTCTAGGTTTCTTTTGAAAATTGCAAGGGTGAACTGGCAGCCCTGCTGATGCTACTTATTTATGCACAATTAACATGTTGGAACAGCAAAGCTGTCAAACTGCTACTGAAAAACATCAATCATGCTTTTATGTTCATGGCTACAAGCTTTAAGAATGTGTTTTTCTGTCCTCTGAACTGGCAGACACTGAGAAATAAGATCCTCCAAAACTCATAAAACACTCACTCTCATAAAACATTTGACCCTCAAAATGTAAAGATGATTCAATTATTCTATATGGGTGACATAAAAGTACTACGTTGTGACAAATCACTAAGCAACATCTCAATTTCAAGCAGGCAGACTATCACATGGGGATGCAAACAGGCAGGACCACTCACTGTTCAACCACACCTATTTCTCCAACTCAGTCACCAATAAGCAGTGCTACCCAAATCACTTGAGTGAATCCTGCAGGAATTCACCAACTCTTTTTTTCAGTTACAAATTTTAGGGTGGTTCTTCTTTAACATTGCTAGGTTGGGCTCAACAAAAGCTGAGAGGCCTTAGGCTGATAGCTCTCCCTCACAGATATGTCTTTTAGAAATATTACAGGATTTGAGCCTCTATTTTCTTCCAAAATCTTTCAAAATTTGCTTTCTTGATGTCTTAAAGCTTAATAGTAGATTATTATTATTAAGATTATTAAATAAGATAAACCACAAAAAAATTCAATTATGTTCTTTCCTTTCCCATTCAAATATTTTGGTTTGGTTTTTTGGGGTTTTTTCCCCCCTTTTTTCCAAATGGCTTTTCTAGGACATGACTTTTTGAGAAGCAAGACTTAACTTGTCAAGATCTGACTCCATTAATAAGAAGTAGACATCAATATTAAAGAACCAGCTTCTGGCTTAGAATGCCAACTAACACAGCAGTATTTTGTTTGCTCATCAAAAACCAGAATGAGACAGATGTTGTCAATTATACAGCTATTACAGCTGCCAGGGTATTAAGTTAGCTTATGAAACTCAGGAACAACTCTAAACACAGTGTAATGCATTTCAAGAAAAAGAACCTCTCCAGAGGAAGAGGATCTTCTCAGCAAAGCAAGCTGGCTTGCTGCTAGAAGAAAAAGTAAAGTATCATACGCTTCCTCAACTTTTTTGCAAAAGGAGGAGAAAGAGGCAGAAAGCAGAGTCTTTCAAAAGAGTGGCAGCAACAGCACAAGAGCAGAGAAGCAAATTGGATCGGCACAGGCATTCCAAGAATGGAGATAAAAGCAGAGCAGACAGTAGAACAGGTAAGCCAGAAAAAAGCTTTTAAGGTTCAAATGGTAGAGGTAGCTTCAGAATATGCTCAAATGAAAGAGGCATGGTACTCCTTAAATAGCTAGAAAGTTCAGAATTCCTTCTTTTGGTCTATGGAAGCCACCTAAAATGAACTAACCAGGATTCAATTTGAGGGTAAGGTCAGACTAGTTCACTACTGCCATCATGAAAGTACTGCTCATTACTAGTGGAAAAATAATGACTTTTTATTCAAACTTAAAAGCTCAAGCTCCTGTCATCTGCATGACTAACAATAACTGCATTTGTTTAATGACTTTGATCCACAAAGACATATCATTCTGTGTTCATCTCACATAAGCCTGGGGATATCAACTTTCAAGTGATATTTCAATATCCTCCACTACGTTATTTGCTACTTAAAAAAAAAATTTCAGTGAGCAGAGACTACTGATGAAGCAAGATATTTGTGGTAGAACATACTGCGTGCTGTCAGTCTGTCATTTTGTTGTTCGCTTTCAAGCATTACTATGTACACAATACGAAAACATTTCACTAGATGGGCTGCCCACGCCTGACAAATAATCTCACTTCCTTGATGTTTCTTGTCTGTTCACTGCTTCCAAGTACTCTCCAATCTGAAACACAAGCCATCTTAGGACTGAGCCCATCTGTTCTGTTTGTACCTGCATAGCACAGCAGGGCCCAGATCCATGAGTAAGTCCACAGGAGCAGACAACGCTGTGCTTGCTCTCCACAGCAAAAGACTAACTTGGTAGATACATAAGCTACATAAACTACTTGCCCAGTCCCACCTCAACTCTAGATTTTTGGAGAACACCATTTATAAAACTCAAAAGCAGCATAGAAGTTTTAAATTGCCTTCTGTGTAATATTTTAACAAATCAGAACTAGCTGTTTTTCCAAAGGGTATTCAACTTGCACGCTGAATCTTTGTGCCAGGAACTGAAAACCATGAAACCCATCATTTAATCACCTAACATTCACATTACTTATTTATACAAATTACTTTCATTAGTAGAATGTTGCAAAATGCTCAAGAAAACTGACCCTCACATAAATTTTCCAACATTTGGAGACCCTTCCCCACCAGTAGAGCCTACAGTTCATCACACAGCTAAAATAAATGCGTTTGGTCATGAAACAGTGAGAAAAGTCCACAAGGCGATGCAAATTTCAGGTACGAATCTTTATTGTTCCTAAAAAGGCTCAGTCTATGTATAAATTACATTAAAGCTACATTTCATTGCCCTAAATAACATTTAAGAGAGCACCTAAAAAGCAGAGGACATTTCTTATTGCTGGAATACAAGTAACAGTGCCCTGAAGCAAAAACAGATGCATCTGAGATTACTGAAAGCATTAAAAAGGGGTTTTCAAGAACACAGCAGACTACAGCAGGCACTGGCACAGTCTATTTGGAGTTAAGCAGAGCCAGTACCCAGAAGTCCACAAAGATCTACCTTAAGTGTTTCATTAAATTACTTTTACAAAAAAGGCCTAAGATTTAGGGTTCATTTATTCTGGTATTTCTGTTTAGATCAGGAATGCACGTCTGAAGCACATCTCCAGTCACTTCCTCTTACTAGTTTTGTTCGCACCACAGAATGCTCTTGGATCACCATCCGGATTCCTTTTGGATTACACTAAATTGGAAGATGTGATTTAGGTGCACTGCTAATGGACCTAAGCCACAAACAGGCACCTATTCCAGGTGACCAAACCAGAGACAGTTCTAGTTAGACAGAAAACCCTGAAATATATATATGCAGTGTTGATGTCAGGTTCTCAGTACCTCCTTCAGTCACAGATCCACTTCCCTCAATCCACATAACTTGTCAATACAGACATAGACTTAGTATTTTTACTTATTTTTAAGTTACTCTTTCAAACACAGTACTGTCTTCCAAACTGATGGTTCCCATTGTATTTTCATTGAATTACTTCAGCTACAAGACTGAACAATGGTTCTGTTGCCTTTTGAAGTCTGCAGCCTATTCAGTTCACCAGGCATACTGACAAAAAGCTCACTGTCAGAGTATGTTTATGTGAAAAGTCCATTAGAAACACATTAAAACTTCTTACAGTTTAGTAATTTACACAACACACAATAAATTCCTTCCAGAATTAATTTACACTACACCAAACAGTTTTGACACCTAGCGTCACCTAGCTTTGTCATGAAGGCAACTAGAACCACTTCTGCAAAGATGCATGTGGTCAGAATAACTTAAGTGCTCCATTTATTGCATAGGCAATTTCTTCCCAGCAGACAGTAAATTTCAGACAAAAAATAAAATGGACTTGAAGGAATTCAGGATGAAAACTAGTAAGACTAGTAAAGTCTAGGTTAACTCTGAGGACATGTAAATTGAACTGAAACTAAATAAATTTTCAACAATTCTTGACATCTGTTCTTTCCAGTGACAGAAACAATGAAACAACTGTACTGTTAGCAGGTTCATATGGTTTTTTGTTTCAACATTCTCTAAAAAAAAAAAATCTCTAGAATCTATACAGTACTGGGAAAATGCTTGTCAGAAAGAAACCTTCACAGTGTTCCCTGAGGAAATGACAGCTATCATCTCAGAATGCCCTATCCTCCCTCCATTTTCCCCTTGAAAGAAAATTTTAAAAAGGGAGTGTAAGAAGCTGCAAAGGTCACATTGGTTAAAAAAAAAAAATCCTAAAGCTGCTTTTTAAGTGCAAAAAAAGGACAGAATTGTCAAAGTTACATAACAACAGATCTGATCTAGAAATGTACACTGGTTGCATTTCATTAGTATGTTTGAAAATACTTAAAAATTCTGTTGTAGATACACACTTACATGTACTCAAAATGCCCACATACTTCTACAGTTGAATCCAGTATGGGTAAGAGTTACACCTTTTATACGTCAAAAACTAAGAACCGTCATATTCTGCTAAGAATTTAGTGTTGATGGACTAGAAAAAGCAACCAAAGCAATAATTTAATCAGTTACATTACTAACCACATCCACCAGATGCACATTACAGCTGCACTTAACAGAAAGTTGAAGGCAGAAAGCATGAAAAAAAAAAAAAAATACAGCCTGAAGGGGAGCACCAAGAACACTTACTCTTTGCTTGACTCCCGACTAAAAACATCAGTGTTCATATGAAAGATATTTGTAATGTGACTTATGCTTCAAGGTGAACTAGCCAAATAATTTTGCGGACTGTGAAAGAAGCATAATTGTAACTGAACAGTTAAAGTACTTTAAAGAGCATCAAAAATCTGAGGATTACTTCAATCTCACTTACCCTTGCATTACATAAGGGAACTGGTGGCTTGGTATGGGATTGCTTTGTGCTTGTGGAAGATTACGATGCCTCACTCCATCTGCACTAGGGTTCAAAGATGTAGATGAAGCTTCTTGGTTTGTGGGTGAGGCAGCAGTTGATCCAGAATGGTCTAAATTCTTAAAAATAAATGAAATTGAGGTTGGGGATCTTTTTGCCACAGTTACAAGATTTACTACTGTGTCTTTAAAAACCCAGCTATTTCCTTTAATATTTTGTCACAAGTTTTATTAAGAATATAAGCACCAGTCATGTCTTCTGGATTTTATTGGTTCTGGCAAGCCTTTGGTAAAAACAGAAATCTGAAATGGCTCTTAGATGCACATATTAAAAAAAAAAAAAAAAAAGAGTGAAGTTTTCAGAAAGACTCAACACTTGATAGGTCCCAGAGAAAGCCACAAATCACTGGGAATCAAAAGATTTAAAGAGCTGAACCACACTACAGCTTAATCAAAAGAATATTTAACAGCAACAAAAACTCTAGTGGCTATCATTAACAGAAGTAACTACAACCTCAGGACACAACATTATATTCAGAGACAACAGTGCCTGCAGCAGCTTAAAATACCATTTCTCTATCCTTGTCTCAGCTTCCCCTTCTATTCATCATCCTCTTTACCAGCTGCCAATCCAAACTGCTGTGCTCACTGCTGGGAGGGGGCAGGGGGCGGGAATAGGGAAGAACCTAAGAACTACTTAGGCTCCCAGAAACACACCTAAAACTAGTGTGTCAGACCTTCAATGCTTTCCAAGATAGATACTTAACCCTGGATGTAGGACAACAGCTGGCTCTCCTAGATTATTTGTCACCATAACAAGGCTGCAATTTGGCCATTAAGATATATTATTTTAGTTGTAATAAATCCCCAGATCCTGTTGCTAAGCATTACTGTTATGTTTATTCAGTAGAAAATCCTCTTCAACTTTGACAACTCAGGAAGTGAGGAGGTGCAATTACTTAAAACATCCATATCACATTTGCCCTACAAAGGAAAACAAGAAAAATTTACCACTAGACAGTGGGGGGAGAATAAAAATAAAAAACAAATGGAAGAACAAAAGCCATTCAAGTTTTGGGTTTAGGCTGTTGCCTTCAAAGTATCAGGAACTTAACACTGTGCATACTGACTGCTTTAAGCAGTCATTGATACAGTCACTTAAATACAACATTTACAACTGATCTACATAGCAATAAAATAGTCACAAAGGAGGCTCCCCATGTCCTGCTTGCAAACAGATATAAATACAGCCTTTGAAATGACAATGTAACCACTGTCTGCTCTCTCCCATTGCTTAAACTGCTCATGTTTCTGACTGTCACACAGCAGTCGGAAACAGTACTCTATCAACAGAAAACTGAAGACAGACAGCTTATTACTGGAAGGGTATTGCCCATATGCTGATAAAAAACACACCACAGATAAGTACCTACAATGGTATTGTATACATTCCTTTCTGACTAACCTTCCAGGGTCACTTAGTGATACTGCCAACTCTGGAAAAAACCAAGAGAATTACAGTAACAACAACCAAGTCATCAACAGAAACACTGACTGCACTTCTGTTAAAAGAGAGTACAACCAAGAACACCCTCACTGTTGGAGGATGTGAAGAGGGAAAGGCTCAAAACACCCTAAACAAAAGTGTTCTGTGAACAGCTTAACTAATGAAATGTTAAGAACACTTTCTACTTCTCACTGTCTTACAGACACTACAACTACCTTGAAGCTACTACATTAAATACTGGCCAAATCCTGTCAGGCAGAATGAACACTGACCAAGATCCATCTACTGCACAAGGGCACTAATTTGACTGGTCTCTCTCCAGCAGTACAAATTTTCAAAATCAATCAGAACTTAGTTTTATATAAAAGAATCTAAACAGATTGCTCAATTTCTGCCAAAGATACAGGGAGAAAGGAAAATGTACTTTTCAAATAAGGAAAAAGTGATAAAGGTAAAATAGCTTAGAAAAAGTAGTGCTTTATCAACTAATAAACATAACTGTTGAAAAACTGTCATCTTTGTTTAAATAAAATGACACCCTTAAACAATCAAGTCCAACTGAACAAATTCATAATGCATGCTCTACTGTGACCACACTATTTTACAGTCAAATTTTTAAAATTAAAAGAAATTCCTGAAAAACTTCCTCAGTGTAGAAGAAATTCATGTCCTATGTATGAAAAACAACTCACTGAGCTACTGCTGGAGGTTGAAGTTCCGTGACCTTCTCTACTGGTGCTGGGTTTTGGAGAGCTTGGGGGTGTCCGGGAAGTACATACCAGATGAACCATATGATATTCATCTTGCTAAAAATTAAAGAAATTGAAGAGCTAAAGCAACAATATTTGAGAAATTTACAAGCAAAAACTGTCTTTAAAAATCCACTTTCAAAGCTGCATTTGCAATCAGAAAAGAAACATTATACAAAATGGAGAGACCATAAAGCAAAACTTGAGCCTAGCATAAGAGAAGCCTACTGTTTCCTAACCATATCTTCTTAGCAGCTGTCCACAGTAACATCTTGAACACGCACTTACCCACAGTTTTCCCTAGAACTGCAGTACAGCAGAACCAATGCAAGACCCACACAAAGAAACATGAAGTACATCACAAACTTTAACTTTTATTTTTGGAAAAATTTCAAACCCTTATATTTGCGTTGAGATGTAATGAAGAGTGTTATTCAATAAAGACATCAGGATGAGTGAAAAATACAGGATCTGGAAATCCACAAGCAGACCAAGATAAGAAAAAATGTACCAGCTACTGTTCCACCTCACTCCAGTCTAAAATTTGCTCAAGCCTAACCTGCAGACGACCAACTTGACAGGCCCCTGCAGATATTCCACACTAAGAGAATGCTATTTGAAGCACTAGATGGGACTTGAGTATTCCTAATATCTGTAAGTGAGGAAGGGAATGAGTGGCACCACTTGAAGTCATGTCAGCATGCAAATAATCAGCCTTCATGAATACGCTCTCCCTCCAACATGGATGACATAACTTCAGTCTGAAGCTATTTCACTGTACCAAATGAAAACACCCCACTATATCAGCATGTCTGAAGCTTATATGGCCATAGCAACAAGAACAGCTATGACTGTGTATTTAAATTGTACACTACAGCTTCCTCAGTAACCAAATTTTAAACAAGAAAAGCAACAAAAATACCCTCAGTCCTCTTCTGAAATCAGCGCAGTGCAGTCAAGCTGCAGTTTTTAATGAGATGACATTTAGAAATACTGGGTTTGGAGGTTTTTTTAAACTATTAAAAAAAGCGCTAAACCACATTTACTCATTTTTAAATTTTAATCTTTAGGAATAAAAAAATGGATAGCTGCTTTTATATGCCATTGTGCATTACTGCTAGCACAGTCGATCCATATCCATATTTATCTAAACTCCTCCACACGTACCAGTTTCCATCCCCCAGCACAATGCCTCACTATCACATTAAGTGTAATTTCTTACCCGGCAGTGATACTCAGCAATGATCAGAGAGCACTGAAGGCAGGTAGGTGATCAGCATTCTGACCATGTCAAAAGCCTTTAACCTAGCTAGTTACCTTCTTTCTAGATAAGAACTTATGCCACTCAAAGGCAAATGAAGGTAGTCATATTACTTGTAAGCTTACAGTGTACAGCTGTATTCAACGTGACAGTTTATTGTAATATATTTCTATTTATACGTAACATGTTGGACATCACTATGCTTGAAGAGTGCCACAACTTCCAGCCTCAAGGTGGCTTATATCAGTGAAATGACACTGCTCAGTATCACAAAGCTAAATTGAGAGATTTAGTAAACCCTCAGATAATGTTAGGAATTTATAGCTACTCAAGAAGGAATAATATGGCAGAGAACAAGACTGAATTTAAGAGTAATTGTACCTTCTTTCCAAAAGCTCTTAAAAGCTTGAGAACAAAAAAACTACTCTGCTCTGAATAAAAATTTTTAACTTTGTGCTTAAGACTATGCATATGTTTCTCAAGTCATTAAATCTCTAACTAAACCCAAGGCTTATAGCTACTAAAATGCCTTTTAAGTCAAATATAGCCTCTCTATAGTGAAGGAAGACATTAGTCAGGCAAAGCTTTTCCTCTAGCACATAAGCAAGGTTTGAAATTGTGTTTCCTAGAACTAGTCTGCTGTGAGCAGACCAAGTGAATTTAAGGGATTCAGACTTCATTTTGTCCTTAGCAAGCAAAACTAAGCTTTGGAGGTAAGTTATATAAGAATTTTCATGAACTTTTAAGTGATACAGGACATAAGACATATACTGGTTGGCAACAGTCCAGCTCCAATTTTCTCCTAAACCTAGACATAGTAGATTTCAATCATTTTTTGGTATGCAGTTAAATCCAATTTAATCAAATCTATTCAGAATGAAGATTATAAAGTAACAGAAGTATTAGTCTGTTCAAGCAATACTCAAGATTCCTGTACAGTGGTTTCTCCACACCTAATACTAAAGTTCAGTTGTCACTTTCACTCTATTCTCCTCTAGAGACTTTCCTTCATACTCCATACCCAATATTAAAATGCAATCTACCCACTCTTGCAGTCTGTACATTGATTTTTACCTCAATGTGTTACAAAAAAGTAGCAACACCCACATACTGTATTAGTTTACCTATTTCACAGGATCAAAAACTGTATAATTGTTTAATGACCTAAAGTATTTTCCAATATAGCTATTGATGCATCCTGATCTGTTTACAAGTTTAAAGACTACTCAACATAATGCATTATGTTTTCTGTTACCATCAAAAATTAACAAAGTTCTTGGTAATCTGCCCTAAAGATCATCTTACTTTACACATTTCTACAAATGCTACTAACTTACTGAAGTTCCTGTTACTTGGTAGCATCAATCCTAACTACTTGAACCAGTTTGAGAACGAAATGCATGTATTTCGAGATTTTCTACATGAGATATCATGTGTAGTCAGGATTTGGATTTAATTTAAATGTTGGCTGAAGGATCCAAAGTTAGATTAGTGAAATTATTTTTTGCAAGATGAACCAGCAGAATAAGAAATAAAACCCGCAAGAACCAACAAACTTTCAACCATCATCAGGAAAGGTTAGTAGCTGACAAATAAAACCAGGACAACAAGTAGCTTTCCCATCAAAGCCATTCAAGAATTTAGAATTCTGTTTTTGCATATATTTATATTACCCTCAATTTCCTTACACAAGTGCCATTTTTAATGTAAGTTCTTGGGTTTAAGTATGTACAAGAAATGAAATGATGTCCCAAACCAACCCGTCTGTTAAATGATTCCATTTATGTCATAGCAGGAACCATCCAAACAAGTGACTCCACACTATGTATCACTTGTTGGAAAGCAAGTAGGCTATGGAAGTCCCACACTGGTTGGAAACATGCCTCAATCCACAAGTATCGCAATCCTACATACAAAGGATACGTGAAAATACATTTTCCAGAACATATTGACATTATATGGTTACATCTCTCAATACAACAATGAAAATTTGAAGCTAAACATCAGAAATCTAAATTCCTATTCCCAAAAGGGGGTTTTGATTAAATATCACATGGTGTTGATATAAAGCTTACTTTTCTGAGAACATCTTTCAGCTGCAGGTGATCAGGAAGCAGTCTGCCAGAATACACCAGTCTCTGATCCTTTGTAGACTAGGAGATGGGACAAAGAAAGGAATTTAGCTTTTTCCCGCCGTACAGATATACAGCTGGAGATAACATTTGCAGATCAGAAAATCCCTTTTAATTCCAACCATCAACAGACAGCCTTAAAAACATACCAGAGACTTCAAAAGTCCAACTCACAAATTAATTCTGAAAAAGAATTCTGCTATTAGGCCCTCAGCAAGAGTGCCGTAACAATTAACAACACCTAACTGGCAAACACTACTCAAGAAAACTATCAGGTATATTCAAAAACTCCTTTCTTTTAAAGAAGATTTGCTCTTTACCCTGCTCCCATTCCTAGACACTTGCTGAAAAAGTAGATGGGCAAAGAAAAAAACCAAAAAAACCCCAAAAATAGTTAGTAGAATGATGGAATGCTAATTAAAATATGCAAAGGGCCCAAATTTCAACCTTTTTTAAAAAAAATATTTTTATTATTAGTCCCTGTACCAATGCCCACACCCCATCATACCTCTAAAAAAAAAAAAAAAAAAATCACAAAAGGAAACAAGGAGGGAAGCATTAAAGAGCATGAAGAAGCAGCAAAAGGATTTTTCTTTTAAGGTAGCTTTTCTGCTTGTTCTTGCCTGTTCTTGCACTTCCAGAGTTTAAAATACTTTAGTAATGCAAACAAAGTTTTGATTATTTTTAAATAAATTATATGCTATGCATAAGGTAATAACTTTTAACTATTCTACAGGGAAAAGACGGCAACAAAATTCTTTCAAAAAGGAAACTATCTGGGGTACCTATCTACAGTAAGATGCCCAGTACACTTTAGCAGCAGGCAGTTTACTTGGTTAAACAAAAGAAACAAAACCCCAACCCCACTCAATTCACTTTATGCTGCTGGAATGAGATTTAAATAGTCCTAGTACTAGTGGGTAACCAACATGCTGTAACTATGTGAATAAACAGCTCCCTTTTTTGTTTTTGAAAAAAGCTCCTAAATATTCACTCATTTTGAAAGAATTTTTAAAGAGAATACAACAGTTACGTCAGTTCAGTTTAACTACTGCTTGCATCCTAAATTAATACAACAGTGTTTATCACTTGAAAGAAAGCACTGGCACAAGCAAATGCTAAATGAAGAAATCCAGCCTAAGCTCAGTGGAACTGACATGAATTATCAGCGTGAACTATCTGAAGAATTTCCCCATCATGCAAACATCTAGTCTTCTAACACCTCTCTTCTTTCTCTCCCAGCCTTCCATTGCCCACTCTGCACTTATTCATGCTAATACTAAGACACAAATAACTGAGATCCAGATCTCTGTGATTAGAAAAACCTTTGATGGAAGTTTTGAGATTTTTTCTTGCAATAGCCTTTTACATATTTCCAATAGCTTAGCAGAACATAGAAGAGTTGTAGAACTTTTTTTCCCTGAAAAAAATCTGGTCATTTCACTAGAAAAAAAATTATAGATACTCAAAACAAATAATTATAAAAAGTACACATTAAATCTGAGAAGCTTTTGCTTTAACTTTTTTCCTCAAATTCATACTAGTCATTCATACTTAAATACATCTTTAAAAAAATGAATGCATACATAACCTGCCACATATAGTGCAGAACTTCTGTTGAAGAATCATTTTCTCTATTGTTCTTCCTTTTGCTGTATTTTTAATTAGTGACATAACATACTATTTTTGTAAGTCTCGCAACACAGGGAATTAGTTATTTGCAGCTCCAACGGACAAAATACTACAATGAATTCAACATCAGTGCTGTACTATTTCTATTTACGTTTAAAACAACAAAAAATGCTTATGTCTCCCATATCACAACAAGGTCTTTTGAACTATACCATTTTGGTTGCTCCTTTCAAACAGGAACAGGCTGCTAGCAGAATACAAGCTTACTTGCTTTTTGTACTTGGGAAAGGCCGCCTTAGAAAAACTAGAATCTACAGCATGCATCAAGATTACAGAAAATTTTGATTTCCTGTAAATTAGGAACCTGTTGCTTTAGAATGACAGTGGAGCCAGAAGAAAAGTCTCAGAAACCTTGTTTCTGGGTCCTGAGATAGATTATCTGAAGATTAATTAGAACAGATAAGTAGTTAAACAAAACACACAAAACAAGAAAAACACCAAACTCCAAATCTTTGTATCATCGAACATGGTAACTAAGTGCTGTTTTTCCTTTCCCGCTCATAATACAGCTTTCTACGTGTCAAATTCAGATTCTTCTCTTCAGTAACCTATACATAAACCTCCCCTCAACCCCATCTAATTAAGTACCTTCTCAAACACGATACAAGTAGCACAATTTTTTTTAATACGAACACATCACAGAGAAGAAACTTCTAAATTAAAATGACCCCTCAAAGCTGACTACTACATAGCCTTCAGTAATGCATTCCAGCTCCCTACAAAACCACAAAACAAAAGGTTACACATAATATGATTAACAGTACTCCATGTAAGTCAAACACATTAATGAGGGAAGATGAGGCCTTAAACCCCATACCCCTCCTGACGTAACTGCGTGCTACAGGATTATCACCTGCAATTCTCAGGGTGAAAGTCATCCTGGAATTCTGAAACGTGGGAGTTTTTTAAATGCAGATGGAAGAAGAGGGGATAAACATGAAAGCACAATAATTCACATATGTGCAAAAGTAAATGGACAAGGCATTCAGCTCATCCTCTGCCAGATGAGGTTCACTACCATACCTCCTGCTTCGAGGAACAGCATGCTCACTGCTAGCTCAAACACTGAACTGTGATGGGAAAACACTTAGAATATATATGGAATTAGATTAGCCCCATTTTCAGAAGCAAACACATAGCATCAGATAAAACAATTCTAGAAACTAAAGTTTAGAGTGAAATGGAAGACAGTTTTCAGATCATAATCCAAAATTTATATATTTAAAATATGCATTCAACAGCTAGTGGGTTGTTTTTCTTCCATTTTTCAGGCACGACTCCTTCTGCAAATGTCCAAGTTAGCTATGCCCAGCACATTACCAAAACCACCAAACCTAAGCTCATGCAGTAACTTCCTTTAAAAAACAGAGACAACCTCTGAGCTACTCTGTTTTGTCTAGAAGACATTCATTATTTTGGTCACTCAGCCTCTCTCCCATTCTTCCATAGGAAATAAAAGAAGTCCAACCAACCACATCTGGTTAGAACTATGAGCAAAGTATACACTAGATGACAGATACTACAGGAAACGAGAAACAGCAGTTTTAAATTAATGGTTATGGGTGTAATCGATGCAGTGGTTAATGCACTGAATGCAAGATCTGCCAGATTGAGACATACATGTTTTCTTTTCTTAACTAAAGATTTCATTTGGGGACACCACAGCTGCAGTACTCTAGCGATGAAAAATTGGTTCAGTCAGGGGAAAAGAATACTGATGAATGTGAACCTTAGTAGAGATGCACAAACTAAGTTAATACTGTTTTAAGCCCATTTAGCTTAATCAATGACTTAAAGTTGGTATACTGAACTACAGTAACAACTAAACCAATTTCAATCTGCCCATACTTAAGTATATATTTAGCTAAATTGTTTACGCAAATGAATCTGGAAAAATCACAAACAACACTGCCTCAAGGCCTAACTTACTGTTTGTCTATTTTAACCACCTCATTTTCTAAAGATATACTCTTAATAAACTGTAAATTTAATGACAACATTTACAGTTACCATCATTTTACCAACTAATTTACAGATGCATATAGAATGAGGTACAAGTCAATTGAAAACTTGAAAGACTATGTGAGAGCAACTGATTTCTATTTTACACCCTTAATTTCAAGAACACTGCAATACCTGTATAGTGCATCTGTGTTCTGATACACTCTTCTTCTTAAAATAGCATTGTAGTAGAAGTTATTTCTAGGACCTATCATATTCAGAGAATGTAGAAATCTGATCGACAAGGTTTTGACACTGATCTGGTTTAAAAAGAAAAAAAAAAAAGGGGGGGGGAAGGTCCTAAGAGCACAAAGTTTTAAAGAAATTTGAAAAAAGCAGTAACACTCTACACCAAAGCATATCAATCCAAAAATACACTTATTCAACTTTACTATACATAGAAGGTATCTTATTAAACACCCTTCTCCTCTCCCACATTATTACTCAATTCAAAAGGTTCTGTGAAATAAAAATACTGTGTTCAGTTAATAGTTTAATTCCAAGTACAATAAATCAAATTAAATTAGAATTACTGAGATAATTTTCACTACAGACACTCCCCATTCTTTAGCCCAGAACAGTTTTGGGGATTCTGAACTAGTCATTCAATAATGATAGGCATGTTGAGGAATCAATTTTCTACAGAAGAAAGATGTTCCAGGAAACCGAAATTTAATATTATACTACTGGTTAAAACCTACAGTGCAACATAAAAACCTCTTGTTCGTTAAGGATTCTCCACAGAAGCCCAATTTAGTAAGATCACAGGATGAGTCAGAAAACTAGTGTTTAAACACAAATACGTCACAGGCGAGATTCTAGTGAGAAGGAAGAAGCAGCAATAGCTAAAGTCGTATATTTGTTTCCTTCACAGCAGACAGGATCTCTCAGCAGAGTTACTTGCAACAGTAACTAAATCCAAACACTCTCAAATACTGCTTAAGAGATCTCCATGTACCGGTGACAGCCTAACTGCTGACTGCTTTTCTTCTTTCTCCAAAAGGTAGAAACCCCTTTGAGACACAAAGCTACTATTTTACCTCCTCCCTGCCAAAAAAAAAACAATGCCAATAATTGTTCTATTGAACTAGGTGAATACTAATAATTTACAATATAAATGCAACTTTTGTCTGATGTTTTTACAGCAAGGTCTAGGCCCCACACGCTGCTGCAGTGTGGAGGCAAAGTCACTGCCTTTACACAGTTTTCTGGAACAAGTTTTCAGACATCCTGTTCTGTAGGACTGCCATTCTAAACAGGTACAGCATTATCTTTCAATGATTGTCTGTATGGCTTTTCATAGCCTCTTTTTAACTGCCAGATGTAGAACTAAAAGAATCTGCAAATCAACCATGTTTTCCTCAGGGAACTAAGACAGTTATGTTTCAAAATAAAGTTTCAATTGTCATACAAGTTTGTAGAACATCCAAGAGCAGCGTTTTCAGCACAATCTCAAGAAATGGCTTTTCAAAAGGGGCAAAAAAAAAAAAAAAAAGAGAGATAATTCTGGAAGTTGTTCAATTGCATATTTCAAATAATATTATGAATAAAGACCTATCTGCTCCACACTTCAGCAAATTCACTGGAGCGTGGTAACTTCAGGATGTCGCTTATATTGTAATTAGACAGAACTCTTACACTGACAGAAATTAGTCTTAAATTCAGTTGAGAGGTATTTAAATTCCAGTTCCTAAAAAAAGTTAAATGGAGCACTGATGAGCGTCTTCAGTGATACCACCTTTCAGGATGCTACAGTGGGACCTTCAACCATAAAAAAGAGCAGCTACTTATACCGTTAACTTCCCTGAAAGCCAGAGCCAACCATTGCCTGTGCACCGGTAGCAGTGGGACTCCTGTTTATTTTGCAGAACACCTAAGGAAAGTCTTGACCGACTGTCCACAAGTTACCGCGATGCCAGTCTTACCGACAAGGTGAAGAAAAAGGGCTGGCCACCAACTCACCGGCTTACTGGGGTACACTTTAGAGAGGTGAGATTTTAGCTTGCCCACAGTCCAGTCCAGAAAGCATTTAATGGTCTGGTCGGTGTATTTCTGGTTGGGGGCCTTGATGATGAGGGTCACCGGGTGATCCACGACGCTTTGGTCCATGCTGCTCGCCGGCTCTGCCCTACCCGCTCCCTGAGGAGACGAAGCCGCTCGAACCTCTGGGCGCTCCGGGGGCGGGTTCAGCGGCCGGGGGCGAACTTCCCGGGGCAGCCGGGGGAGCCCATCCCCGTGCTGGCTGGCGCTCACACCGCGGGCGGGGCGGCGGCGGCGGCGGCACCGGCCGAGGTCTGCCCGCCGAGCGGGGGGGGAGCGAGCAGAGAGAGGGGCGGCTTAACACGTCACACACACGAACACCCCCCCCTCACCCCCCCACACACCCCCCCCCTCGGTAACCACAGCGACGGGGGCTCGCCAACGGACCCGCCCTCACTCCCCGCCACCTCCCCCGGCCCGCCGGCCGGCCAGGCCTCCCCCCCACACCGCTGCGCCCGCACGCACGGAGAAGGAAAGCAGACGAGGCAGCCCGGTACCGGGAACGCGCCCGCCCAACTCGCACCGCCTCGACCCTCCGGCCCCGCTGTCGTTTGCGTAAAATGGAGACCGGAAGCGCAGACGCGTCCCTCCCCCCCCCCCTCCCGCGCCTCCGCATGCGCCGCCGGGGGGCGCGCGCGGGCCGGGTTGGCGGGGCGGGGCGGGGCGCGCGCTGCGCTCCGCCTGCGGGCGGGCCGGGGGAGGATGGCGGCGGGGGGCCGTGAGGCGGTGGCGGCGCTGCCGCAGGGAGCTGCAGGGCTCCGCCGGCGTTTTGCCGAAGGCGCAGGAAAGGAAGGGAGGGGAAAACTGTGTTGGCGGGGCAGGACTCGGGGCTTGGGGGCGGTGTTTGTCAGCGGGGCGCTGTGTGGGCGGGAGCGAGAAGCGGCTCCTCGGGCTCACCAGGCTCCGGGCTTGTGGCCGCAGAGGGAGGCCCGTGGTACGAGATGTGGGGTGTCCACCGGCTTCTTGTGTCGAGATGTGGGCTCACAAGACGGCCTTAAGACTGGAAAGGTTAAATACTTCTTAGCAACAGAATTAAAGCTTTACTGTTGTGTGTCTCGCCTCCGTCACCGTGGTGGGGGAGCACCTCAGTGTATTTATCCCCAATGTCCTTGTGAGTTCGTAGGAAGGGATTTGCCTTATGTCACACAAGAGACCTGTCTAAAATCGCAAAACAAGTTTCTGAAGTCCCAGGTTAGCATTGTAAGCTAATTATCTGATGTGATTTTTCAGTTGCTGAGAAAAAAATCTTTTAAAAGATAACCTTCGAGGTCGATGGATAAAATGACAATGAATAAAGGAAAAGTTACATTCATGATATTTCCACTAAAGATCTCTGCAGTGAAAGTTGGCCTCATTAACTCGATAAAAAATACTAAACTGCGTATAAAAAATAGTCTCTTGAACCATCAAACAGTGTTTTTCTATTTCCTTCAGAGTTTGAATGCTGTATGTAACTACAGAACACATAAGAGTTTCAGACAGGTTTGATTTTTCAAGTAGATAGTATCCCTTTAATGCCAAAGAATTGGACCTTTCATTAAGCTCTGCAGTGTGAACAAGAGGCACGTATATAGAGGAGAGGATGGTAAGGAACTCTAGCTTCTGAAGGGAAACATAAAAAAAACAGCCTAAAGGAATATCGTTAGAACCCAGGACCTAATTCTTCCTTTTAAATAAAGGAATAGAGAGAACGGGTAATGTGAGAGTTTGCAAAAACAGAGAAAATAGTCTTAATTTTCATGGGTTTTGCCTTCTCTTTATTTTCCTCTACAAACACTCCTTCACAGACCTTGTGTTTGAGATGGAGCATGGGACCTCGGTGTTTCTACAGCACCCGTTGTCCTTGGGGTGGCTTATCAAATTGTAAACGTGGACAACTGGTACTTGACAACACCTTCAGATGTAACACTTGACATATTCATATCGGTTTCCCAGCCACCCCCATTGTTATATAAGCACAATTATTTGCACTTGAAATTCTGAACATGCTGTCACTACCAGGGCATGTAACTTGGAATTCCCAGGAATTTCCAAGAATAGAATAGAATTTCCAAGCGCTAGGCAAATATTTGTACATAGGGTGATGCATCGAAATGGATCAGCTAGATGGGCACTTGCAAGGATTAATACACAAAAATCAAGGCAAATGTTAAGTTTTAAACTGTATTTAGGATGGTTGCAATGTTATTGTTTGACAGTCTGGTGGCCTACATACACATAGTGTTTCTGTAACACACCCATTAGCTACTGTACAAAACTCCAGACTTGGGATGACCAAGAAATCTCCTGAGTCACAACCTGAGAACAGTACAATCTCTTCTGTGGTGTCATTTTAGAAGCTGTGTGTTGTGCCATCTCTGTGAGCAGATCTCTGTACTGTGCAGAGGCCCTCGGGGGTCAGAATTATACTTGCAACAATCTCATTTTAGGACTAAAGCTTGAAACCTGGTAAAAATAGTTTGACATTAATTTACATTCCAGAAAACATTTTATGAATACACACTGTGAAGTCTCATAAAGTTTCACACCAAAAGGCCATTTGATACTTTAGCATGCAAGAAATTATGTTGTTATTTCTTAATACTTGTCTGACTTGACATACCTTGATAAATACACAGTAATCTTTTTTCATACTTGTATTGTCTGTGACATCTCTGTAGTTCAGAGGAAAGATTATGGCAAATCATCTTTAAGAATGCCAAAACTTTATTAATTTTTTTAAGTAAAAAAATTCATGCGTTAAAATGCTATGAAAGACTGACGGATCATCTTCTGACTCTTGAAATGTCTAAACCAGATACCTGACCTGAGAGCTGAGGCTTCTTATACAGCCATTAGACTATGCAAGGGAAAATTCAGGGCATGTATCATACTACATCTCTAGGTTCTTAACTAATATAGGCACAGAACATACATTGTATGATTATGCTGATAGCCATTTATCAAGTTGGAATAGATCAAAATCTCAAGTTGTTGCCTGTAAAATATCTCTGTTTCTTGACTTTATTTATTTATTTATTTATTTTCTGATAGGATAGCAAGTGTACAGCCTAATAACTCTGGATCACCTTTTTCTTTCATTCTTCTGCACAAACCAGCAGGACTCGGCCTAGGCGCTGTAACACCAAGTAAAATCATAGCACTTAGAAGCTGGGTTGTAAGGAACATATTCAGCCTCTTCTGCTATTTATACTAATAGTTAGGGTCATGTGAAATTACTGACCTGTATGTGGGATGACAACCAGAAAGAATTTGTATGCTCAGACACGTGTTTTCTCCAAGACTTTTTAAAACTCTGCCTTACCATGAAAAGATGACAAAGGATTCCCACATTCCTTCTTCAGAACAAACGACTTAGAGAAAATCGATACTTCAGCCCCTGCCAGGATTTTCTGTTCTAAATCACTGAATCTACATTTCATCTAATGATCTGGCAAACTTGATGTAGAAGGACGAAAGAGTGGGTTTGTGCTGTTTGTGCTCCCTTCAGTTGTATACACGAAGCCAGAGAGGTTTATTCCTTAAGAAAACTAAGGGAAAGGTCATGTTCACATGGGTCTGTCTTCTCACTCTAGAAGTGTATATCATCTCTTCAGTACTAGAAATTTTGCTAACTCCCAACAGTACTGTAGGAATTTCCATAATAGATTTCCATGAAGAAAAATGGCTCTGGAATTCTTTTTGTTGCCATATTAGCAACACTGACAAACAGGTTTGACTACATGTCTTTCCTCAAGAGCTATACAGTTTGTCAGTCCTGCTATTTCTGTAAGCAAACGAGCTGAAATGCATATATATTTAAATCTAATAATGGGCTTCTCAGTTGTTTGTCAGAACTTATATGCTGATGGTTTCTATATGTACCAGCTGATCCTCCCCCTAACTTTGAGCCCAGTGGCCAATTTCCATCAAACTTCACAAGGGGTAGCAATATGGAAGTGGACTTCTAATGAATTCAGCTGGGCTCTGCAGTTTCACCAGCTGACTTCTGGAGTAGAAACCTGCAAGACCAATATCTGGTTTCTGACAGGAGTGTGAAGATGGTTTTATTGACAAATCCTGAAAACACTCATAACTGGGTGCAATTTTACTAGCAGTGGTAATCCAGTTGGCGACATATGTCTAAAGAATAACTTCCTGAAATGGCTAAATGAAAATGTGATTCATCTGCAGATATTTTTGCCCTGATAATAGTTTCAAGACTGAAGAGGAGTAGCAGTTACCCATAAATTTTCCTCTTACATGTGAGGTGCTTCAAAAGAGACATACAGGTAAGAGAATGTCTTGGTGTCTTATGTTTCAAGGAAAATCAAACTAAATAAACTGATTAAACAGCTGCAGGGGTAGAGAAGTTTTAGGTGAGTGGTAGCTTTCTGGGGCAGGACTTGAATGGACCCTTCTTTATCCTGTAAAAATACAGTACAAGAGCTAAACTGCCACATTACACGGTCTTAGATCAGATCTCTGATTTGATCTCAGACATGGACTATGGTTGTATAGAGTAGCTTTTTTGCTTACAGATTTAGCACGGAGTTTTAGCTGGAAATTTTTTTGTGTGCTATTATTTCTTCCTAAGCATGGGCTCAAAGTAGGCCTATTTTTTCAATAATTTCTCATCAATTTTAAACATTATGAGAATTATCAAACACATTGTTAAAATGTCTATAAATTGTTTTGTTGTGGAATGCTAAAGAAACACAATTTCAAATATAGAATTTAAACAAAATTGCTAAAATGGCCATGGGAAATTAGCAAAACCAGGTACCATCATGATTTTTTTTTTTTTTTAGAAGAGCATTTGTCTTTGTAAAAAAAACCTATTTACATTTAGAAAATTCCTTGTCTTTTAAAATTTCAAATAATTCTAAGATTCTACCAAGAAAAGTTGGAGACATATCACCATTGCTACAAAGGAAGATCTCTTTTTCAGGGCAGTGAATAAAAGAAAATCTAATAGTTTTTTACTAACTAATATAATCGATTTTTAACTTTCAAAAAGCCTTTGACCTTCCTGCCCACAAGAGGCTACTAAGGAGGTCAGTGCTGTGATCCAACTTCTGCTTTCATCCATAACATTCTTTGTTCATGTGATGCCCCAATAACATTAAAGGATACAGCAATCTTCCCACATGAACGAAACTGCAGTCAGTTCCTACACAGACACAGGTAGGGTAATATATGATAAAGTGACACTGAGACCTGAAATAGTATTCCTCACTCTAAATGTTTCCTTTTGTTTTCTGTTACTTGCTTGAGTTTATAAGCCCATTGGAGCAGGGATCCTTCTCCACAAGGCCTAGCTGCAGACTGAACAACTAGTCTGTTGTGCTTTACAGACATGTATGAAATAAGGCAGGTGCAGAACTGTCTGCAGAATCAGGAATTGTTCATGCATTACATCGTGGCACAGTCTGTTCTGGGTCCCATAACCGTAGAAATAATGTCCTAAAGTATCTCATAATTTGAGAACAAAGTGATATTTAATGAAACTAAGAGGAAACAAAGTTAAAACCAATGCAATCCTTTTTCCTAGCTCTTTTTACAATAGCATAAAATTAGTCCATGGAACTTGCTATCTCAAGATACTGCCAAGCCTGTGTTGGGGGCTGTGTCAGGAAGGATTTGGCTAGGGAAGGGCACAGCTTACAGGGGGAACGGAGTAACTTCTCCCCCACCTAAGAACTACCCAAGTGCAGTCTGAAAAGATTCCTGTTTCATTCTCTGTAGCATACAAGATAAATTGAGGCATTGCCTTTAAGGGTACCATCCCTTCTGCCTCCAGAAAGCGGTTATGAACTCATCTGCCTCAATGGCAATGTAAAATCTACTGTCATTGGAAAGATTGCTTCTTCTTATAGTCTAAATTTTTCCCTGACTGTGTTCAGAATTAAAAATTTAGGGAAGAAAACAAGCAACTTCATGGTAGCCAGAATTTTTCATGCTCAGAGGAAAAGTTCTTTTGAAATCTGATAGGTTGCTGATTTACATTACAAGGGCTCTGTCAGATATTTTAAAAGTGTTTTATCTTATCTTGTGTAAAGTTTATGCCAGCATCTCTAATTTCAGCTCAGGACAACACAGGCAGAAATGCAGATACAGACTTCTCCTGGCATATACTCAGATAACTAGCACCTGTGCAGTAAGCGTGACATCCTCCAGATACTTCAGATTTATATTCATTTGAAGTGCAGTTGATCTGTGTATGTGCACTGGCCAGTTACCAGGACAGCCATCATTTGATCTATAGTATTGCACATCCACACAGGCTGCTAGCTATCCAGAAATCCCAGACATGAGGCCAAATTCCTGGTTTTCTGTTTGAACAAAATTTAGGGGGTGAGGGCAAGAAAAGACATGCGTGGAAAGAATTAAGATATGTAAGTCAATATCCAGCTTTTTATTACAGAAAGGATTGCTCTTCCACTAACCACTACAGTGCTGCTTGTCTCGGAGTGCCTCC
Organism: Athene noctua; assembly: GCF_965140245.1. Classification (NCBI taxonomy): domain Eukaryota; kingdom Metazoa; phylum Chordata; class Aves; order Strigiformes; family Strigidae; genus Athene; species Athene noctua. The sequence continues at coordinate 156,208,594 of NC_134038.1, read as the reverse complement.
CCACCTCCCAGGATGCAGCATGAGGAAATGGCAAGGGCAGAGCAGAGCAGCACTGCTTGCTCCAAGCCTTTGCCACGCTCTGGGCACGGCATGGCCCAGTACCACTGCCCTCTTCCAGTGGCATCTGAGACACGAGGGATGGAGTTAGGAGTGGGGTTATGGTAGAAGTGTCTGGGTGGGAAGAGGGTAGGGGGAGCACAGTGATGAAAGGGCTTGTAATTAGCAAGGCATCTCCTCCCCGCTTGCAACTGTGGTGTAGCCATTTCTCCTGCCAGTATCCTTCCTAGTGCTGCCCCCAGCATTTCTCTCTCCCCCCACTACCACGCACCCAGTGTGTCAATGCTACACAGGTTGAAAATAGCCACATAAATAATTCACAAATTGGGAGAGCATGCAAGGCCGAGAATGTGCCTTTGTCAGGGGGAAGAGGAAAAACTTTTAAAACTGCCAGTCTAATGATTATGAAATGCTTAATCTTTTCTCAGCCTCTGTTTCATAGCTTTACATATATGGCTCATTATTATTTATAACAAATGAACAAATGCTTGCTAAGTATTGTCCAGTCCATAGAAAATAAACCATTGCTCGTCAGAAGAATTTATGATTTTTGAAGTTCCAGTCTTACAGGTTTGCAAATGTCACTGCACATGACTGGGGACTTACAGACTCTAATAACATTACACATGAGCAATCACAGGAAACTCAATGTGTCCACTCGTGTGCATAAGTATTTACAGAAGCAAGCTCCAATTGCTCTGGAAATCCATATATTTTGTATATTTATATTTTTTTCTGTCTGAGCCATTGTTTCACATCTGTTTGATGACACCTTTTTTTTTTTTTTTTTTTTTTTTTTTTTGTGGAAACAAGCTGGTTTAGGTTTTGCTTCCAAATGCTTCCAAATATTTTGTTTCCAAATGCTTCTCTATGCTTGTTTGTCTTTTTAGGTGTCAACTTGATATCTGTACTCTGGAAAATATAACAACCTCAGCCTGAAATGCTGTTTATGTAGCTATAAGATTTTATAATAGTATTATATTTATCTCTGTCCATTAAAGATCACATTCTTATGTAAGGAAAGTTTTTACAAGTTCTTGAATATCGTAAGGAAAGACCTGAGTCTCAGTTAAAAGTCTCAGATGCTTGTTGCTCCTATGCATGAAGCTTTACACCATGTTCTGAGAATCTATAGTAACAGCTTATTTACAATAGCAAGATACAATAAAATAACCTAGGAGTGGCATTTTGCCTGTAGTTCTTGATGCTTTGACTTTTGGTTGTTCTAAAAATTGAAAAGGATGATTTCAGCCTATATGTTATGTAAGCAGCAGGGATTAAACATCGTTAAAATTTAATTCAAGCCATGCTGAAGTGGTTGCAGGAGGAAGAAAGGCCCAATTTCCTCACAGTGACACTTCAAAGAGGAGCCTGAATCGTGTAAATCTGGATGCTCCAGTTCCAACAAGAGTAGGAGTCATGTGTGTGTATGTAATCAGCCTTCTGCCTACAGAGCGTTTAGAGCTTTCATGGCAGTGCTGCAGGTTACACAGCTCCTCCTAAACCTCAGGAGGATCATGGGACTTCATTCACCACTTGTGAAAACTCTGTTCTTCAAGATGTCGTGAGGCTCATTGTGCAGAGTTGGTTACTCTGGTCAGTCTTGATTCCTACAGTCATTCCATAATGTAAGACTGTTTATATATTTACACAGTCTGCTGCCTCACTATGTTTTCGTGAGTGCCTTTTGGACTGCTCAGACAGCTACTTGTGCACCAAGTATGCCAGGTATTTTTTTCAGTTTGCTGACACACGGTTCCTGCTGAGTCTTACATGATTATTAACCAACACTTCATTTTTCTTTGAGGATTACAAAAGCCTTTTGGTAAAAGGGAACTTCTTGACATCCATCCAGGATCTAGGTGTTACTGTGATACAAACTGTCTTTAAAAGCTGTATTTCATCCACTTTCATTCCACTTCCATTTTCACATCTTTCACGGCAGTTGCATGAATGTGAAATGTTCTTCATTAGTTTGTTTCAGTGAGGGTCTGTGGCAAGACATGAACTTCCTGCAAGATTCCATGGTCTTAGGACATGTGAGTCCTCCAGTCACGTCACACACAGGGTATTGCACGTCCAGCTCCATTTTCAAACACGTGCATCATCACCAACCTATGAACAGCTCTAAACACCAGTAAATATCCTGATTAATTCCCGAGTCAAAGACTCCCGTGCCCTTATTTTGCCAGGTTGCTTCATCAACATTGTGCTGGTGTCCTCTGACTTCTACAAGTTGATCAGTGTTCAGCAAACACCAACCTGAGGTGTCAAAAGGGGAACAGGACAGCCACAGACATCAGGGAGTCTCGTCACATTCTTTGGTGGAAATGCGTTGTGATTATGATTTTCTCTTAGCCTTACAGAGCAGCAGAGAAGTGGAAACAGAGCCCTTGCATGTCAGCTGCAAGATGTGATGCCGTCTTGCACTTAGGGATATATACAGTACAGGCTTAGGAGTGCTTATACACACAGCTACCTAACCAGATGTCAAAGCAATGAGTAATAAGGAGAGTCAGCAAGTTACTAATCAGCTATTAATTGTGTGCCCCAGTAATTAGCTTCTGCTGAAAACCAGTTTTCCACGGGCAACAATTCTAGGATGGAAATACAGAGCAAGTTAAATGACAAGCACATACACATGCTGTGGTTAACCTTGTCAGTCAGTAGGTGGCTGTATTGCTTCTAGCCATCTTCGGGAAAGAAAACTTCATTTCCATGGCCAAGAGAGCTCCTTTCCCCAGGATATAAGGAGCCACTGACAGTGCATACAGACCTTTGCGCTTCGTTGTTTTAAAATTTGCACATAATATTGTTCCTCTGTGTATTTTTATGTTATTATTTGTTAATTGCACAAAATCTTTAATGCTCTGGTTAAGCAGTTTATCTGTTGCTGTTTTATACAACTTAGTTGAGGTAATTATCTGCTCTTAACATCACCTTAATTTCATAGCAACAAGCTGCAAAATCGCAAATAAACCACTGTGGAGGAACTGGGTATTTCAACTGCTTAAAAGTGAGCTCTGAGTTTCTTCAGCTGTGTTGTAGGCTCAGATCTAGTTTATATTTATAGTCACTGCCCTGTTTCCTTCTCATTCTCACCTGGTGGCCTAGCAGTCCTATGTGTGAATGGTTTCCTGTCAGTTTAAAACACCACGATGCTCACATCACCAAAAAATACAACTGTTTCATTGATTAGGCCCAGCAATGAGAATTAATAAGCACAAAGTTCAAGCTACTCTTTCCTTCCAAAAAAACAATCACACCAAATTGGAATTGCAGGAGACTGCCAGGGTAGCGGGAGGAAACTTGCAGTGTTAGGCTCTCCATTCTGCAGATAAAATCAAGGTTTCAGTTACCCAGAAAATCTATTAATGAGTTTTCTCATGCATTAAATGACCACACAAAAACTCTTTTCCCCTCTGCCCTAAAAACACAAGCCAGCATGATGCCAGAAGAGCTCAGTGGTGGAGGAATTCGCAACAGGCACAAGGAGATTGTATTGGCTTCAATGAAAAGAAATTTAACAAGAGACGAGTTCATTCTCTGGCAATTGTGGGTGAGTACTTGAAAATAAGCAGCAGATGTAAAAAACCTGGGAAAAAAACATAGTAAACACTTTCAGATGCAGGTGGACTTAGGTTCAGAAGATGGTGACATTATCTGAGCTCTTGGAGTGCTGTCACAGCACAAAAAAAAAGGTGCTTGTAAGCAGGATTTGCAGTCCTCTGAAGGCACTGGAATGTTTTTATGGGTTTCAATAGCCCATAGAGCAATGGAGCTGCCAAATGTCATGCATTTCACTGAGGCTAGCAGGGACACTCTCACACTGGCCTCACTCTCAACTGGATTCCCAGGCACTCAGACTGGCTGCGGGATAATGTGGCAGGTTTTTGGCTTGTAGTTCTGTCTTAGGGCTGCTAGAGGCCCCCGTGGGTCTATTCCTGAGGCACATAATCACAGAATCATCTAGGTTGGAAAAGACTTTGAAAATCATCCAGTCCAACCATTACCCTCACACTGACTGTTCCCAACTCTACCAGATCCCTCAGCGCTGGGTCAACCCGACTCTTAAACCCCTCCAGGGATGGGGACTCCACCCCTGCCCTGGGCAGCCCCTCTCTGTAACTGGATGATGCCCCTAAGCAGTGGACCCGATCCAGGCCAGGGGAACCAGGATAAAGGTTCCCAAGCTGACATGTCTGTGGCCAGTTACAGCAGGATCCCCTCTAACATTTTGCTCCACAGGTGAAGTAGCTTCTACCTGTAGAATGCCCAGGAGTCAGAGCATCCTCTGCTTTCCTCACCCAGGAATGTCTTACCCACTCAGCATCCTTCTGCCACTGAAGCTGCCTGGGTCCGATGTCTCTCTGCTTCCCTACCGATGGTACTGTCAGCCTTGGTGACCATCTCTCCCCATCAATCCCCTTGCTACTTCCCAGCAGCACCCATCCAATAGCCCTCTCCAGCACTGCACTATCCCACACCTCTGCTCTGCCGCACCTTAGACTACAGTGTGTTGCTCACTAGTCTGAATATTGTTTGCAAGCATGTGTAAAATTGCACACAGGGAGTGGGGCACCTTTGGAAGTGCTGTTTCAGTCCCAGTCTGGGACAATATAATGAGGAGAATAATAATAACAAAATGAAAGAAACAGTAGTAGCTGAGGCACATCAAATGTTTCAGCTCGTGGAAAATGCCTACAGTCAAGAAATGACTGCACAGCATGTGGAAATGTACGATCAAGGTCTGGAACAAGATAGGATTCGTATTGCCGTAGGTTTCATACTGGATGGCAAAAAATGGCAAACAGATTGAAATAGCAGGGGAGTTTACCTAGAAAATGCTGCTTTGCAGAGCTATGAGAACATGGAATGTCAAAAATTCACACTCAATGAGGGGTCAAGAGAGAAATTTAACATTTCTTGGACTGTACACACATGAAAAACTTTTGTTAGATAGTTACAGTCTTTACAGAAAGCTGACCTATTTTGCTGTTTAAAATATTCTGAGACTTCCATGGAGACTTATCTCATGCCACCTATATATAATGACCTAGATTTTAAAAATGGTTGGGAAGCAGACGTCTGGAAACCTGCTGTGAATTTAACATTTTCCATACAAAGGCTGAGTGTAAATTTGCAGTTTAATTTCACTTACGAGAGACTAAAATGCTTTTAGGACTTCTCAGATATATAATTAGGATCGTCTTGTTTGGGAGATAACCATGAAGTGACAACAGAGCCATCCTTTCCCAGCCAGATTCCTGTCTTAAAGGACGCTCAGGTAAGCACAGGTCTAAAGTCATTACTATCTAATAACTGTATAGTTGTCTGTATGCCATATCTTAATATGCTTATTAGTAAACGGGTGTCAGTGTCACAAAATTCACCGGCATCATTAGTGCCTGCTGGGTGAGTTATCACAATGACCAACAAATGAAGCAGCAAAGAGAATGAATTACTTTGCCAAGATGAAGCACTCGGAATAAAACAGACATGTGATGATCAGGATGAAGCGATTTTGAGGATGGCTTCCCCTCTCCTCAGATTAACAAGCTTCAGTCTGCATGTTTCTCTTCCCAGCTATATTCTCTGGAACTCACTCAACCATCCAAAGCATGGACTATGTGAAGTGGCATTTCTAGAGTTCAGCAGGCAGGCTGCCAAAAGAATCTCCTCTACTCCTATTTTAAACATGAATTTCTATGAGTTGGGGAAACAAAATTAAGCATTCATATAAAAAGGAATTGCTGGAAGAAAATATTTGGAAAAAAAAAAACAAAAAAAACCCCAAACTAAAATATCTTCTTTTGGATTTTAAATAGAAAATATATCCCAGAGCCTCATAGGCTCAGGGATCCAAAGGTCAGTAGAAACAATAAGTAGTAAGACTTAAAAAAATAAATAATCGGGGGAGGGGAGGGAAATTTGTGAAAATAAGCAAAAGCAAGTTAAAGGGTAATTAGTGAAATAAATAATACTGAATTCCAAAAAGATATTTCAGCTGACAGCAAAGGGACATAAATATGTTTTTAGTGGAAGCTGACCAAAGATAACTAAAAATTGGTCCATGGGAGCATAATTGGCGTGATTGTCACAGCTATTTAAATAAGAGGTTTGAGATTATTAAAACGGTTATGTTATACTGCTGAAAGGGCTCGTTAAAATAAAGCAGGCATTTCTGCAGGCTGTTAACGAGAGTTTCCTAAGAAAAAGTTTGATTAGTACATTCTTGAAAACCTCTCTACCTAGCTTTTGGAGACCAGTGTACACATGGAACCAGAGGAATTAACTATCTGCACTCTTCTCCCACGGTTTCATCAAAACCTTGGTGAATCACATCTCTTTATAAAATCAGTGCTCATTCTAATCCCCTGCAAGTCTCGCAAGTGCAATCCCTGTTACACAAACAAGGTTGACTCCAGACACAACAGTTATGTCTTGAGAAATATCAAGCTACATCATCTTTCATCTTGAGAAATATCAAGCTACATCATCGTTCACCAGGACAAATAAAGACCAGGAAAGATAAAATACTACAAAAGTATGTTATCCATTTTAGCAGATGTCAGGGGATGATCTGTGTTATAGTAGTAATACTGAATGAAGTCAGGGCTAATTTTAAAGTGGTTATTGCGAAGAATGATGCACTAGCAGACATATGTGCTATGAATTGAAATACTCCAGATACTTGTTCAGAAGAATCTTTGTTAAAATTAAGTCTAGCACAGTAAATTTTACAGCCACATCTCCTCAGAAGAGCATGCTTTGAACTACTGCCCATAAATATTTGGTGGTTACTCTTGCAACTTTTCTTATTTCCTGGCTGCAGTCCCTTTACTATAGGATGAGGTTCCTTGAGTCTATTTAAGTCCAGCACCAGAGGGGACATCCACCTGTTTTATGCTGGCCTCATAGCAGAACACACTGGTTTCGGACAATGTAAGCATCAAGGGCATTTGAATGGCAACTGGAAGGACCAGGTGGAAACCCCTGGCAAAGGAAGGTCTGCAGCGGCACAGCAGACAGACGGAGCCTGCGCAGAAGGCAAGCAAAAGCCAGGGGTGGACAGAAGACCAGTGCTGCCAGACCTGATGCTTTAGCATCAACTAAGTAACATCCAGTCATTGTCACTTAACTGTTCTTTCTTACAGCTGCAATAGAGATGTTTTGCCAAAGCCTCACTTTTTTAACTGTACTTTTGCAGTGGAGGATTTGAATCTCACAGGAGCCAAGATGGTACTGCTGGCAGCAGAATAGTTTTTGTACCTGTCTTTTTTTTAACTGCAAATGGAACTAAACTTTTGTTAGTGTACACTGGAGTTTCCAAAATTAAATACTTATTGCTTATCATAGATTCCAACTTTTTTTTAAAGAATAATTCAGGTGGTAAAAACATATAGCCACTTCTCCTTCTAGGATAAAGACAACTATCTCAAGGCTTGCAAAGTTGTCTTCCCAACAATTTATAGTTCATGCCCCCCACAAACATGAGAAGAGTCAATCCCCAGCAGTTAAACGAACCACATCCTCTGTGAATATACCAGCCCCCAGCCATCTGCAGAAGGCCTGAGAAAATAGAGCTAGTAGCATAACCCAGAAGGTCAATAAACTGATTCTTTCAAACCTGCACTATTTTGGAGTTGGAGATAAAAGCAAGGATGTGAGCTTCCTGAGGCCATTGCTTCTCTGTCTATAGCTGCACATTCATAAAGATGATTCAGGACTATGTAAAGTCTTCAGCCTTTCACACTTATTTTGATATTTCCTAATTATAATTTGCCTCAGTGACAGGCCAGTTGAAATTCCTATGATCCTCATTGTAGTTGTTTTGCAGGCTTCCTTTATCTACATAAACATTTCCTGTTCTGCTTTCTCATCCTCCCCCAGTGTCCTATAAGGGCTTCCTATCATCATTTTTTTACCCTTTCTTTCACTTAAGTCCAAACAGTTTTTCACTGGTGACAGCTCTGTCTGTAATATTTCTTGCTTTAGGATTACATCATCATGGCTTCTCACTAAGTGAAGAGGTTTTCTGTGTGCTACTAAATGCTTTAGATAAAATGTGTAGCGTGATGTTTAAAATTCTTGACTGCATCTTAATTTGACCAGAGCTCAGGCACATCTGGTTCATTGTATTGTTGTGATGGCACCGCTCTCTTCTGGACACTCACAACATACAGAGGGTTCTTGTTGCACAAAAGATCCTCTCAAAACTAAAACTAACTTTCTTTTACCGCTACTTTTTCCTCAAAAAACTGCTATGCTAGTATTCCAACTCTGTTGCAGAAGCTGTTCCACAAGTACAAGTTCTACATCCTACACTTCTGTAATCTATTTATCCAATTCATTTTTACAGCTGGGTAAGTTATTATTCCTAGAACACCATAGGTGTGCTTTAGATACTGTTTAGGTGCTGTAATACTCTGCACCTTATACTTTCCTGAAATAATGGTTTACTACAGAGCTTGCAGTCTGACTGAGAAAGTTACAGACCACACAGCAAAAACCGAGGGAAAGACCGAGGCCATATAACACCAGTAGGGAAGTTAGTCAAGTCAAAGTCAAGCCAAAAAAGAGGAATCTTAAACTGGATCTTAAGGCTTTGGTATGTGGAATAAGGGAGGCAGTGCATCCTGAGGAAGGTCTGGGAAACAAGCCTGAGCAACGTTTGTCTATCCTCACCCTCCCTGTTGTGCTCTGACCCAAAGGCATGCCTCCAGTGACTGCCTCATCCACTCATCTCTGCTCCCTCTCCCTACTGGCCTTAAATCATGTTAGTCACTTTTACAGCCTTTGCTTCTTATTATCTTCCTTTCTAGCCATAAAATTTATGAATATCCCCAGCTACCACCACTGGCCCTGTCCTCCTTTCTAGCTCCCACATTCTCTTGTTTTTTCTGTGCCTTCCATTTTGGGTGTCATAATCATGTGCAGTTAATCTACTGCCAGTCACCTAAACCTCACCTACACCACAGCCTAAGGGATTCTCCCAGTAACTCTACAGGGGATTTGTGCTCTCTTTCGTGCTTTTTGTTGCAAAAACATGCAAGCCTGGTCTTTTTCCCATCCCCGAAGGCCCTTCATGAAATACTAGTTTGCAACATATATCTGCATCCTTCTCTGCGATGGTGAGGGACCTGCAGACGCTTTTGTTGGCAGGTCTCAGTTCTTAAGTCAGTGCTCATCATTCACTTGTATGCATTCCCACCATAACTGTCATTATTCTGTATTGTCACCAAATAAAAGACACAATTTTCTGCCCCACTTTACTGAAACAAGCACCAGTTTTACCTCAGATGGGAGAGGAGATGGGATGTAGCTGCCTTTTAGCGTGCTGCATGTCACTTAAAAGGAAGGTGGCATAAAAATTACTTCACCCAGCTCTGAGGTTTGTGTTGGTCCATCCTCAGCTGGAATGCCTCTACTATAGCTCTTGTTTTTAGATGAAATAATGGTTATAATATAGTTCAAGTAGGAGATGAGAGTGGTAGTTTAACAGGTGATATATCCCTGTTTCTGTTGAAGGAAGGCCTGTGTAAACAATATGCATCTTGCAATCTTTTTTTAAAAAATCAAACAATGATCTGCAATTTGTTTCTTTTTTTTCTTCATCAGATTAATTGCTGTAGCAAACACATGTTCTTCGCAGTCAGTCTCCTCAACTGATCCAAGTTTCATTTCAGTCATGACAATTACATCAGCCCCTCTCAGCAAGTATCCTTGGAGTGGCAGGGAGGGAAATACGGTTATTGATGGGGTTGAACCCTATCCCATGGAAAGCCGAAAAGAGAAAGATCATTGTTCTGGTTTAAAGAAGCTACTGAATACAGAGTCACTAAGCCATGGGGAAATATGCTCTGATATGTTCCCATTTGTCTTTGCAGCTCAAGAGATGCATAACTGCATGGTGGACTGTTTAATGCTTCTGTGCAGCTTCCTGGTCAGTTTAAAAGATAGAGCATTCCCATCTTCTGTCTCAGAAGTAAAGAGTCACAGGGATGAATGCTGCAGTCCCAAGAAGCAGGTTGGGTTAAGATGAAAGGAGTGTAAACAGGCTTCATGGGCGTCCATACACTGGTGAGCATTAACTATTATCTGAATGGTGATGTTCTTGATATTTTCTCATACATAATTTCTCCTTAGCAACTGATGGAAGGAGAAGAAAGTCATGATTTCCTTAAAGTGCTGTACCATCTGTCAGCTCTACTCATCTTTTCTTCAAACTTATTTTGAGTTAGCTTCTTTTCTCCTTCTGACATTCACTATTCCCAGGCTTGGCTATAGTTGGATGATTGTAGTGTTCAGTACAAATTATGAGATACATATAACTTCTCATTTTTAAAAACTGAGGTATCTCATGAAGTGACATCCCATTGACACAAATATTGACAACTGGCTTTCCACAAGGGAATGTGAAGCAAGGAAGATAACCAATATGACCTTCTCAGATATTTCTGCAGGGAGTGCAGATAGTTTTATCTTTAGAATGACCCCACTGATCCCAGATAACTTCTGTGGAAAAGCAGCCAGATCTTAAGTTCATTTGTGTCAAAAGCTGCTGATAAACCTTGCAGACTTTTACCAGAGATAAGAGGACCATACTGCACAATGCTAAGAAAGGTTTGGATTCCTATGAAAAGTGTGCATTACTGAACCTGGATTTTTTATATTTTTCTTGAAGTAAAAAAATACAGTGATTATACGATGTATTAAATATGATTCTTTTGTTGAGTAACATCTGGATTACGTCTGGGAAGAAATTATGCAGCTTTTTTAATCACGTACTTGTTATATTAATTTTAGTTTTGTATATACTATTTATTACTTTTTAATTTTATTTTTGCTGTCAGTAGGACTTTATTGTAGGGTTTCAATTCTTGGACTTCCCGTCTGCATTCTCTCTCTTCAAGAAAACACTAACCCTCAAGAAGTTAAAATGACAAAAAAGGCACATCCTCATACAATCAGGATGCTAAACCCAGCTGAGCGAAGCAAAGCAGAGAGCAGATGCAAGACAGAAATAAAACATGCAGCAAACTCAGAAGGGAAAGAATAAAGAAGTCAGTATGGCAAACAGTGAGAAACTAAACAAACACATTCAAAACACAGCCCACGAGAGAAGCAAACACGCATCAAATATAATGAGAAAGGAAAAGTCAGGCTCAAGCCATCCCCACTCATTGGCAACACATGATGAGAGTCAACAAATGCACGGGTTTCTGTAAAAAGAAAGGCTTGATTTTTCAGAAGCACTTTTGAGGATGGAATTTTCTTCTTCCCATTAAGCAGCAGATCACTTTGTAAAAGTCAGTCTCTCCAAAAAGTCAAAGCAAATACTGGAATGTGATTTAGCGTTTTGTCTTCCGGGCAAATGTTTACCCCTGCTAACTGGTGGTAGTTGGAAAGAAAGCATAAATTATACACAAAACATCAAAATTTATCTTTTGCATTGCATCGTGTGCTGGCAGTAAAGCAGAAGTAACAACATTGGTGGTTCGGGGGAAAATTTGGAACAGGAAACATCAGGAACAGCTAATACATAATACATTAATTCCCAATACATGGATGTTATACATGCACCTGGAGCAAACCATGTGTATGTACGCAGTGTGTATGTACGCACACACCTCCGCCACACAGACGCTGAGGCAAGAGGCAGAAAGACTGGGGAAGTGAACAGTTTAAGCACTCTGAGCCCGTGTTCACACGTGTTAGACCTCTGTCCCAAGCCCACCCACGCCGAGCCCTGTTTGTCCACTTTGCTAGTCTTGAGAAATCTGACAAAGAGCCCTGGCATGTGGGAAAGAAGTTAGTGGTTTGCTAAAGCTCTTAGGGGTTGGTCTGCTTTTTTAATCCTCTGTTAAATGTGCGCACAGTCCAGAATACATACTTTTTTATGTTTCACAAATTGAAATCAAAATACATAAATAGCTAAAAGGAGCTTGCTGGCAAATTTCTGTCATCTATGTGTTGTTATAATGCTTCTGGCAAACAGAGTTTTTCAGAGGACAGCATTCAGGGCTCAGGGCTTAGAAGAACAAAAATGCAGAAATAAAGGAGCAGGGAGCTACAACCTTTGCCACCAGCCCAGCACCTATTACTAAGGCTATCATAGAGAGGCAGCAGTGACATATTCTGAGCTCAGGAAGATCTCATATATCACATAGACAGAATGAACAACATTTTTAAAAGATGTGTAATTTTAAAAGATAATGAATAAAGATGTATATGCCTTGTTCCATATTCCAAAACGAGCAGATATTCAGAACAGGGAACTCAATAAACCTATCACTTCACATCACTTTGCATTCTTCTTCCATAATTTTCACAGACATAACAGCTTAATGGGAAAGCAACACAGGTCACCAAGGTAGAAAAAGCTGAATGTCAGATGGTGAGAAAAAATCATCAGTGGCTGTAACATTATCAAGAGAATCAGAGGCTTGGACTTCCCTGAAGCAAATGCTGTCTACAACCACCTCTCACAGCATTTGAACTAGGGGAACTGCTGATGCAAAAGAGGCAAAACGAGATTAAGTTCAAGTAAATACCTATTGCCGAGGGGTGGAAAGGTTTAAGCACAACAGACGCCTCAGCTTGACAACATAAATTCTGCAAAGACTCAAACAGAAAGGGGCAATTACTGCTTTATGTTCCAGTTCTAATCTTAAATTATAGGATATTTTCCTAATGAGGGGGAACATTGCCAGAGACAGCTGTGGTGGATGGAAGGGAACACTGCTGTAATTACAGATCCTTGCACGTCGGTGACAGAAGTTCCCAAATTCCAAGGGGAAACACCTTCATAATGTTTGTTTTTGCAGAATCAAATAAAGTTCTCAATTTGCAATGGAATGGAAATGTTTGAGCATGTGAGCCTTTAAAACAGATTGCAGCCCTGCGTGGTATATGTGAGGAGCTAGACTAAACTGGCAGAGGTGAGCTAGTGTACTGGGATCCTAACTCAGACTGGGGGTACAATAATGACGGTCAGCTAGAGAAATGCAAGATACGGCAGCAGCAACTGAGGGAGAGAAAACAGAAAACAAGGAGACAAGTCTTATCAGAACATCTGATATGGCAAAGTCAAAACAAACTCATTCCCTTCTTTCAAGATTACTGCTAGAAGCAAGGGTGTTGAACATTTCATACACTTTCTTATTACACAGAGGATGTTACTGGAAAGACCTAGAAAACGATCAGGGGTTTTTTGCCTTTGTGAGCTATACCATCAGACAGTGATTTATAACATGTGGTCTACAGACTCCTAGGGTTCCACAGATGACTTCCAAGGCTACACAAGAGGTAACTAAGAAACAAGCTGTTGTTTTGTCCTTATCCAAGGGTCTGCATCTCTCCTGCATAGTTCACAGGGATGTACAAGTGAAGAAAGCTCAGAACCACTGCTTTTACACTATTACTGTTGCATGAACAGGAATGGATGGTATTTTTCCAATTAGTACTTCCATGGATGACTCAACTATTTTCAGAGTAGGTCTGCTTCAGCCAGTTCACACAATTGGAGCTGGTCTTGTAATGAGCAACATTCAACGATTTGTGTTTCCCTGGTCATTTAATGAGGTTTCAAACTTTACTGTGCCGTATTCTTTTATTTTGCTCTGAAGGAAGAATTCTTTGTTCCCCAAGGTACGTATTTACTGGCATTATAAAATCTGAGCACTTCACAAATATTAATGTTCAGGGGTTTTTTAATAAAACTCCGAGGTGAGTGGATGAAAAATGGGGGAAAAGCTAAATTAATTTTGGCATCCAATTTGAAATATTAAAACCTGATCCTTCTAAGCACTTGATTTTTTTTTTTTTTTTTTTGGTGTACACGAAAGACATAGCCTCCATTGACTTTAGTTATAGCTCTTGAACACTCAGCACTTTCTCAGGCATCACGATTGATCACTGGAGAAATGAGGAGCTTCCAGGTAACCATATGCAAATTTTGCCAGGTGTGCAAGGAGTTCTGGAGCAGTGGGACAGAGTCCAAGGCAGCATTTAAACCCCAGGGAACATTTATCTGCATCACATGTTCTTCTTGGCCTCAGCTTTATAGTCCTGTACCTTTCTGGTTGAGACAATCCTTGCCTCCAATCTGTAAACTTCTGCAATCTTCTTGCTCAGCAAATCCTAGGCCCTAGCAAATCCAAGATAAGTGGCCTGCAGACAAGAGCTCCGTGCACAGCTTGTTGCCTGGACCAGTGCTGTTATCCTCTCCCTGTCCCAGCATCGCTGTCCCCGCTGCCTTTCACCATTTTTCCCGTGTCACCTCAGGCAGGTTCAACCCCAAACTCTGCTTGTGGGTACTTCCCAGGTCCCCCAGCCCTGAGCCCCCTTCCCAGCTGCCTTCCAACTTTTGCCTTGCAGTTTGCTTCAGCAGCACTCTTCTCCTCCCATCTCTGCTGCTGGTTTTAAACTCTCGCCCTTCCTCCTGCCACCTCCAGAGCCAGTTTCTGCCATTCTGAGGCTCCTTAGCCCCAGTAGCTTCCCTCTGTAGTGCCAACCAGGGGATACTGGCTGGAAACCAGGCTGTGGCCCCTGCTCAGTTCAGATCTCAGCATGGAGCATGACCTGCCACAGAGCCTCATAACAAAGGTACGGGGGAAAAATCATCTTAAATTTGGACCGGGGTGTGCTCAAGGCAGACAAAATCATCAGGGAGGTTAGCTGCTGAAATTGTAAAGATTTCTGTGGAACATGTGTGAGCTGCAAACTTTCAAAGGCCTCTCTCTGCCCGAGCTAACTGTGGCTGAATTTGCTGAGGGAGTGTAAAAGAGAGAGCCCTTTCAGAAAGACCACTCTCCCTCCTCCCGCCACGCCTCCTGACTGCAAAGGCCAAATCCTCATGCCAAACCCCTTTGACCTGAGCACGATACGCATTTCACTTTTATCCTGTATCTGAAAAGTACAGCCATGTGTACGTAGGTGTACCTAGTACAGCCAGACAGCTCTAAATGGCTCAATTCTAGGAGCTGAACTCAGAAGTTACAACCAGCTGGAAATGGCTTTGTAATGAGATGTGCAGACAGCTCTAATAATACTTGGAGCCACCAGCTTCACCTACGATAACTGATTTCATTTGGAGAAATCCATACAAAAACTGTTTTGGTGAAGCCTACAGTAAATAAGCTTTTGTTTTATCCTCCTCCTCCCCATGTTAATTGTGAGAGATACAGCCTGACATCACTGTAATCTGGGAACCAGATAGTTAGGAGAGGAGTTGCAGCCACACCAGCACCTAGCTTTCATCTGACTTCTTTTTGCTCTTTGATCTCTTTAGCTGGCTAATTAAGAAGCTTGAATCAGCACCCTGCCAAAATAGGTTGTGCCTTTTTCCGTACCTGTGACCCTCAGAAAGAGCATCCAGTGTACTCGTGTTCAGTAAGAAAGGTATTACTTGTGAGTCTTTCAGCTCTGTTCATTTAAGTGACCCTGTTAATGTGTGCTGTGTTCTACTGTGGACCCTCCTCTTTCTGCGTTTACTATTTTAAGATGAATTGAGGGGGAAAAAATATAAGCCTTGACATCACATTTTGCAAAGGAAGCAAATGGACTCCTCCCTAAAGTCTAAATGAATGGCCTTTTAAGGTGACTGCTGAATTAAATTCCTGAATGATGAAATCAACAGGCATGAGAAGGTTCTTATTTCTGAAAAAGAAAAAAACTGTGGGGAAAAAAAACCAAACCAAAACAAAAAACACCCAGTAGTGTGATTGCAGGGCTGAGACCTGAATAGGAGCTGTTTACACTGACTCCGTAAAGATACATTACTCAGCTTTCATAGTAATGCAGCTTCACAGGCTGAAGGGAAATACATATTCTGAGCCTGCTAAGCTTCTCTAATGTAAGATGTGAATTTAGTTGAAGTCCTGAAATACCTCAGTAAGTAGAAAGATGATTGAAACCTCAAGCACATCTTTCTGTTTATCATACATTACATATTTCTGACATACTTTAAGCAGTACTGTATGCAGCTGACATTGGTCTTTATATATATAATATGCCTGTAAGGTATGCAGCTAAAACCCAGTTTTTGTGAAGACCTAAGATACCCTTAAAACAGAGTAAAATAATGTTACTAGGGGAACGGAGCATGTCTGGACATTGTCAGGATTGAATCTCTACCCGAGCACAGCCTGCCACTCTACCCTTGCAGGGGGAAATCACAGTGAATCAAATCACCATGAAACACACAAATGAAACAATCTGCCTATAATCTTGAAAACTGGAGGAAGCCATGAAAGCCATAAATACCCTACAGCTCAGGAGGTCACTAGTGGTTGATTAACACTACCCAAGCACTTTTCTATCATTTTTTTCACAGGGATATCACAGAAAGATGAGAACACAATGGACATGAAATCTAATTCCAGTTTTTTTTCTCTCCTTATACCTGATACTCCAGTGTAACTCCAAACCCTGGGTCTCCACCAGACTTTCCTCCATAATGTCTTCCATTGTTGGGACTTCCCTTGTGGCTGGATTGTTGACAGCAATATTAGTTTTAGGGCAGGAGAGGTACTGTTAGGTGTTGGTATTTTTTTTTTATTACTACATTAACCATACTAGCTTGAAGTAAGGTTAGACCACACAGTGATAAAACACTGATGTCTTATCTTAATTGTTCTCAGTGTTGCTACAGGCGATGGTGCTACACCAGAGATAACTGAATGTTAGGGGAGGGTGGCTGTTTTAGACAAGCCTGCATCTGCAGGAAGGAAGGGAATGTGACACCTCTGTAGGGAGTTAGTTTTAAGATAAATGAAGCAGAAAGCTGTGATTTTCCTTTTTTGAATGGAACTCCTCCTCCTATCACAGATTTACAGGTGGTAAATTAATTACTTGGACAGTTCAGATAGGGAATGAAGAGGGAGTTGAATGATGGCTTGAAGACCTTCTGTAGGTTAGTCACTTCAATGGGCTAGAAGGATGTTAGGGCCAGATTATTACAACAGGCAGGGGAACTGCAGCCAAAGCTACATTCTGTGTCATAATCTGGAGCTAACACTGAACTGGATGTCTAAGCAGGGGATTTGACAGCACTACACTCCTTTAACTTCTGTCTTCTTTGCTCTCTATCTACTGAAAGAGTGAATTTTGAGTTTTGGACCCTATATATATTTTATCCATAGCAACCACAACACTTCCCTCAGATTTGCTAAAACACAAGTCTTTAATTTAGAACAAGGAAGATGGATCGTCCCCCTGATACTCTGCTTCTGAGCTTGACTGAAATTTAGAAGTAAGCATCTTTGTCAGCACCAGGGCTTCCTGATGCCCCTTCCCATCTTAAAGCCTCCAAACTCTGGCTTAGCAACCCATGACCTTTGCTAGCAATCACTGGTAAAGCGCTGAAGAAAAATCGTTGAGTGATGACTCACTCTACCACAGTTTGGTTGCTTTATCATTTTCTAATGCTGCTGATGGGAAGATATTTTCTATTGTGAGAGGCTTGTTTTCCTGCTCCATAGGAACAATGATCCATAAGGATTTCCTGAGGAGTGACTTCTCCTTAGAGTGTGTGAGATTTCTTGTCTCCTGGTAGGCTAATTGAATTCCCCTTCACCCAGTTACTTATTACCTTCCTGTTCCCTCTCGCCTTTTCAACACGTACTTTAATGCAGAGGGCTCCTCATAGGACACGGGCACTGGGAAAGAGGGTGCAACTAATGAAAAACTTGCATAAATCAGCAGTGGAGGAGGAAACGTGTAGGACCAGGCTAGAGCAATCAGGGGCCACATGTGGATGACAGTGTGGGGGATTGCACAGGGAAGGGAGCAAAGCTGGGGGTTCAGTCCTGGTGCTGTTGGCCTTTGGTGTGAACTGCAGCTTGGAGAGGCCACAGCCGATGATGAGGGGCACAGCAGAAGACTTTTTCTTCTCTGATCAGAAACAGCACTTGGGGTTTCTTGAGAAAGCAAAGGTGCAACAGCAGTCAAGGTTTATCTGCTTGGGCAGAAGGCCCAAAGCCACTATATTCTTCTCCTTTCATTTACAGCCTTTGGTGAGGACTCCTCTCCTCTGACAATCACAGACTGTAATGTTTTGTTGCAAGCACAGCCGCCTGGTTTGGGCAGCTTTCAGGCAGAGCTGCACCTGCTAGACTAGATGATAAAAGAAAAAAGATATGTTCTGACAGATACAGGGAGACTGTCTGATCAGTGATGGATTGCACGGCCAAAAGAGTTTGAGACCATCCTGTGTGACCTCCTGCACTGACCATCCGTTGACTCCTGGTTGGGTGTCAAAGTCTTTTAAGATGATAACAAAACCTATAGAAATGACTTTGATCTGATGGTGAGTATGGGTAAATATGTGTGTGTGCCTTTAGGGTGGTGGGGTAGAAGAGATGTCAGTCACACTGCATAGCTCACTATTGTCCCTTTTTCTGCTCCCAGGAGGCCGGGAGAAGCAGCTGTATTGCAGAGATGCCAACCGTCAGCAAAATACAGCAATTGTTTTATGAGTTTAATGCTCTTTATCGCCTAATTTATTTACCAGAGGCGTGTGTAATGCTCAGTGAAAGCCAGTTTGCCGAGGAGAAAAGTCTTAAAAACATCATTCCATTTGCTGATGTGTTCTTATTAAATAAAATCGTTATGTTTTAGAAAATTAAAGCTCTATTTTAAAAATCTCAAAGAACGGAGGGTGGAGAGCTCATGCTGAGAGAAGACAGCAGCAGGTAAATGGGAAAGCAGGTTGGCCAGGTCTCATCTTTTTCTAATTACTTGCCTCAGTGAGTACGGAGATCCCATTGCCCTGGGACCATATGGTCCCTGCCCCAAAGGCTCCCACGCTGAAGGGCGGACGGTCGCTTTGTGTAACCATACCTGAAGGAGCTCAATCTGATCTCCACCAAACGCGAGGAAGCTGCTGGCTTGGTATTTGCTAGGTAGGGCTATCTCCTTCGTGTTTGCGTACAGATATATGTAATGGCCGGGGCTTCCATGGAGAGCGTTGCCAACCTTGTACCAGGTGGAATTAATTGCAGGATAGAGGCCCGCTGTGGAGCAGATAAGAGGGATCTAGAAAAGTGACGGAGGCCAGACAGCATTAGATAAATGGTGGTGAGAAAGCCTGCATTAATACCATTAATGTAGCTGTGTTTCCTGAAAAGAAAGCAAGAAATTCCCTAGTGTAGACATACTTTTTGTTGGCCAAAAAGCATTCAGTAATCAGGCAGGAAGTGGTAAAATCCGTCAGACAAAATGACCAATATGTTATTTTTTCCGATATCAAAAATATACTTTAGGTCATAACTACTAGAGAAAAACATTTTGTGGCCAATCAGATTTATTTTTTCAGCCATACTAAATTTGTTGTTGATGTACAGCAAATGGAATTTCCGTATACAAAAATGTATTTTAAGGACTTTGTTTCAGTCCAGACCGGTACTTTACCTTATAGGTGTATTATTTATAAGCACTCACTGCTCTTTCAAAAATTTGCACAAATAGAAATGATGTTTTAGTATTTTCCCATTCAAGTAATCAGAGAGAAGTGCAGAATTATAACCACCATGGGTTTTGTGTTGCTTGTAAACAGCTGGAGTTTTCACCACAAACTGACACAAAACATATACGGTAATTTCTGATTTAATTTCATCATTTTGTGTCATTACTTTTGTTTAGTTTCCTACATGACTGAAGTCAAAGTGTTGACTGTATCGCAACAGGTCTAGAGTCTTGTACCTAGCTTGCTTTGGTTGGCTGATCAGAGAACCTCTACCAGGATTTCCTGTTGTCTCCATTCTAGAGGAGTTCTGTCTTTTCTCTGATGAGTAGAAGTTAGTAGGACCCACCTGGTGCTGCTGCCTGAGTTCAGTCAGCAGAGTAACACTGTGATGACTTCCAGCTTCTTTGCTGGTAGATAAAGAGGAAGGAGGATGCTAGCTTAATAACTTCTCCCCATTGTGCCCCAGACGTTAGGTACCTTGCCATATACAGATGTTATAAAAAATGGTATAATTTTATAAATAAACTGTGAATTAACTGCAGTCTGGATAAATGTATGCTTTGGTTCAAGACTGATGTATTCCATTCTTTGAGAATATTCTCTAAATAAACTGTATGTTTTCATTTTGTACTTTGTTATGATTTATCACATTGTGGTTTATTTAAGTCTTTCCATTCCTTTAGATATGGGATTAAAATACCCTTGACTGCACAGTCTTCTCTCTGTGTTCTAAGTCATGTAGCAATCACAATGGATTAAGACCTCCTACATTAAAAACCTGTGTCACTTTTGCAACTGTGTGCATTTATGCAGCAAGACATCAGTAGCTAATGGGTCCATCTAAGACACTGAGTTGAACAGACACATTTTTCATAGTTGTGGTAATTATGAATACTCTGAAAAAGACTTCTTTGTCAATTGTAGCCCAAGAAAATTGAATACTGTTCTCTTGCAAAAAATGCTCTGCAAGTATTCAGCCATCTTATTCCATTACATGCCATTACAAACTTGTTTATTTGTTGGAAGTTACATGCACATACACTAGATCTTCTGAAGGTTCATAAATGCTGCTTTAGCCTGCTTTCTGTCAAAGGCACAGGGTCCAGCTAAGAAGCTTTCTAAAGGGTTACTTCTCCATTTATCTGCTATGGACAGCCCATAGCACTAATAGATCTATAAGCATAAAAATTCAATTATTCCCAATTCTTTCATGTAGAACTCCAACAGCCACCTTTGCTCTCTGGACTTGGCCACAACAGAGTAATGAGGTGATCCACCCATCCACAGGGAATGGGTTTCTTTGAGGGGACATCTCCCAAAGCATCGGGACTAAACTCTCAAATGTGCCCAAACCAACTTTTTTGAGAACTAGGGTTTTCCAGAAAAGAATATTAATGGTGTTGAGATATATTCACAATAAACACCTTTTGCTGTTACCAAACATATCAACTTCCATTTGGTATTTAATTATGCCTTAAACCATCTATTTACTGTCTAGTTATGATTCATATAACTATATATTCTGCCAAGTGAATTCCATTACCATGGGGATATTTGCAGACATTTTAAATAGCTGAGATAAATACAATAAACTAGAAAAGCACCAAGAAATAAATTTATATAAAATGGGAGATCACTGGCTCACAAACAATACGCTGAATTTTTGGACTGGCTAGTCAACACATCAGTAACTTCATGAGCCACATAATAATACGCTACTGGTAGAACAATACTATGATTCTTTTTGCAATAAAGGAGTCAAAAAACTTTTTAAAGAAGAGTAACACAGGTAAATATTTGCTTCCTACACCACTGAACCTTCTTTCACTAACATTCAATTCTTCAGCTAGACATTTCAAGGAAATAAAGAACACACAGCAAGTGTAGGTTAGTTTGTAAGTGTCATGTCCAATAGACTATTTCTATCACAGTCTTTGGTGAAGATGAGTAATATCTGAGAACAGGCATGGGCATTACTAATTCTAGTATATTCATAAAACATAAAGTCATGCAACTAGGCACTCCAGGTATAAAAAAATGAAGTGGTTTTATTTAGTATATTATGTAACAGAGGTGTTTCCATGCACTCTTTAGAGCACCGCTTAACTGTCAGAAAGTGCTATCAATGTATAACCAAACAGTACATGCTTCCCGTATATTCAACTGCAGTTTTTAACCATGGTTTTTACAGAACATTGGGCATTACATTAGACTGTTTGGAAAAAAAAAAACAACAAACCCACCAAACTGAAGACAAAGTGTTGGCAAGGAGCTTAGAAACATCCTGGGTAGGAAGAGTCCATGCTGCCAAGTTAATCCAGGGAGGACACTTAATGACCCCATGATCCAGAAGTTGCTTCATAAAACATATCAATGATATTATGCAGATAACCCCCAACCCCAATTTTTCTACACTAATGCAGGTTATGTATTTTTCATTATAATGTATATGCTCAAAGGAGTGAGACTGAAGTTTGGATCTGTAACAAGTACAAAATTTCTTCAAAAACTCTCTAACACTGTAACTTTCTATTATTACAACAATACAAGAACTTTTCTTATCTGGAAGACCAAGGATATGTCTTGGGTTATGCTAATGGATCTACTTTGAAACAAGCTCTTGAAATATTCTTGGCTTATATAGTGGATTCAGCATCAAAAAGACCATTATCTTCCATTATGAATCCCAAATGTCTATATAACTGATTCTTTCAGAACTGTGCTCTATTTCTAGTATTGCTCAGTCATCATAGCAAAATCACTAAGTACTGTTCTCCTTATGGAAAAGAGAAGTTCAGGATGATGTAATTCAGAATACAAATACAAATACAAAGAAGTAATCTGAATTTTCAGTTTTTAATTATTTTTCTACATAATGCATCTATAACTAACTGGGTTGAACTATAATGTATTTTGAGTATTTCTATACTGTTACATCCATATTTTAGCTGTTTGTGGTTTTCTCACAAAACATAGTTTTGAGATTATTTTTTTTTTTTCTGATAATAGACAAATTTGACTGTAGGAAATTGTGTAACTCTTAAAACCAATTGCAAAATGCCCACTGTCATCAGTGGCAGTAGGCTTCAGTCAGCCCCATGTGTAAACAGATACCAATCCTTACACATGATTTAAGAAAAAAAGCAAGTTTTGATTTTTACTTATTGGTAAGTATTTCATATCACCTTTTGTTGCAAGGGACAAGTGAGCAGCTCTATTGGATTAACTGGAACTACATGCATAGGTGTGTTCAGTTTAGGCTGCCGCTAGATAAGCTATCACCAGAGCCCAAAAGACAGGTACAAATAAGCCATCCTCTGACAAAAGCAGGAGATAAAGCCAAGCAGTGAACTGTAAATGTAAAGACTGTATTAACTGATCCTAGCCCAAGGGTTCAACAACTGGTTTTAGGCTGGAACCTAGGTCAAAAGTGCATGGAATATCTGAAATTGAAAAGTGCAACTGAATATCTGAAAAGTGACTTTCAGGAAGCACAGGGTTGATGTTCTGGTGCGGAGGCACCAATAATTTTGTTCAAAGCAGCTGGTCAGAAAAAACAAGAAGGATGGTCTGACTACCCTGAATGAATTACATGTGTACATGTGGTAGAAGATTAGATGGGTGTGGAGGTTCAAGTCCTCTTCTCTGTGAAGTGCTGTGCTCCTGATGGTCACGATAAGCAATTCATTTTGCTTCTTAATCGATTCATTTAAGTGCCAGGTGCGGCCTCAGAGGGTGAATCTGGGAGCCAAGTCATGTGCAGGTCAGAACAGTAAGTGCAGCGGTAGACTCAGGACCTGCCTACCCATAGGGAGCAGACACCAGGCTGGTCCGACTGGTAGTGCAAAGGGGAGAGACTTGTCGCTTTGGGATGAGTTTGGAAAGGACTCCAGATTGTAGGTAGCCCAGTAACCATGTCAGAAGCTAGAGTCACATTTTCACGGGTAAAGGAAGTGGAACAAAGTGACAAAGTGATTAAAATGCCAGTAAGCTTCACAATCTGCAATGCTTCACTTCAGTTGTTCAACATTTGTACCCAAGGCCTTGATGTGGCATACTGCTACCTCCAGTCTAATGTCAAGTACTAGGCTACTATTGCTTTGGTGTCTGCAAGGACAAAGCCCAATACAATGTTCCTACGGTGATGTAAATGTTCTTTAATCAAAAGGGGACAACTGGAAAACAAAGCCAGACTGCTGGGACTGCAGTGGCACAGGGTACACAGTACTTCTTTCCTACCAGAGCCCATCACTGACTTTAGTTTGTGTAGAAAAAATGTTCTGGTATGAGTAAAGAGAATGAAGAGCTGACTACTGTACATGCAGAACTCATCTGTTTTCATTCTGTAATATTTTACTGGTATTCATTCTGTAATATTTTACTTCTGGAATGAAAAAAACGGTGGCATTTATGCAGGAAATTAATTTTAAGCTCATTAATTCATGTTGAGAAAAATTATCTTTCTTTTGGAGGGCATAACTCCGTTCCTTAAGTGAAAAGAATGTAATAAAATGCCGCATTGCATTACATGTCTAAGTATTTTTTTTCCTAATGTAATATTCAAAATATGACGGCAGTACCTTACGTGGAAGCACTTCCTAATGTAAATAGGCAGTGAGCCGGACTCTCTGGAGGCCTTGCTCTCACTGCAGTAGCAGTATGAGCAGACCCTTTATGCCCACAAGGACTCTGCTCAGACACAATGGTTCATCAGTACATGTTTGCCTGCAGCACCGGTTATTAATGATTACACATCTGGGTATATAGAAAGCCTCTCAAGGATTTACCAAGACCTGCCCAACCCCGGCAGGGGTTACTTATTAACAAATAAACAAACGGAGAACTGGAATTACAGGACGTGTGCTGCACACAATCGCCTTGCTCCTGGTCAACCAAGCAGTCGCTGCTGCTGCCTGCAAGTGGAGGGGTGGAAGGGTGAGAGAGGCCGTTGCTTAAGGCTCCGACTCCCTGGCGTAGGAAATACATCTTTCAGTCTGTCAGCTCACCGGCTTGCATCTGTGAATGCTGTACAAACAACATACTAGATGGCGCATTTTTCAAATAGTTTAACATTACTGGAAATCTGCTGTTTCCCAAGCTGCAAGTCCTTCACGAGGATGAAGGAAACTACCACGGAGCTTCTATCTCACCTCACTTAAGGAAGTAATCGTTACTGGTACAAGTACATGACTAAGGGTTAGGCTGCCTTCCTGCTTCTACTGGTCTATATTCCCCACTACCCAACTATAACTGCACAAAGCAAGCATTTTCTACCTTAAACAATAAGTGCATGTGTGTGCCTCTCACAAGGATCACATCATTGGGTCGTAATCTATCAAAGCCTCTTTCTTTAGATAATTGAAGTAATGGATGTATACCAGGAAGATACAGTAAACACACTACAAAACAAGAGATGCTGTATTTTTCCCATAGCAATTATTCAATAGAAGCCTGTGTTCATAACTTTTACAACACTTTATAAGCATTTGCTGATGAATATAGGTCTTACTGTTGCAGAGCATTTTTTTAAACACCAAATGACGGGACTTAGAAGGGGGTCAAGAGATATACATTTTATGTTGTTTCATTTGCATATTTGTAGAATAATGTTGTAGGTGGCAGCCAAAGACAACAGCTGTGATGGCAGCAACAACGATAGGATAGCTGGTTACTGTGCTGCTTGTGAGTTTGCAAGGGTTTTCTGTTTCATGACAGCGCTCCTCTGAATACAGAAAAGCACCACAAATACAGTCCTGATTCTGGAAATCTTTATTCAGACAAGTGGCCCTTCTGACTTGGTATGTCTCAAAATAGGAAAGAGTTGATGGACAAGACATCAAGGCCCAATTAGATGTGACACCAGATGCCTCATACTATTGTTTGCATTTGTATTACCATTGTGTTGGGCCGTTTCTTGTGCTAGCGAACAAAGGAAAATGGCAACATTTACAAAAAGACCATCCAATGTTAAGGGCAACAGATGTCAGAGATGCAGCAAAGTACAAGGACAGGAGACATTTCTGGTAGGCATGACAAGCACTGGTCAAAGAGTGGTCAAGATGCTGGTAGGCATTACTGCAAAGCTGAGATTTAAGGATGGGTTTGAAGTAGGATACTGTGCTTGTTATTTAGTGTTGAGCATCCTCCGCCTCCTATCTTGCAAGAGCTAGATTGTTTACAGGAGTGGGAGTTTAGGACTTTGCCCAGTTGGTATAAAGAAAGTGGTTGTTTTGGCAAGGGATTGCTTGGTATGCAAAGATCTGTTACTCTTGCACAGCAGCTCGGAAAGATGCTGAATACATTGGACCGACTGAGCAAGCCTGATTTGGTCTAGAGATGCACCATGTGCTCTACAAACCCAGGAAGGATTGGAGTTGCCATGCAGGAGCAAGTCAACAGGTACAAGCGCAGTAATTCCACACAACTCATGCTGGAGCTAGTGCTATGTGCAAATTCACCTAGTGAGTCACGTCTGCTTGCCTTAAAAAAAAAAAACCAAAACAAAATAGTCTTCCTATGTCTCACTGGCAAGAAGACACTGGAACTGGCTAGGCTGGTTGGGAACCAACCTGGCGGCAACCCTAGTTAGCAGATTTTGTAAATAAGGCGAGTGGGTTTTGTTTCTGTATCTGAAGACAAGGACACAGATGGGTTCTCAGTGATGGCAAGTAGCTTTCTACATTTAAGTTTGCGAAGCTTTTAATTCATTTTACAAACAGCAGTCACAAAATTGTATCTTCTTTCAAAAGAATCAAATAAATAAAATCTAAAGAGTCCTGAAATCTACTTGCTGAGTCCAGTTTTTTAACGTTTAGTGACACATTTAGTGAAGTCTTCTCCTTTTGAAAGAGGAGCAACAGATCGCTACAGGAATGGAAAAGTTTGGATTTATTATATTGTACATAGAACACAGTATTATTCAAACCTCAGGGATGCATTTGCATTTGCTTTATTTCTTCTCAAAATGAACACAATTTTGCAGAATCTTCCTAACCCTGTAAATTACCGTATGAAAAGAGAAGCCCCCCCCTGCTATTCACAACACAGAAAAATGGGACATTAACCTCACATAAAACCCACTGGCTTGCATCTTGCTTCCTCATTAAGCCTGTGCTGGTTTTGCAGTAGATTTCAAAGGTGCAAGCTCCCTTTTGTTTTTTTTCCAATGATCAATCCACAAAATAATGTCTTACTTAAAAGGAAATTACTTAAAAATCTTTTTGAAGATATCCCCATCAGTTATATACTATGTTCTCAACATTGCACATCTGAAAACCAAGAGAAATATTTTTGAGCAATTTGAAGCTTTTACTCCAAGAGAGAAAACAAGTATTATTCATATTGTTTGTTTTCCCACAATGTATTTTTATGGGAGAGCTGCAGGGACCATATTTTGTATTCAGTGAACAACCTCTGTGGTGTAAAATGTCTCTTTTTGGTATTCAAATAACCACAAAAGCAATGTAGCCATACCTCATTGCCATGGACATCACCACCTAAACCAACCAGAATGAAAAAAAAGGTTATTTCTTACCTCATCCATTGTGAAAGACACAGATTTATGAGATAAGATTTGGCATTCCTGTGACCAACGATAATAAAAATCTATTTCCCTTGGGCATCTGAGAACCGCAGTATATTGTACCAGTTCCAGTTCTTAAACAGTGCTGAACCACATTGTGCAGGGCTGCATACTTTTCTGAAAAGATATGTTTTCCTTGTTGTCGTAAAAATTGTTTGTTTATCAAATGCACCCTAAAAAGGAAAGTCAGATATCAGACAAGAAAGAATTGATGGAAATTGATGAGAAACAAGGACAATCTTAGAGTTTTCATTGCTGCTCCTGTCTGCCTTGCTACGGCTCTACCTACAGAAACACTACATTATTGAAAGTTTCCCTTTTGCTGCTGAAATGAAAACTGCTATTTTTCATCCTTCTAGTACCAGGGCACACTCTTAAAATGTACTCTTAATAACAGTAGAAATAAAGTATATCACAGGCACAATAAATTTATATATTTTCCCTTTTTGCCAAGTACCTTTCCCTACTGTGCCTTGTGTGAAAGAAAAGGCAAGGAATGGACCATGCTTGGAAATCCCTAACACAAAATAAAGTATATTACGTTTCAAATCACACATCGTAAATACAGGTCTCCCGTATTTGAGTTTGGGCATAAAATATCCCAGAGTTTAAAAGGATCCAATGATACCTGTCCCAAACTTAAAAAGGAAATACAGTGTTGAGAGCTGTACTGGAATAGGAAAGGCAATAGTAATGTTCCTGCCTCCCTTGGAGTCCATCCTTTTCCAGTGTTGGTTCTTTACTGCAGCAGACGTTTACCCTGACTCTAGCAGCTTTTTAAAGGAGCCCACTCTGGGTCTGGGGATGTGCTAGACCAGCCTAGGCAGTCGGGTTTGTCCGTGGGATTCCCAGGGCATACGAACACCCCCTTTGGCCTCCTAGAAGGTTCCTGCCAACAGCTGTGTTCAAAATTTTTTTTTTTTTTTTTTGAAATGAGTTCTCATGCTTTTTGACGGACATGGGCACCAAATTATCGCTTGCTGGTGGCAAGAACGGCCAGGCGTTGGGCCCATTGACGGGTCTGACAGTGGGGAAACAACCGGCCGGGCTGCGCCCCCACCCGCCGCAGGCGGCCAGACAGGGAGCGCCCGCAGTCCTGTGGAGAGAAGGGCCCGGGCCCGGGCCCGGGCCCGCTCCCCCTCGCCCCGGCGTCTCGGCCGCCGGAGCCCCGCAGCAGCGGCGGAGAGTGCGCGGCTCCGCGCCCGCCGGGGCGGCGGCTGCCGGGCTGAGGCGGCGGTTATAAATGGAACCCAAACGCCTCAGCCGGGGGCGGGCGCGCCGGAGCCGCGGCGGGGGGAGGGCCCGGCGCCAGCCCGCCGCGGCGGGGCCCCCTCAGCCGGGCGGGCGTAGCGGGGAAGCAGAGGGTCGGACGCCTGCCCGCCTCAGCCCGAGCGCTCCACGGGGATAAGGGCGGCTGGCGGGCCCTCAGCGCGGTGCCCCGGGCCTACGGGGGGGCCGCCACTGGGTCCCCGGTCCCTCTCGGCGGCCCCGGGTGTTCGTCTCCTGCCGGCCCCTAGCACGCCAATTGCGTGAGCGGGAGGGCGGAGGGAGCGTAAGACGCCGTAGCGCTCGCTGGGCTCCGCAAGGCGCGTAGGGACTAGCGCCGCTCCGAGAATAGCTCCAGAGAAAGGAGGGGGCGTTGCGACCGCCTCGCTCAGCCCATCGGCCGGCGGCCATCTTTGTTTCGGGCAGAGCCCGGCGGCTGCCGTGGGCCTTTCGCGCTCCTGAGCGTGCCCGCTTTCAAAATGGCCGCCGAGCGGTCCCTTTTTTCTCTGACACGGAGCGGGAGGAAATAACAGTCCGAGCCCGGCCTGGCAGGGGCGTGGGGCGGCGGCGAGCCCCACGCCGAGCGGAGGGGTCGAGCCGGAAGCCGTCGCTGGCGCCGCGTGCTGGGGGCGGCGGGCGGGGAGCGTGAGGAGCGGGGCGGAGGCGGCGAGGGAGGAGGAGCAGGCGCGGGCGGCGGGGGGAGAGGAGCTCGAGCCGCGCCGAGCCGCTAAGTCCGTCCGGCCGCCAGAGCGGGCGCGCGTAGGCGCTGTGCGGAAGGGCCGCGGCTCCTCGGCGGAATCGGCGTAGGGGGCGTTGGAGAATCTCCGCGGCGGCCGCCGGGTTGGCTGGCGGGAGGCGCGCGGGGGGGAGGGGGCGGCCCGCTCGGTGCCGCCGCGGCTGAGGGAGGGCGGGCGGGCAGCCGGAGCCCAGCGTCAGCAGCGGCAGCGACAGCACCGCCGCCGGCCAGCGCCATGGGTGAGTCTCCAGCCCGGGGCCGAGGCGCCGTGACAGTCCGAGGCGGGAGCCTGCGGCCGCGGGGTCTCCATGATGGGTGGGCTGGGAGGTAGCTCGGGAGGAGCGGGGGAGGGTGTCGGGAAGGGGGGTGGGCAGCGGGCACCGCCGCGAACCTCAGCCCGGCGGCCGGGCGGAGCGGCGGCCCCACCGCTGGGCCCCCTGTCCCTTTCGCCGCCCCCCGCCTTCCTCCTCCTCAGATGCGGCTCCAGCCCCCCATCGCCGCCTCACCCCCCACCCCCCCAGTCACTTCCTGCCTCGCTGAAATTGTATAATGCCTGCGCGGAGCTGGGGAGCCAGGCGGCGAGAATGCCGGAGATATTTCTTCTTCTCTTTCTCCCCTTCCCTCCCCCCCTTCCCATCTCTATCCCTCCTCCCCTTTTCTTCTTTTGCGCCCAAATTTGGGAGGGAGGAATTTGCTGCAGGAATTAAAGCAGCCTTCAAATATGCGGGAGAGGAGCGGGTGGGACTGAAATCACGGCACCGGGGGGGGGGGGGGGGGGGCGGAGAGGAGGAAGAAGAAGAAGGGGGCGCCCGTGCGCGGGTGGGTGCATGTGTGGCAGCGGGAGAGGGCCGAAGGCACGGCGGCGTGCTCGTCCGCCGGCCGCCTACCCGCCTCTCTGGCTTCCCCCATCCCTGCTTTTTTTTTTTTTTTTTTTTTTTTTTTTTAACACGTCCTCTAGGGCTGTTTGGAGGGTTTTACGCCGCTCGGGTCTGGCCCGGGCGGCTCCGGCCCTGGACCCCGCAGCGGCGGCGGGGCAGGGCCAGGGCCGGAGCCTCGGCCGGCCGTTCTTAAAACAAAAAATTTAAAAATGATAATTTACGAACAGCTCCCCCGGACATCTGTCTGAAACGCTTCAGGAGCGGTTTCGGCGTGATCCCCTCGCGTTTCGAACCGGGCTTGCAAAATCAACTTGGGGGTTGCTTTGTGTTTCTGGAGGGTGACTGGGAAAAGGGGTGATTACCTACTAAGATTTCTAATAGGCGACTTAAGAAAAGCAGCTAAACTTCTTTTAGCGTGTTGACTTCATGCTGAACCAGTTATGTACACATGTAATTCCGTGGAAGACAACGTTCAGGAATCTTCTGCATGCAGTTTGTGTGCCGCCTCCTGTAGATGAAAAATCACTGATCAGAAGACTGTCAGAAGTACCCATTCACTGAATGTTTCTTTTCTGGGCCATTGGAATCTCCCTCTGACTGACAGTGGCTTTAGGTTATGTTCAGTGAAAGAAGTGCTGTATCTAGAAATACCTATGATCTGTATTAATACCGGGACCAAAAAAATGTCAGCTTGTGTGAATATGCAGGCTCAGCTCCCGTCAAAGTTAGATGAGCCACTGCTGTGTATCCCAACTAAAAGGTAGACCATACCTGCTTATGCAGGATTTTTTTGTAGTGTTACCTTTTCAGTGCTAAGTGATAACTTAATTTCTGACTAGAACTTTAACTGAGACAGCAAACTAATACTATTGTAAAGTATTTATCCTTTACAATTCTGTCAACATGTATTTTAAAGTTCTTGCTTGCTGAAACATTAGGAATTTGGGAAAGATTTATTTCTGTGTTTCATATCTTTTGCTCAATACCTGCTTAGTTTGTAATACTTGTATCTTGTTTGCTCTGTGAGTTTACAAGCATTTTTGGCTGGTGACTTGTGAATGTAAAAGCATTATTTTGGTTTCGGATGACTGTGGTTTTTTAAGCAAATGTGAATAACAAAAACCAATAAACAGAAATTTTACTTAGGAGAGCGGATTTCAAAAAGCCATTGCTTTAAAGGTCAATTACTACCTTGTCTGTGTTGAAACCTGAGTTGAAATGCAGAAACATCACCTGTTCTGCTTTTGCTGCTAAGGTAGAAAGGGTTACTACTTAGTCATTCTGAAATTGAGGCAAATGCACCCAGAACCATGCATATCAGTCTGTGTGCTGATAATAACTCACAGCATTTCCTTCAGTTTACCCACAAGGACAAGCGACTAGTCTCAGTTAAAATGGTGCTTCAGATGTATGCTTAGTGTGACAAACAAACGTGTTTGTGTATATATGGATAAAAGCTTGATTGTTTGTCTTATGCAGAAATAAAGGATCAGATTTGTCTCCCTGTAAGCTAAAATACAATAGACTTTGCTTTCTTTTTGAATCAAAATGTATAAACAAGCACAGTAGAACTTTTTTTTTCCCTTGAACTGGTTAGCATCTTAATGGTACTTTCACTACTCTCTTCCATGCATCAGGCTCATACTTCCTGTACTTTAATTTTTTTGGTTCTAGTAGCTCAGTGCTGCTGTGGTGGTGTTTTTAATACTATCTTAAAATAGCCATTAAGACAACAAATAGTTTTAAAATACAGTGGCTACAGATTCAAAACCTCATTTTAAACACAAAGTCAGTGAAGGAGAATTTACCTCGGAGAAGGTGTAGGAGAGATTTCTGCTCAGAACTGTAGTGTGACATACATTTTTAGCTTTTAATTTATTGCCAGACTATTCACTTAACCTGTCTAGACCAGAGATGTGTATGTATGAGCGATGTTCTGTTTTCTGTAAGTTGGTGCTTTAGCTCCCGAAATAAGCTAGTTAATTGCAAATGTGTTCTCTGTAATTAGAATGGCATTTAGTCACCATTTAAGTAGTTTAGTTAAGTCTCGTTTAAATTAGTAATTCAAATTGGGGTAGTGTTAAACTGTAGGCGGTCACAATCCCTAGGAGGGTTTGAACGTCTTAAACTGATGTTTATAGAATAGATGTCTTGCAGAGGTGGAGATGGTGGCATAGGTGAGGTAAAGATGTTTCTCAACTGTGAGGCCAGAAACCTGGCTCACAGAAACCAGTGACTTCCTTTTCACCTTGTCGGAGTGAGTTTCACGTATGTCAGTGGTGAGTCAAATTGGACTTCTTTCCAGCCCTGGTTTAATGGTCACATCATGATTGCTCTGTAATGTCATCAGGTAGCTCTCCTCTATTTGTGGTTTTTTATAGGAAAGACTCAAATCAATATTTACCTACAGAACTTGTAGTCTTGCCTTCTGCATTAGTTTAAGGCAGCTGCCCTGCAAAACCAAGTATTTGCTGCGTGCCATATGAGCTTGGCTGTGAAGCTGCTGTAAGTTAAGGTGTTCTTTGTGTTAAAAATCAAAAAGTAACTAGTATGTTCATAAGCACCTCAGAAGACAGTATGTATTCACTTTCCTTTTGATAGAGTTTGAGCTGGAGATATGTAAAGCACACACCTGACTAAACGTTGTTCTGATGTACATCCTGGACTTCCTTCCCACAAAAGCCATTTAATCTTATTTCTTATTTTGTGTGTCAGCATTGTTCTGCACTTCTAAATGTACCTTACAGAAACCTGCCAGTTGCATGCCAGCTTTGGTGTGTGGTCTGGTAGTACCGCAGCACAGCGCGGTGTACTGCCGGGGAGCCCTTCTTAAAGCCACTGTTCTTCAGTGGCTCTAGCTTGGTATCTTATTTTCAGATGGCTCTTGGTGTGGCCATTTTCATGCCAGACTTCTGTCATTTAACGCAATGGTAGTTGAGAATGCATTTGCAAATAATTTTGGAAGCAGTACTACAGAACAATAACGCTATGGGTGTTACCTTCAGAAGCACTTAAGCAACTAAAATAGAACTGAATTATTTCTTAGTAGCACAGAAGATTTAGAGATGTTTTTGTCAACATTTAACATTGTATCTCAAGATGTAGATTTTTTTTTTTAATTAGTTTTTTCCCCTTTTTTAAGTTGTGTGCTTGTTGGTTGGTTGTTTTTAACCTGAATAGTGAAGATGGTAGGACTTACAAGCAGGAGGAGGACTGGTTAAAACGTAAGGGAGATTTCACCCTCCTTTGACCCACTGTAGCTTTAGGGAGATCAATATTAAGATACAGCACCTGGTTTTGGTGTCAGCGTTTTTAAAATAAAGCTTTTTAAATGGAAAGATTGCGTCACACTCACAGAAGATGTGAGACCTGAAGAAAGAAAAAAGAAAAATTGACTTCAGACTCATCTTTCATTTGACCACAAAAAAGACCAAGGGGTGACAGTGGTCTTAGAAGCATGCTCTCAAAGGAGAGAATGTCGCATACTAAGATTTTTCCAATGCTTTGGGGTAAAACATTACAAGAACAATGACCAGAAAAAGAGAAATGCAAAATAGATATATAAGGCATGCTCTTTAATTTAGTGAGTGTTGAGCTACAAAGTAGCAGTTTATCAAATTCCAATCAAAATAGTCTTATTATATGTAGAAATCAGTCTATTGTACAGTAATGCTATTGCAAAGAGACCTTTCAGAAAGGCAGCCAAAGTCATTGATAGCAGAATTTCTGGCGTGGCATTTGTCTGAAAAAGCATTGTAGGTCATCGCAGTTGATGCTGAGATAAATCTAAGATGACATGAATGTTGGTACTGGTGCCAGTGGTTGTCAATGTAGTATGGGCAGACTGATTATTAGAAGAATAATGTATGAAATACTACCTCTTTTTGTCTCTTATACATTAAAAGACCATTCATGTAATGGTTCAAGTTGAACTTTAAATAAAATGAAACTTGACCTAGTGAGGTGGTCAAAATTGCCAAGAATGCCTAAGTTAATGTTAACATAAAGCTTAAATCAAACCTTTTCCAGTGTTGGGCAGTTGGAGTGTTTTAATCTCATTTATGTGTAATTCTTTCTCAGTTTGTAGGAAATTTTAGTATGCCCAGCACTATTTTCAAACAGGAACCTCTGCTTTCCTTTTTGTTCTTTAAGAACCTTATCATGTGATTTCATAGCTTATGCTGGTATAACTGGACTGCAGCTGAAACATACTGTCTTGTGTGTTTTTCTCTTCTCCTTTGTGTTACCTTTAATATTCATATACTGGTATGATGAGCTTGCTGACGTAACAGGAAGTTAACCTTATGGTAGAGAAGTTTTCAGCTGGCTATGTGAGCTAATCTGGCTTGTTCCCTAGCTGTACAGTTCCCAGAACTGATAGAAGGGAAGCCTGAACTCACCCCCGATGGTACAGTTGCTGATGCTGGGTGAATCTGTTGGCCAGCTGCTTGAAAGGATGCAATTCTGTTGCTCTCCCCACCCTTGCAGTGGTGCCTCTTCAACCCGACAGTGAGTCAGTTCATGAAGCTCAACTCACAGGAACTGCCACATTTTTCTTCCTCAAGATTATTTTTATTTCTATCCATTGAGCTCCCTTGAACCTTTCATATCATGGGATAACAGAAGTGTTGGCATGAAAAAAGAAATGCAAGTGTGCTCTAGGCAAGAGATGGAACTTCAGCCAACCATTTCAGCAGTAGACGGGTATGCACAATCTTGATTTAGTGCCCATTTTAGACTGGTGTAACAGGGCACTGCTGCAAAGAGAAGCAGCCTTGATTTTCTGTTCCCACCCAAACACTGAATCTTACAGTAGGCTGAAAGTTGTGGTAGCATGCCCAAGGCAGCAAGAGATACGTGGTAGTTGATCTAGTTGTACAACTTGTTTATTTCCACTCTACCAGCGGTTAAGATAGGGAAAGAAGAAAACCCTATCCTGTTGGAGAGGAATTAATGCTAGTGGTTAAGAAGGTAGTACTCTCCCCTCAGTGCTGAGGTGGTGACTTAGCTGAGGATTAACACAAGTGGGCAAACTTTAATGGCTCTTGGTTTAGCTGCTATCCTTTACTCTCAGCACTGAATGGGTGAGGTGACCTGCTTTTTATTATCTGTTGTTGCATCATTACCTACAATGTTTATGGTAATACTAATACTAGCTTTGTGACTTCCTTGAGTGATGTTCAAACCTAAAGCCCTGAATAATGATGGCTGCAGAAATCTGGCAGTGCAGAGGATCTTGTAGTCCTGACCAGATCCTAACTGTGATGGTATTTTAAGTAAGTTGAGATACCAGTTTTAGCTGATTTCTTGTCAAAAACAAAGCAGTTGTGAGGCATTAAAAGCTGTTGCTGGAGAAATGTAATTTTTCTGGAAGCTTTTTGACAGCAGATTCCTCTGGTTGTGCAATCTTAACCAATACTCACTGTAGCTTTTTAAAACAAGAATGCAAAACTCAGAGTATATGACTCAAAATCTGAGTTCCAGATGCTGGCTTAAATGTAACTGAATACTTGCAAGTTTGAAAATTTCCAAAGTAGAATGAGCCCAAGAAACCCATCTTCTTATTTCTCTCCATGCTACCCTCCTCTTCCCCCGCCAACCGTCTGGAAACAAATGCTTCCTGATTGTAGTTAGTAAAGGTATGCTAACAAACCAAGAGATTCAAGATAAAATGAGTTCCCTCTTGTGAGGCTTTGCCAGATGGTGCAAAATTGAGGTCTGAGTAATCTCTTGATGATGGCTAAACGATCCTGTTGCCTTCTTCTGTGTCCTTTATTTTTTTAGCACTTAGTTAAGGGACAACTTAGAGAAGAATAGTCTGCAGACTGCTGCAGTATTAGTTATTGAAGCTTGCGGTCATCTCCTGTTGTTCAGATGCGCCAAGTATTGACCTTCAGTGCTCTTATTTGCAATTCTGTGGGCATCTGCAAACCTGTAAGTTTTTCAGAGCAGTGGAAGGAACCTGCAGTTTGTAAGTGGCAGACTGAAGCAATGGGGAACAAGACTTTCAAGAGACTGGGGCAAAAAACTAGAGAATATAGTTGTTCAGTCCTTTTTCATATGTGAAGTTGTGGATTGCGAATAAAAGGAATCGCCTTTTTAGGAAGAGTGTCTTAACGTTACAAGTTCAAAACAATACTGAAGACTAGATGCTTGAAAGGAGGAGAAGGTTGGGGTAGTGAGCCCCCATCCTACAAAAATTTGGCAATGAAAGCTGGGAATTTCAGCAGGGAGTTTTTCCTTACCAGCAGTTTCCAGTGTAGTGAGCTGATCGGTGTTTGTTCCTTTTTAGGTGTTTAACAGGGCCTCTGTAAAAGGTTTTTAAGATTTGTTGTGTTCTGAATCCTTAGACAGTTGAAATTTTCAGTGGATAAGTTCAAAATTATATCAGTGCTCAGTGTGTTATGCAGACCAAGTTAAATTATGTGACTGTTTATACTTTAGTAATGAAGGGACACTGCCATCTTGTTTGTGCAAATGTATGCAAGAGTTGATTTTGGAGAAGACTTTAAGACACAGCTTCTCCAAAGAAACATTCAATGGATGCTCTCTAACCTGGTTGCTGAATGAATTTCACTTGGCCCTAGCTTTTAGTCTCTGCCTTCTTGCCTAGCAGTATGCCTGCAAGGCATACAGTAGCCTCTTGGGTAGAGGGGACTCTATTTCAGGATGTTCGATATTTGTCACTGTGGGTAGCAACAACGATCCTGATCCTGGGTTTCCTGTTCCTTTGAATTGTGTTGCTGGTTGTGAGTCTTGGCCATCAAGTACTCTGGGGTGGCAGCCAGGCATGGAGAGGATGTAATTTCTACTATCAAATTTAGCAGGGCTAATCACGCAGGATAGCTGCTCTGCTGGTATATGTGCTGGACCATGTAATACATGCTCTTCACAGACAGCTTTTTACTAATGCCAGAACCAAAAGTACTTGGGAAGTTGAGAAACAGACAGATTTGGTGCTGTTGATCACTGGGATGGTTTGGTATC
The DNA here is from genome assembly GCF_965140245.1 of Athene noctua. NCBI lineage: Eukaryota > Metazoa > Chordata > Aves > Strigiformes > Strigidae > Athene > Athene noctua. The sequence goes on along the minus strand of NC_134038.1, from coordinate 156,171,617 downwards.
AAGCTGTGGCTTCAGTCCCAGCGGTCTTTACTTTTGTCAGCCAAGGCAATTACAGCACTTGTGTTCTGGATTGCCTTCCTCTTTGAAAAATATATGCAGTAAATGGCAAGTTAAAAATTAATTCCTTGACATGGAATAAATGAAATTAAAATGTAGGGTTTCTAACTGCCAGTTTATACGTCAGATGAGTGGTAATTGTACTAATTATGTATTGCAATAGTTTTAATGTTAAACCTGGATGATACATTTTATTATCAGTATGGACCATTCTTTTGTATCAGTTGCCATTGCACCCCGCAGGGAAACAATCTTAAGTTTTACTTACTATCTTCCTTACATGGTAATTATAATGGGAGCTATCTTTCTGTGGTATCTCTCTAACTTTAAAATAAAGACAATTAAAAGCAATGCAGCCAGCCAGCTGTGTTTCAAAACATCTAAGTTTAACACACGGAGAGGTTTTTATTAGTTGGCATAATTCTTTAAAATAGCACCTGTGTCTCTTTTTTTTCTTCTTGGTCTCTTTATATTTTCACTATTGAACTTCTCAGACTGTGGAAATAGTTATCAAGTAAAATCCTCTTAAGTATTAGTGATTTGATAGCATCCTTAAGGGCCTCTCCTGATAGCGTTTGATGAACCTGGTAGTAGAAGTATTAAAACATAAAAATAAATGTGATTTCAGAGTATCCTGAAAGTCCAGTTTATAATTAAAAGTCTAAGTTTTGTCTTTTAATGTCATTAAAATATGCTGGTATGGCGGGGAAATGAAACAGGTAAGGTATTTTTCCACAGCATTCAGGTGATCAAAAAAATACAGTAACTTATCTTTGAACTGTCACTATGCTTTTTTTTTCATAAAAATGTGTTTTAAATGGTCAGTTGGTAACAGCTCGTTAATGGTGAAATAGTCTCAAGGTATATTTTAACTTTTCCAAAAAGTTGCTTGTCTGAGACAGTGATTGGTGCTTTCAGAAGTACTTGGGTTTTACTTTTCAGGGGTGCTAGTTTGCTGCAGCACAAAAGTACTATAAACCTTAAAAGACAAGTGACAGGGATGTGTCTCTTAGAAAATTTCAGGTCAGAATGTCTTTCTTGGTGAAACCTACAGGGCTTCTGTAAGAGCTTGAGGTGTTCAGCATAAAAACTGGTATAGGAAAATAAGAGAATATACAGAAAAACAGATGGCTTCCATATGGGAATGAGTTGCATCCACCATACAGAAATGTATGGTAAAAGCTCCTTCATCCTAGTTAGTTTAAATGGGAATTCCTCACGTTAGCAGAAGCACCAGAAATGAAATACTATAATTTCTGTCATGATTTTAAGAGAAACACACTTCACTTAGAGTGTGTTGAACATACTTGAGTATTTTTGCATGAGTGATTCACCTCTCATTAGCATTTCTGCACCTACATGTTTAAGAAATTTTACTAGATCTGATAGTAGCCTTTTAGGCTAGAGATGGAACAGTACAGTTTCTCGTGAGCCATCCTTGTGGCTGCTTGATGAGGGGAGTGGGAGATACTGCTGGGCAGTTAGTTCACTTCTGTCAGTATTCAAGGCGTAGAACAGAAGCACATGTGCAAATGCCTTTTTCCAGGTCCTTCGGTTGATATACTGCCAGTTGGATTACAGGAATGTACTCTTCCTGAAACATTCACTCCCGTGCTTGGGTAAATGTAAGATGCTGTTGCTTCACCCAGAGATTTGGGGTGTGAGAGGGAGGAAATCAGTTGTTTTGGTTCTGTTGGTTTTTAATAGGTCTAAACCTGTAAACCATAATTTATCACCACCTGTTGAGTCTTTGTGTTAACTAACCGGTCTGTATACAAATTTTGAAGGAAAATGCAATTGCAGGTGAACCAGAAGGAAATAAACAATGTTCAGCAGTAACATAGATTAAAAGGAAATGGCAAAGGAACTAAATGATACGTTACAGTATGATACTTCAGTGTGTTTCTTAATACTTACTATGCTTTGTTGCTTCTTTCTACTATGTATCCAGTGCTAAGTAAGACTCTTGAAATGGTCTCCAGGTTGAGGCACTAACCTACTTTGTGGAGAATTTCTGTTTTCTTAAAAATGGCTCTTTTCAAACCCACAGTTTACCTGATTTTGTAGGGGATGAAGTAGTGTAAAATAAAATTGCCTGAAAGTTCCCACCAGTTTGATTTTTTAAAAATTCTTTAAAAAGTTTTATTTACATCTCTGGGAAACTTCCACAAACTAAATAGACAAGAGACATGTTAAATGTGGAGTACAGCAACTTTTTTGTTTGGGGGCTTTTTTTTTTTTTTTCTTTCCCTTGGAGGTTTTATATTGAGGAATCTTTCGTATTTTTCCTTTGCATCTTTCATCTTCAACCCTAGGCTTAGTGTTTATATTGGAATAAACATAAACACTCAATGATAGCAAAACCGAGGAGACGAAGTTAGGAAGGAAGGTTAAAAGTAGTGATAGACACACAGAGGGATGTGTGGTTGATGGTTTATCTATTCCGGTTCCTGACACTAGTTCCTCAGCTGCCGTTTCGGTGACCTCTTTCTGTAAGCTTTCCTTCTCCTATGCCACTTCTTGCTGTAGTCATTTTGATCTCCACTTTATGGAGTGGAAGATAATCAGTCACTTTACTGTCAAATTTGATTTCGAGTTGGTCTTTTCGATTAGATGCAAGTTACTATTGTGATGGTGGTTTACGTGCTGCTTTCTACAGGCAGACCAAGGCTTTTTTTAAAAACCGGAATAAAGGGGAAGATGCACAAAAAGAAGTAGCCTTAAAATTGTATTCCTGTACTTCTAAGTTGTATTTAAAAATGCACAAAAGAGGTTTACTTTTTCGTCAAGGAATTAGCTAGTTCTAGTGAAGGATGAACTATTACATAAAAATTGTCAGTACGTGCGGCTGGCCTCAATGTTTTTTAGAGTCATGATGGGTAGAACTTCTAATATCATATGTTTTAGTTACAGGCCTGCTTGCTTCTTTCATTTTCCCTTTCTTTCCTCCCCCTGTCTATCTATGATTTTGGTTTTTCTAAGTAGTTACCTGACTTCATTTTCCTGTAGTTGTCTGCTTTCATGCACTTCTTTGGCTGCTGTAAGAACTGCAGCACTGGCTGTGTTTGCTACAGCTGCTGCGGTCTGGGAACAGTTTGCTCAGACATGCCCTTGTATACTGTGTGCTGGTTCTGAAGGCTGGCAACTTTCTTTTTAACAGGCAAGTTAAGGCTCACTGTGTGCCTGCCACATCCCTTTTGTTTCTCTTCAGAGTTTTCTGCTTTCCTCTGCACACGCTGCCAGTAGCTCAACAGATGGACTATGGTGTCTGCTCTTTCTGATCTTTACAGTGCAGAATCCTTTTGCTCTTAGACATCACGTGTGTTTCAGTACTATCTTTTAATAAACCAGATGATAGTGTCTGGCACAGGAAAAGAGAGTCTAAACCTCACTCTTCACCCATACTCGCTCACTATGCCCAGTGAGGTTTTGAGGAACAGTTGAATTGAAAGTGATTCACTGGATCAGTGGTTGAAGTTATTGATCACTGACTTAATCAGCTTGCTTCTAGAAACTGAAAGATCCTCATTCCTTAATTGTGATTATGCAGCAAAAGGATTTTCTTTTTTTGGATACTTTATGAAAATAGTTCTGTTTTTTTTTTCTAATGTAGGCAAGACCCTAGGTTCAGTCTTGGAAGCCAAGCTGTCTTATAAAAGAAGGCTTTTAATAGGTTTGTGCTGTCTGCCACTGATGCCTGTTTGAGGGAATAAAAGTGCTGATTTCCTTTCCCATCAGTACTGGACTTGTACTGTGCAGATTATAGCAGACATTATTGACCTGGCAGATGTTATTATTTTACTCTGAATAGTGAAAGGACAAATAGGTTTGTAGATGCGCAGCATAAGTTTAACTGTACAGCTAGAGCTGATTAATTTCCCCCTTTTATGTTGTTATTTTCATACTTTTTAAATTCAGTATTTTTTTAATTATGGGTTATGTATAGCTTAATGGTTTTTTTGGGAAAAATTAAGATACTCTTATATTAACAAGTCCTCAGGGCTTGTAGAAGCATTACTACACTAAAACTGCTACCTAAAGCTCCTATTTTAAGAATGTAGTAACAAAAACTGTCAGTTGCAAGACACGTGCAGTTGTTGTCTGCCTCTGGGATATTGCAGGACATGATGGGGATATGTATTAGCTGTATGTTTTATGTATTATCTCCATACTGACAACTGGAAAAAAATGCAGATTTTGTTAAACTGGAAAAAAAAAAAAGCTTTTAGGGATTTTGAAAGTGTTGGTAAAGTAAATCCCTAGGCCTTCTCATGGGTTTCAGAGGCTTCTAGATGCTGGTGTGGAAACTAAACAACTGACACTGTTAGAAGAAAATAAAGTTACCGTATCAGGTAAATTGGAGGAAATACAAGTACACGGTATTTTATAGAGTAGTCTGTCTATGTAAAACTAGTCACTAGATCAGTTAAACTGATCTTACAGCATGATGATAGGAAATTGAGTAGAAATACTGTGGCTAAAGAGTATGCAGAAATTAGCTAGAAGTTAAAGATGATTTTAGCTTTGTTGAAAACAGTATTAGAGCAGGTGCAAATTCTTATGTTTCGGCAGCTCTGACACCTTTTCAAAGTAAACTGTGTATAAAGGAAACTTGCCCTATGCCTAGGTATCTTACAAGAACAAATTCACTCCATAGAAAACGTGAAATGTAGAAAAAAATACTACATTCAAAGTGTGCTCCCTGTTCCAAATGTGTGAACTAAATTAAAAAGTGTCACCTTCTAATTTCATTGCTGGTGACAAGTAACATTGCTTTCACATACCTAATGCAGTGGATATCTGTCCTTTCTAGTAGTCTTTTATATTGTTTATAGTTGTGATCAGATTTCAACAATTCTTGGGTTTTCTGTGATACTTCTGAAGACTTTTTAAAATAATGGTTCCTAGAAGGTTATTAGGGGAAAAAAAGTATTGCATTTCTTTCTCTTAGAATAAGTTTGAGAATCTCCAAAGCCAGCTTTGATTGGAAAGGACAGTGACTCCCCTGATGTCAAACTGCTTTTCTGTTTTGTCTTTTTTCTTTTACCTCTCCAGCTGTCTTCATTAATATTTCCTGCTAGTTTGACTAGGTCATAAATCCTTGAAGAGTTTTCATAACATTGTGTAAAAGGCTGCTGGTTACTACTGGTGCACAGCAGCTGCCCTTACGAGTGTAGAGTGTGAGCTGAGCTCTCAAGCTGCATTTAGTAGAGGTAAAATTGGCTTTAGCTCACCTTGGACTTGCCTCTCCTCTTGATCAGAAGGATAAAGTATGCTGTTTTGTCAGGCAGTGGACCTTATGCCAGAGACTGTCATCTTTTGGCCCAGATGGTAGTACCTGAAGAATTACTTTAGATTTATCATTCCTGGACTCAGTCAGCACAGAATAAAGGAATTATGATGTCTGGGCAATAACAAAGATGATAGAAGGGATTGGTAGAAAACAAGGAAAAGGGATTTTTTTGATTGTCAGTGTTCTTCCTTAAAACTCCTTGGAAAGCCACTGATGGTGCCTCCTTTCTTTCTCTTCACGCATTTGTGTAGTTACAGCAGTTTGCTGCAGGCAATTAATCCATCAGTTCAGCTGATGGATCTAAAACCACCAGCTCTGCAGCTGGTTTATGTGGGCTTTGACATTTTGCTTGGGGGAGACCTACATTAAAGTAACACTGAGCGCAGAGAGTGGATGCATCAAAAGTCAGCTAAGGCCGAATTTACAATTGTATGGCTTGTCTTCATTTGTGCTAAGTTAGAGCAGAGATGATGGACTGTTACAATGACTTAAAAATGTTAGAAGAGTTGATAAAAACTGATAGCTGAAATGCAGTGTAGGTGAATGTAACATGATACACATGGAGACTGCTGTTGTGCTGTATGCTCAGTGATAAGCTGTGAACATCTGTTAAAGCTCAGGAGCAAGGTCTGGGGCCTGTGTAGAGTTCACAGTATTATCATCTCAGTACTCAGAAGTAGTCAAAAAAGGCAAACTGCATGTTGGGAATCAGTAAGAAAAGATCAGAGAACGTGAAGTACCCCATGATCAGACTGTGGATCCGTGACTGTTTTGCCCCTTGGATGCTATATGTAGCTCTCACCTTGGCCTCTCCAGAAGAGTACAGAGCTAGAAGAGTGTTACAGAAGAGCAGCAGAGGGGATCAGAGGCACAAAATGGCTTCTCAATGAAGTAAACTAGATTATTAAGGCTGTTTTCCAACATCGGTAGTACTTTGCAGCATTTAAGTTAACAGGTGGTGATTTTGAAATCATAAAGTCAATATATAGGTAATCAGAGGGAGTCCTTGCTACAGGGGCCTTTTTGGGTGCTCAGTTGATGTGATGCTAAGAAGAGTATACAAGTGCATGGAAATCAGCTCTTTAACTGGAAAAAATACCCCCATCCTAACAAGTGTGTGAGAGGGGTTTGTTTTTTGTTTTTTTTTTTTTGGCTACAGAATTCTTTAGAGATATACTGCTGTCAGTTTACTCAGTTGTACATGCTACCTTAGATGTATGGTTTCGCTACCTTAGATGCATGGCTTAGTAATATAGTGCTTAAGAAGGTTGATATCAAAACCTTTGGGCATTCATACTGCTGCAGGATCTGCAGTATTAGTTGCATTCTGGCCTATAGAGCTTGCTTCAGTTCTGCTGCGCATGCACCCATCCTCCTCCCAAAACTATATGGAGCATCTTGTGTCACCTTTCTGCAGGGTGCAGAAAGGGACTGGAACTTATGGGCAGTGTTTTGCTTTTCCGTCCTCTGAGTGCAGCAGCAAAGTACCCAATGTGCTGAATTGTTGTGACTCTGGACACTGATAGAATATGAGAGGGTCTGTGAAAACAGAAGGCTCGTATCCCTTTAGGTAGAAAAGGAGAAGGGGAGCCCAGGGCCATTTTGAACTGTGGTCTCCATCACAGTGTAAGTTTCCTAAAAATGGGCTCTGAGCCTCTGGGAGTATGGGATTGATTAAAAAATGAGTTGATAGGGTGCAGAAGCATAATGGACTGCTGGCATAGAACTTGGTATTGAGATTTTTTTTTTTTTCTCCTTTGTATCAGTGTCTTGAAATACTCAAGCAGGGGAAAGATGTTTAGTGAAAAACAGAAATTTAAAGGGTCTTTGTGATATGGATTTGTAGTTAGAAGTACTTTAAGTGCCATGTTGGAGAACTAGCATAGGTCTCCTCTCACCCACAGTTAGGTGATGCTGAACAGACACCGAACTTGTGCCCTCTAATTTGTTCTTTATTTTCTGGCTATTCAACCATGATGGTTATGCCCAAATTTGCAGCAGTGCTCTAGTACTCAGTATTGCAAATGAAGTGCATTGACACTGTTCACTGAATATATAAAGTGACATAGAAATACAAAATCCTGGGAGACATTTACAAAGATGATGCCTTTGATCTTTGTACCTTTTCCACTCTAAAATGAAAATACTGTTCAGTAGTGTGGTGAAATGAGATCACATGTTCCGTTGAACACCTCTCAAGAAAACAAATACCCTTGAACCTTTTACAGTTTCAGATAGCGTATAGTAAACAAAGCACGCTGAATAACTAGAGTAAAAAGAACTATGGAATAACTACCTGTATTGATCATTAAATGGCGTTGAGGTCATGTTCACTATGAAATGAAGCTGTCATGCATAGAAATTAAACTAACTTAAGGTTATGTAAAACACTGTATACTAAGCATGCTAGATGAAACATATTGCGGATAACTGGTCAAATGTAAGTAACTTTTTCTTTCATTTTCCTTCTTTCCTCATACTGCCCATTTTTCTTTCTGGATTGCTGCTGCACCTGTGTGGACTCATTGCTGCAATGGTTCAAATTCGTCATTTTACTGGACTACTTCTGGATGTATTCTGTTGGTACCTTCAACACTGGAAATGACGGAAATGTGTTGTTTACAAAGTAGCTGTAAGTATTACTTTGATACAGATGTATTTCAGCTATTGTGCAAGTACAGGAAACATTAGGGTTTTAGTAGGTGAACTGTAGAGGAAACTGAGAAGAAACTAGTAGAAACTGAGTTTAGGTGACTGAAAATCGGGAGGGGATAAAAGTTAAGGGGAAGCTATTGTAAGTGTTAGAAATATCTAAGAAACTCAATTCCTAGTTTGTTTCAGTCTGTCTATAAGTACTAAGTTACAAACAAATGCAACCATTTGAAGATCGGTATGTTGAAAGCTTCAGTTTTAGTTGGTATTGGTATCCCAGAAATCTGAATCTGGCATCCAACTTTAGTTATTTAAAAAGCTTTTTCCTATGGAGTATAAATGCTCAGCATTAATGCCAAGTGTAACACTTCATAAGTCTTTCTGGTTAGTAACGTTTATATTTCATTATCTAAAATTGTGGGTGTAAATACACTTAACAGCAAACAACCCAAAAGTTACCATCTATTGCTCAGTACCTCAAACTCAGTATTCTTAAAGTTCTTACTTGTAAAGCCATCTTATGTGGAGCTATATAGAAAGGGGAGGAAAGAGAAATGAAAATGATTTAAAACAAGAATTACATGTAAACCCATTCTTTTAAGCAAAAGTATTACCTAGATTTAATGAGGGGGTGAGCTGTTTCTGGTAAGTGTGACATACATTAAAAGGTATGTAGTCATTAAAAGATGTAGGTGGTTGACAAGTAGAACTATAAGGAGTGTCTGACTGTGATTAGATATTTTACGTCTGGTAGGATGAATAACAATTGCATATTCTTAATAGTTATTAAGGACCTTCACTGTTGAGGAGCTCTTTAATATCTTAAAAACCACCCACTTGCATGTCATGTAGTATCTCTGAAGCCTTGGCTCCTATTCAGGGTTAGTGATAGATTGTGATAGATTGAATTCCTTACATGTAGCTGTAGTAATAGATAATAAAAATCTTTGGATTTTTAAGTTTCTTGAGATCTTTTTTTTTTTAAATCTTTTGAAACCTTTCAGGCTATTGCCTCACCAAAGGCCAAATTGAAGCAAAAAGCATCTTAAAAAAAGGTTCTTGATTACATGAGGCAATTATTCCTACATTTAGAGAAGTAACAACATTTGTTGCATTGTGTGTGTTTGAATTTGAAGCTATAACACCTAGCTTTAGCTGACTGTCATTAGATGTCCCACTCTTATTCTGTATGAGTTAATAAGTTCAAAGATACTGCCTTTTAAAAAAAAAACAAACTTGAAGGAGAATTGATGCAATGTGTTATCACTAAATGAGAGCTGATACTTGTTTGCAGTAGGATTAAATCTATCTTTTTCAAAGTAGTCCATCTAAGTTTGGACTTTTCAGACTTACTTAAGTTTGATGATGGCACCAGTGTAATATGTCTTTGTAGTGGTGTAGCATTGATGGAGAATAGTGGTTTGTTTGTCAAATGGAGAAATCAGTTATGTGACTTAAAGCAGAGTCAGTTCATTGACTAGTGCTGCTGGATTGCAAAGAAGCTAGTTTATCTTGCATTCAATGCTTTTAAAGGTATAGAGGCTTTATAACCTTGCAAGGAATGTTTGCTTTAATTAAAAACAAATTTTTTTTTTAAACTCTGGGAGTTATTACAGTAATAAGTTTATTCTGTCATTTTTAGAAAAGTCATCCAAATAAGCATGAGTCAACCACATACCAAACTGAAATTAACCATACTCTATCCCATACAGAGAAGTTCTGAGGCAATAGCGCCTGTAGTAGAACAATTTTTTTTTTTTTAATTATTTAGAATTCCTCTATCCTCTTGAAGGTAATCTTAGAGAGGGGAATGTAAACTTGTAGATGGCGCTTCAGCTGTGTGGATGTACAAACTCTCTTAAGCTCTGACATTGAGGTGGCATCAAGTCACGTCCTCTCAACTTTGGATGGACATGAAGACTAAAGACTGAGTCATTGCTCCATGAGAAACAGTACCTTGTTTTAAGTAGATAGTTGTGGCTGAAAGTATTTTCCACTTCTCTGTAGAAAAACTAAACTGTCTTGTCTCATAAGACAATCCTAAGAACTGCTGTGGTATCAAATACATTTCTAGGATTCTGCTGGCAGTAAGCATTAAAAGTAGCATGGGTGGTCTCTGGAGGGTCGCCAGGTTTAGTACTGTGAGGGAGAGGCATTTTGAGTACCTTCAACATTTTCATTAATGTGATGAGAAGTAGTAATGGCTGTGTCCAGAATTCTTCTCTTTTTTCATAGTAGGCAATATTTTGAATAGCTTCTTCAGAGTTTTGTCTTTATGGAGGGCTTATTGCAATGCATGCTCTGTTAGTGTAGATCTATATCTATATCTAGCATGAAGGCCTTCCGTTGTGTGACCCGGAAGTAGAGGACGTCAAATTCATCCCCCTCATGTCTGGGCAGTACCGTCATGACTCTCCTGAGTATAGGAAGGCTACACTCATACTACTTGCCTGTGTTTTGAATGGGCATTGAAGCAAGGTTGATTGTATTTTAATCTGTTTGCACTTGTACGCTTTTATGCTTGGACAAAATACTGTTAGCATAGCAAACTTTGTGCCAGTCTTTTGGCTATGCAGTCAAAAAAAATATTTTTTTTTTTTCTCACTTATTGTTGCAGTTCATTGCACAGTCTTTGATGTAGATAGCTTAGGTTGTTGAGAGGTTGGATAGATAGCACCTTTCTACAAGTTTGAAAATGAAGTGATCATTTAAATAACTAAAAAAAAAAACCAACAACCCACAAGCAAAGTAAGAAATTGCAAGCTTTTCTTTTAACTTTTTTGTCCTCAATATCTTTTGCCTTAGCAACAGAAGAACCTTGAAGGATATGTGGGGTTTGCAAACCTTCCAAATCAAGTTTACCGGAAGTCTGTGAAGAGAGGATTTGAATTCACACTCATGGTAGTAGGTAAGTTTCTTTCTTTGAGTGCTGATCTTTAGAAGTATATTGATGCACTTCTTAAAATCTATGATGATGATGTAAATGTTTTGCATGATGTGATGAGAAAATGTGCATCTTCCTCTTTTAGACTGTTAAATCTAGAGCGTTTAAAAAGTACATGTCGTCTGATGCACAAGTAGATGAGGAGAATAAAGAATAAGAACCGTATAGTTCATACAGTCTAAGAAAAAAGTTTGGTGTGGATCTAGTCTAAAATGTGACTTGCAAGTATGACATAATAGGAGTAATTTGAACTTGAATTTTCATTTGAATAAAAGAATTTAACTGCTTTTACAGTTGAATGCAAACATGGCAAACTAGGATCCAAAAGTAAAGCTGGAATCTTTCCTTGCACATAACCAGGCAGCAGGATCCTGTATATCCTGCATTTCTGTGGCCACAAAACTGTGCTACAAAATCAAAGCTTTAATTTAAACAAATCTTTCTAGTTTGTATGGTTGCAGAGAAAACCAAATGTAAACAGTGTGCTCCTTATGGACTACAGAGGGTGGGAAACTGTAGTTAGTATGGATGAATAATGCCTTGCAGAATGGTTCATTTAGGCTTCAGTAATGACCCAAATTGTCATCTTTCCTGCTAGGATGTCCAATTTCCTTCCCCCGCCCCTCTTTTCAGTACTTGTACAATAGTAGACTGTTATTAAGTTAGGGTACATTTGTGTGAAACTGATACATATATACTGGATATGTGACTCAGTTTTGACATGCTAATGGTTAAAATAATACTAGTAAAAGTGGTTTATAATAGGCAGCTGTCTCTTTGTTGATGTCTACCTTTATCTTTTGTAATTTGGCTAGCTTGGTAATGCTTTGATGTTTTGTCATCAATACAATGGGTATTTTGTGCAGTCATGTACATGTAGCATGTTACATAATAGTACTATTGATAGAGTCAGAAATCAAGGTCAAATTGGTGACAACTCATTGTTGATCACTTAAAACTTTATTTTGATTACAAAGTGAGTCAGAATTTTAAAATTGGAGGGTTGCTTTTTTCTTTTGGATCTTGATTACAGGTTCCTTTGTAATCTAGCATCCAAGTACATAATTCATTATTTGGTGCAGAACTGTTTAATCTTAAATAAAAGGTGGTTTTCTGCTATCTACAGGAAGAAGGGAAGGAACTGTCTTCATAAAGTATTATTTCAGAATGGGATATAATTTGTGCTTCCAAGTTTAATTCTTGCAAAAAGCAAGTTATTTAAAGCACGAGTAGTAGATGTAGCAATGTATTAGACCTGGAGAAAGTGTGTAAAATTACCTTGGTGTTCTTATGTTTGCCTTTAGTACAGTCCAATACAATTGCATTTAGGAGAACCGTAGAAGATTGTGGCCATCAAGAAGAAAAGTTTGTCCAAAATTAGATTGAAAAAGAGATGTTTATCAGGAAATTTTGTTACTAGTTTTATTTCTAATGTTTTTGTACTGACTACAAAGACTTAATTCATTTGCATGCAAATTTGCGTCATTGTCTGGAAGTTTATTGGGGGAATTGGCAATAGCTTTCTAAAAAATGCATCTAATTCTGTCTTTCCAACCCCCAAGTATAGAAATCAGATACTTGAAAGTGAGTGTTTAAACAAAATGATGGCTGATCTTTTAGTACTCTAATATCTGGGAAGGGACAGGGTGGGAAGAAATGATTTTGTTTCAAAGTGATGTGTCTGGTAATAGTATGCCCTGAAAAAATGTCTTTTAAATATGAAGATTAAATAGTTTGTGTATTAGTGATCACTTGTGTTGGTAAACATTGTTATGTAATGTGCAGTTAGATTCTTAGAATTTTAATTATTTATTGTTGTGTTTATCCTTTGAAATGGTATACTCTGACTTGGTTTGAGGTCTTTAGCTGACATCATGATACGGTTCTGTAATAGTAAATGGGATTATCTATAATCTCGTTAAAATTTAAGTTTGAAAATGTAGTGCTAATCTGTATATGGTTGGTGCTGGCTGAATAAAAATACTGTATGTATCATCTCTTAGAGATAATCTAAAATACCCTCTTGCTCTTTTTACTGTGGAGAAAGGTATGTATATGGCTGCCTTTTACTGTGGATAACACAATTGCTAGTCTGATGGCTATAGGTGCTTCGGCGTCAGTATGTTGCCTGTTTGTTCTGAAATGAAAAATGAGGAAAACAATGCTTGTGGTTTTGAAACAGGTACAAGGAAGAAGACAAATGTTGGGGTTCTCTGATCTCTGTGTCCAGCTATTTCCAGGCGTCTGTGAGGCTCGATATTGCAGCTAATGCATTTGTATAGAAACTATTTTCCAGTTGTCCATTTAGTCTGGAATTATCAGTTAAATTTAAGAGATACACATAGTGTGATATCTGGCTTCTTTGTCTTGAAATGTGCATTATAAAAAGTCACTGGATCAGTGTTTTGGAGGGACTTGTCAATATGGTTGTACGCCTGTACTGACTGTTGTAGAAACAATTCAGTTTTCAGTTTAACTGTGTAAGATACTTGTCGCTGAGGAAGTAGTAAGTACAGCATCCAACAGATCTGACATTGTTGCCAGTAAGAATTTTTGCAGGAAGATAGATCAGTTTTACAGAACCTTCCTAGTGAATTAAGTGTGAGCATACTCCATAAAATGCGTATTCCTCAGGAGTGAGTTACTGTCATTGCCCTGAAGGTGATGGGGCTGCCCATAGCAGTGTGTGGCACTTTCCTGTGCTTCTGTTGTACTGGTGAAGTTGGAGAGAGGACTTTTAAATTTGGGTGTGCATAAGGCTGAGTAGTTGTTGAATAGCCTAGAGCATGGTTCTGGAGCAGTGTTGGGACATAAGTGCTTATGTGAGCCCCTTATGTGGTTGAGGACATTGCTTTGGAAGTGTCTCCATTTCAGCGATACTGGCAGTGCTCTGTCCTGTCGCTTGCTCTTTGAGTCAAGACTCGGTGAGATTATTTGAGGCTTGTAATGCTAGTGTAGTCTTTTCTGTAAATATAGTTGCTAATTTGTGGGTATTCAGGTGTTTATATTAAATGGAACTAAAGGTGGAGTATTTATGAACTGCACACATATTATTATAAAAAGTTGATGTTAAAGCATCCTTTTTATATTTAATGCTTTAAGAATCATTGAAAAGCTAACCTTAAGAGGAACTGGGGTTACTTTATAATATTTAGCCATAATAAACATTTTAACATTACTATCTCTCTAACTGTATTTATGTTTTCTAAGTTATATTGTTTCTTTTGGTAGTGTTTCTAAACTTTTCTTAAGAAACTGAAGACTGAAATAGTTCTTTATTTTCTTTATGCATCAGTTGTCATTGGACATGGATTTGTCTTTAAAATTTTCATTAATTTCATATTAGTCATATGCTAAAAGGCTAATAATCAGTAGTTCAAATTGCACTACATCTGAAATGACTTGGTTTTATAGAATAAAAACTAACAAGCGCCTCCTCTGAGGACAAGACATAAAGTAGGCAGAAATATGCATTAAGCAGAGCTTCATTCTCCATGCTTTCAAAGGAAGACATCTAAGTAGTGGTTTAAAGCAGCTAATTCTACATCTGAAATATTAAAGCTCACCAGTGGAAAAAATGTCAAGTTTGCCTCAGTAGGCTGCTTCCTTCATAATCTTACATAATCTCTTCAAGTAGTAGAGAGTTGTTAAAACACTCGAGAACCCAACATAAATATTTGGTCTGTTTGAAATCCAAAGTGTATTCTCCATATTTCTCTGCTGCATAGGTTTTTTGGAGGGGAAAGTACATGCTTAAGTCAGATGCTTAAGAAAATAAAACTTCCAGAAGTAATACTACCATGGTTTAGTAGCTCACAGTTAAAGAAAATCTTAATTGTGAAATTGTAGTTCTGTCTGTTTATTAATATAATTACACTTGCTTAAGTAGTGGGTGTGTGTTTTTCTTCTTGTTTTAGTGTAATGAGGTGTGGAACAAACAGAGTTGCTTTTCAGTGTGTCTTTTTTTCTAAACACTGAATCAGGAAATCCCTCTTTTGTTGTTCTTGTATTGAAATTACACTGTTAACATGTGACTTGAACCAACACCCAAGTAGATGCAAAGTCATAATTTTAAAACATTCTTTTCTCCTGTAGAATTTATGTACTTAAGAATAATTATTAGGAGTGTCTTTTCCTAGAGCTATATGCTTTAAGGTGTTCAGGCTTTATGAGTCTTACTAGAGGTTGGACTCTTAAATTTGCTTTTTATTTTATTTTTTTTTTAAAATCATCTGATTTGCCAAGTGCAGAACACTTAGTCAAGAGACTTTCTAGAGGACCTTTCTACACAGTTCCTATTTCTTGGACAACTGTTTGGTAGCTTCGGCTCTGAAAGCTGTTTTGAAACCTCTCTTATAGTAAATTGTCTGTTTTGTTTTCTAATTGGTGCTTTAGCCTTGTAGATCACCTGTAGATTACAATTTAAAGAAAAATGTCATGCAGTATTGTCACAGTGTTTCATTTGTAATTATATGCATACTCAAATGTTTTGGTTTAAACATGGCTTTTTGGCATGGACTAAAAGGGAAGGGCTGTATTTTGCAAGACTTGAAGAAAAAGCACTCTCTGATTTTAAAATGCTTTTATTGTTCACTGAATAAAACTTGGACTGATTTAATACTGGTATCTTGTGATGGATCATGTTCTGATTAGAATTACCCCTTTTATTTGTTCACTTTCTAGTGCAGTTTATTTATCAAGCCAAGAGCCTCAGATGCACACAGCTACTTGTAAGCATATAGCAGGATATATGCAGAATAATTAAGTGAAAAATAATCGGGGGTTGGACAGTACAACTTAAAAACAGTTTTGGGATGATCCCAGTTTTTGCTGACTGCCGTGATTTGAAATCCTTTTAATGAAGGTGTCTGTAGTGTAAAACCATACTATAAACTAAACTATACTACCAAAGTATCTGAGCATGTGTTTGGCCTTCAGTGTGACCTTCATACTTGGCTGTTTAAGATCAGTCTAGTATCACCACTGAGTATTTGTTACCTAACTTTGCCATTAGTTTAGAGGCCTCTAGGCACTACTACCATACAAATATAGTTTAAATTAAAACATGATTTCTTTTAAACCAGGAAAACAAAAGTGAGTTTTGACCTTCCCAGTCAGTACTTAGCTTCCCTGGGCTGTACTGTTGCATTATCAGTTACGGAGTTTTTCCTCCTGTATACAGTTGGGGGTGTACACTGACACACATGTCTTAGAAAGAAGCAACATATTATGGAAAAGAACTAGTAAAGCCTTTTTTATTTCTTGAATGTGTCCTGTCTCCTTTTCCCCTGTAACTTCACATCTTCTGAATACCTCAATTCCTCTAATTCTCTCATCCACTAAAAATTGTCACATGTTCTGTGCTATGGCCTTGGCTGCAGCCCATTTTGAGCTACTTGCACGAGGGCTGACAGCCTGTCTGGTACTGCTGTGCCAGTGGGCTAGGGCCGGGTTAGACAGCTTGCTTTCAGTTCCCAGAGTACTCTCTGTAAAGAAAAGTAGTAGCCTGGATTCAACTGTTGTGTAACAGGTACAGCTCCCTTAGGAAACCAGATTAAAAAAAAAAAAAAAAAAAAAGATATTTTAAGTTGCAGGTATTCTTTTGACAGGATTATGAGATTTCAGTGAAGTACAGAAATAAGAAAGGTTCTTTGAAGAATTTTGTAACCTTAAAAAACCCATAACTTACTGTCTTTCATGTACTGGTTCTGTGGATATGTGCTCCAGCAATGATGTCTACAGAGTATTAAAATTGATAGTTTAATACTTACATGTACGTGGTGGGGATGCCAAAGCAAAATATGGCGAATTCTGGAGAGTTGGCAGAGATAAAAATGAAAGAAATAGAAAACTGGTGGAAATCAGAATGGAATCAGGGTATTCCTAGAGATGACACATTCCTCTGGAGTAATCGCTGTTGATGGAGTAATGCCTCAGCAATAGCATATCACTCCTTTTTGTGGAAGGAAGTTGATAAAGGTTTTTTGAGAAGGCAGAATAAGTGAACTCTGAAGATCTTCCTGTGGAAAAGATTTGAAAGGTCAGCAATTTAACAATGAGTTTACTGGCCTGCAATGTGTAATTTTTATATTTTTTTTTATTCCACCGAGTTACTTTTAGGTGAGAGCTAGAAGTATAGATTCATGTGACTACTTTGCCTCAATTAGAAAATATTCTCTCATACTTGTTTCGTTGTATGGATGGGTTTCCATTTGGATCCCTCCCCCCCCCCCCCTTTTTTTTTTTTTTTTTGTAATGCAATGAAATACAGTTTGAAGTGTGCTTATTCTGCTTGCCTGTTTTGTGGTATTTTCCTGTGCCTTTTTCTAGTGTTGGGGGAAAACCTGCACTAAGTTTAAAACCTGATGGAGGAAGAGAAACTTTTTACAGTGTATTGGTGTTGAAACAGTGTTGGGGAAAGTCAGTTAATCTACCTATTTGAGTTTATCTAGAAACTATAGCTCTTCAAATACTCTCATAGCATAGGGTTTTTATTCACTCAGTATAAAAGAACCCACATTTTAAAATCTTAATTTTTGTTAAGTTCATTTTAAACATTTTCCTCACTGTGCAGTAGCTTAGACTTGTACTGAAGGTTGCTTAAGGACTAACGGCAAGAACCAAAGTATTTAAAGTGATTGCTCTTCAATTCTCAAATTTTCATTGTTTGCAACTACAGTATTGATTGGAATTGTAGTGCTTACTGGACAACTTCTAAAGACCATTTGGGTTGTTATTTTCTTTATTAACTGCTTGGATGGAAAACTTCTTGAGTAAATTTTATGAAAGCCGACTTCAGTATTGTATCTCTTACTGCATGTTTGCTGTCATACAAACCATGAGTTCTGACAACTAACTTTAAATACCAAGTATTATTATATTAAAATATTGCTTTGAAAAATTAAGGAAAGGTTTTGTAAAGCTTTGGTGGTTGTATTTAAACTAAACTGTTTCTTGTGTGGTAGCATTTTGGTCAGAGCCTAATTTATCTTTTAAAATTCTTGGTTTGTTTCCTGGCAAAGGTTTTTGAGAGAACAGACTTCTACCGAAGTGTGTGGAT
Source organism: Athene noctua (assembly GCF_965140245.1). NCBI lineage: Eukaryota > Metazoa > Chordata > Aves > Strigiformes > Strigidae > Athene > Athene noctua. Next base: position 156,153,611 of record NC_134038.1, on the reverse strand, counting down.
GTGAACCCATAATTTGGCAAAAATTTGCCTGTAACCTAATTGGCTTTTATTTCTTTAAACAAGTGATGATTCTGTTGGAAACGTTTTATTTTTTTCCGTTTCCTGTATAATTTCCTTGTCAGCCTTGTAGCAAAGGGTATGAATTCTTTTACTTCTATTGGTATTTAAAACTGGGTCTTTAATAGATAAATTCAGGGAATTTAATGAAAACGTATCATGAGATACTGTGCTCTCCATTGTGTAGCTGTCATCTTCATCATCTTCACTGTCTTTTTAAGCTTTGTGGAGTTTTTCAATACTTACCTATATAATTAATCCTTTCACGGTATTAGCTGTCTTCAGGCAAGTTGTAACTTTTGCTATGTTTCTAGCTAAACATATTTTTTTTTGCTCTAGGTGGTTTTTCTTATCCTAGCTTTCTGGTTTTTAATTTTATTTCTAAATAAAAATGTCCTTGTTGATTTTACACATCTAAATATGTGTGTACATGCACATAAACACAGTTACTCTGTTGGTATTTCATATATCACAGTAGGCTTGTTCATTATGGTGAGATCAGCATTTGAACCTTGCCTTTGTTCCTGTCATGACAGGTTTGTAGGTCACAGTTTATCTGAAATGGATGAATCTGGGTTTTTGCTATTAGAATAGTCACTGCCTGATGTTCTAGTTATGCTTTTGTACATGCTCAGGTGTAATGGTTTTTACTGCAATGTGTAAACTTAAACACATCTTGAAGAAGGTACCTAACTAATGGATATGTTCCACTTCTCAAATTGATTATCAGGTGGCCTGCACTTGTTTTCATTCTACCCTCAAAAGTCAACAGATGGTCCTGAGCTGTCATGGTGCATTGGTAGGTTGCAAGGTAGATGATGCACATCATGCTACTACCGTTCGCAGTTCCTTAGCCCTGGATAATCAGGTGCCAGTTTACTGCAGGACTCTTTTGGGGACCATCTTTGTAACAAGTTCAGAGTGAGATTTTTGTCTAATAAGTCAGGTTTTTTGTGTAGATAAATATGGCACATGAATTGAAAACTGCTGCTTTCTTCCTGTTGTCTGAAAATGTTAGGCTTGCCTGCTGTATCAAGAAATGCTGACATTTTCATGAATGAATAGGTTAATACTGTAACCGAAGTGATACTCTTGGATGGAGTATTTGTGGTCTAAATATCCAATTGTAGTAAAGCCACTGTGACCTATTAAATGTGGCTCTTTTGATTCAATATTCATGTTTTCCCCCTGGCTGATTTTGCAATAGTCAGTTCAGATCTTCACTGTGAATCCATTTGAAGCTATTAAATTTTGTTTCTTTTTCTAGTGTTTTTCTATATGTGGTATAGCTATTGCACGCAGCTGTTTTGTTTTTCGGATGTTTTTCTATTGAGGTTCTGAGCACATTAACCGACAAATCAGTTTATACCATAGTCTTGTATAGAATTTCTTTTATTAAAGTGAATGAACATCTAAGAATAATTTTTTTCTCAATTCTTTTCTGGTGTTGTAGTCTGATGTTTTTTCCAGTCATTTACCATAACGTAATACTGAAGGCAGAATATTTAGGCTTACCAGTGGTTGGGGTTGAGAAAGTCTGATGAAGCTGTTTCATCGGATTAGCTTTCCTTTTTGAGTTCTTGTCAGCCTTTACTTCATCCCAGTTTATCACTATAGGTAGTTTTGTTACTTGTACCAAGAGCACAAATGTAAGAACTCTTACTCTATCATGGAATGGTGCTAAGTTTCTGTCAGAGAAGATAGAAACTGTGTTGAGTGTAATGATGCCATTAAATATAGTTCCTTCCCTCTATTAAGCTTGAAGTGAAAGTTTTCGGAGGGTCCTGACTTCCTAATTTCACAAGCAGGTTCTGTCTTTGTATCACTAAAGTTTTGACTTCTGTCACTGATGAGGCTTTAAGCCAGAAATGATGCTGACATCTTAAAACTGAAACTACAAGTGTGTCAAAGCTAATGTGAAGCTCAATGAGCATTTTTCCTGGGGCAGATGTTTCTCCAGAAGGGCAGAAATGGTCTGTGATTTCAGGGCATTAAACTCTTGACCTCCCACAGAATTGAGAAGCAGTGCAACGGAAGGACCCAAATGTGGGCTGGATAAGGACAGAAAGTGTCAGTTCTAACAGCATCTGGCTCTGGTATTTTACTGCTTGCTATGCATGCAGCGGTGCTGCTTTCCATGTGAGGTGGCAGCTTGATTATTAGAGAGGAATCTGAAGCATTCCCAGGTGACATCTATAACTGCAAACAACAGTGCTTTTTAAAACAGCAGTTTTGCAGTCTGAAGTCATTGTATGTTATGTTTCAAATTTATGGGCTGTTGTGATTTGAGCCCAGAGGACAACTGAGCACCATGCAGCTGTTCAGTCACCCCTTCCGCCAAGTGCTGGGAAGGAGAAAAATGAATCAAAAGGCTCTGGAATGGACATAAAGATGGGGAGGGGTGTCTCACCCATTAGTCACAGGCAAAAGACAGGCTCTTTAGGGGAAGAAAATAAAAAATCCCTTCTGGGCTCAGTTTTGTTCCTAATCTCTGTACCTCCTCTTCCTCCAGCGTACCTCCTCCTCCAGTGGTGCAAAGGCAGGGGATGGGGGGGGATGCAGTCAGTCTGCCACTTCTTCCTGCAAAAGTGAGGGGAATCACTCTTCTGCATTCTTCCCCCTGCTCCACGTGGTGTATCTTTCATGGGAGACAGTCCTCCACGAAGTCTCACTGCCGTGAGTCCTCCCCACAGGATACATTCTTCTTGAGATGCTCCAGTGTGGGTCACTCCCATGTGTTGCAGTCCTCCCAGCACCAAACTACAACCGTGGGGGCTGCTTCTCCCCACAGAGTCCTGGGGACCCTCCACAGGCCACAGGTGAATCTCTGCTCCTCCAGTGACCTCCATGGTGGCAGGAGGGCGGCCCTGACGTCTCACCATGGGATACAGGGGGGCTCTGCTCTGGGGCACCCCCCCCCCCCCCCCCCCCGCCCTTCCTCTTCCTTCCTTCCACTGGCCTCGGTGTTTGTACAGGTGATCTTCTCAGAACTCCTACTCACAAGTTCCCCCTCCTCAGGTTTCCCCTTCTTTAATATGTTATTGCAGAGGCGCAGCCACCATTGCTAATTGGCTTGGCCTTGGTGCAGAGGCGGGTGTGACTTGGAGCCAGGAGAGCTTCGAGAAGCTTCTTACAGGGAGTCACCACTGTTAGCCTCACCACACAAACCCAGCACAGGGCCAATTCTGAATCTTGAGTCCACTTTCTATTACTAAGTCAGTGAAAAAATAGTAATTCATTGGTCTGAAAGCAGTTGTTGGATGGCTGTGGATCACAGTACAGGCTTTGCAGTAACAAGCATTGTGCTAAAATGAAGACCTGTGAAACAAACAGCTGCTGAAAAATACAGTTATCAGATAAGCACAAATGACGTGGAGCAGCAAAGGGGATTCATTGCACACATGCATTGATTATTATTACTGCGTTGATCCCCCATGTCTTCTGTCTTTCAAGACACAAATGCTCTGCTTTGTAATCAAAAGCATTGTAGGGAAACTGTGTGTTTTAGAAGCGAGTAACGTCGATCTTGTTTTGTTCCAGTGTTTTGGAACTCGCTGTCTTTGATCTACTACTCATTTTAAGACCGTATTTTTTGACCTTAAATGTTACTTGCCCAGTGATACAACAAAGTGTTATCTTGTTCTACTGTGATGGAAATGCCTGTTATCAAGGCTCTGGTTGTTGTCAGTCAGGCCAGCAGTTCACTAAATTAAAGGATATTGAAATATTGCACCAAATGTAGTTGGATTTGTATTATTTGGAATAATCTGGGTTTTGTTACAAATGACATAATCTCAGGAATATTCTAAAGCTGCCTCATGAAAGATCTGAATAGTTTGCCTATGATATAATATTGTGGTGAAGAGCTAGTTGAGCTTTCATCTATAAATATGTCTTCAAACCATATGATGTAGAGCATTTATTTTGTATAAAGCTGTGATCTGCCTTCACATCTACATGATTTTTCTCACGAGGAGATATTGTTCAAGTTTGTCCCATTCTGCAGAGCTAAAAGGGAGCTGTAGTTTTTCTGAGAATAACGTTTTTTGTTTGTCTTGAAAGTCAGCAGTTCTTTTTTACCATCTGTTCTTCCTTGGCTTAAGGTATAAGAAAGCTTCCGGTTATTCTTGCTTCACTGTTTTCCTTATTAACTATTCACATCTGCCATTGATGAAGAGGATTTGGTTTGTTTTCTTTTTTTCACCCCCTGAAAATGATTTAAGTGGCAGTCTGTCAAAGAGGCCTTTGAGCAGTTTGTAATACTCAGAAGTAAAAATGCCATTGTCTTCATGTAGGATGGCCCAAGTAAATAACAGAAGGAGATCTTGAGGACAAGCTTGAGTCTGAACATCAGTTGTCTTGGGTAATGTGTGATGGTGTTTTGCTTAATGACCTATGGAGAGATTAGCAACATAAAATAGTGTTGGAGTTTTATTGTAATTATTTTTAGGGGGATTTTCCTTCTGAATTTACTTCATTTTGTTCATCAGTATTCTAATCTTATATCTCAAGACTTTTGGCAAAAGGCACAGGGGATGTAGAAACCTTTGAGAATGTTGCGTGGGTTTGTGGCTAACCATTCCTCCGTGCTCCTAGCAACAGAACTGAAGTTGTGAAAATAAATTATATCATCTCTTTGTGGACATTTAATGTATGACACTCCTTGATCTGCAAATGCCAAAGGTAGCCTTGTTAGTATGAGTATTCTCATGCAGAAAGAAATAGTGTTAAACAAAATCCTAACCACCTTGTTTCCATGTACTCTGAATCCTGTGTGAGAGGACTAATGCAGGGCTTAGCTTGAGCAGGACAAGTGAAGCCTCTTGTCCTACACCCCAGGTATGTTCCCCAGCACTGTCATCTGTGGCCTGTTGATTAACTTTAGTGAAACCCTAGCAAAGTTAGACCTTGAAGAGCACAGTCTTGCCTACTGCACCAAATTGTCTTCTGTATGTAGATTATCAATAAAAATATCATTTTACATTTACTTGTGCTGAAATGTTTCTATTTTTATTCTTTTATGGTCTGGGGTGCTTACAGTACATAAAACTTTTATCTGAACAATATTTCAAGGGTATATTTTGTCTCCTCCTTCCTGAGTAACTGGGGCTAAAGAACTAAACCAATTACCACTGCACAGAAATGTCTTCTATCTGTGATTTTGCAAAATCAGTACCTGCTTCTGCTACAGTACAGGTAGACCTTAATCCAATAGTGCATGTTACTTACTAATTCACTTGATAGACTAACACAGTCTAGTGGTTGGGAAACTAAATCTGTGAACTTTTCTTAAGAGGAAATGCACACTGTGTTTCTTTCTCTGTATGTTTTGGTCCTTTTACTTGCTGTTGTTGAAGTGTTTAATAGTGAAGTCACTCTGAAATCAAACATTTTTATTGACTGAATGCAAAGAAATGAGCTGAGACTTGGATGATTGGGCCAGATTTTAGCCTTAAGTATTCCTTAAAGTGGAACAATTTGGCTTGAATTATCACAGCTATTTCAGTCTATACAATAAGTAAAAGGATTTTTATATGCTGTTAGACTGTGGTTTGAACTGAGGGCAGTGTCCAAATTTGTATTTGACAGTGAATTTATCTGCTTTGGTCAATTTATGTCAAATGGCAGACATTCAGATAACTGAGTAAAATAGAACTGACTCAGAGGAAGTATTTTATGAACTTTGCAGATAGTTGGACTATTTGAGACTCTATTCAAAACCAGCTTCTGCTTTAAGTAACAACAAAAGCATTTCTACTACAGCTAATTGCAAAACATTTTTATATACATGTCTAATTAGAAAGGACTTGAGACCTACAAGTTCAAAGCATCAAGCACACTATGTATCAACAGACAAACTTCTAGGCAGTGTGTATATATATATATGTAATTCTTCTTGTCCCTCCGTTTTGGCACCCCTCATGTTTTCTATCTGTCTGGTTTTTTGCTAAAAATAAACTTAATTTCTTAGAAGTAATTTGCTTTTGGGGCACAGTGTAGAATGCTGTATTTTCTAAAGTGTATTAAATTGTGTTAAGTGGTTGACTAAGACCAGGAAAGGACACAGACAGCAGGATAAGTAGAAGATAGAGGAAATAAGGAGGATCAGCGTAATGACAGTAGCTGAAATCGTGACATGGTACTATTTGGAGAAAGTGAGTATCTGTAAAGATGGATGAAGAGTTCTCGGGCTGCATGCCTCCTGCAGTTTCTTGACTGTGCATCTGTAGAGCTCTTTTAAAATGCTTCAGAATAGCCTTGCTTCCTACTAAGTGTTAAGCAGCCATTTCTTGCTTAGAGTTTGTGACTAACTGAAGTCAGTGCCTTTTGGTTTTTGGGAAATGAATTTTGAGTTGAATAGCATCAGGACCTGCCTGTAGATGATGCTTGCTTTTTCACTCACTATTTGTAACTTCTCAAAAGCACACATTGTTAAGAGGTCAAAATAAAGATCTCTAGCAAATAGCACCATAAGCTTTGGGAGGTAAATGGTATTTCAAGGAAACACCGCTGCTTGTTTGCATGCCTTTTTACAGAATCATGAAATAGTTCAGGTTGGATGGAATATCTGAAAGATGTCTGGTCCAGCCACTGTTGGAAGCACTTTCACGTACTTTTTCTCGGACATCTGCTTTTGTCCTCTAGCAGGACAAAGGTACTGGGTATAGATAAAATAAGCTAGGTGCCATTTTGAAGTCACAGTTGGTGGCAGTTCGAGCGTTTCAGGAAGGTGCTGGTATGGAGCACTTGGTCAAAATGAAGGTTTTAAGTTCTGTACATAGCTTTTATTGAAAAGGCTTATTGAATTATTTTAAAATGTTAAATTGTTTGACTGTGCTCGTGCTGAAAGAGCAGTTGTATTTCAGGCTAGATTTTTTAAAATTTTCCTTGTACGTGGGGTCACAATACTAGAGTTTTCTGAAAGGTCTTTTGTATGTTACCTATGGCCATGTAATAGCTGTGGAATCAATGTAGGTTTTAAGTGGAGGAAGGCAAGGAAAGAAAAATTTTGAGTTTGTGTACAACATCGGCTCATTTTTCTATAGGTTATTTTATTGCTGTACACCATTGTTTGGAAAGCCAGAGGTCAAATGCAGTGGGACTATCCTGCTAATGGTCATTGCGCAGTCAATTTTAATACTTTAGGTATGGTAAAGCATATTTGATCCAATGCCTGCATATGTCTTATTGAATAAATTAATGTATACAGTGGTCTGATATCTATTACATTCTTGAATTTTGAATGAAACATAGGTCCTCCAGTCTGATTATTAAAATTACTTGACAAATGTTTCTGTCAAATTGGTTTGTGATGTTAACTTGGTACTCCAAGCATTTCCAGAGACAGACAACATTATAGTCTAGAGATTCATCATATGGATGAGATGCTGCGTAGGAGTCTTTACCGTTCAGCTTTCTCATTTTGCCATTTAGGCTGTTTCATTTTGTGTCAAAAAAGTCTAAACTGCAGAAATACTTTTAAACCATTTCAACCGAAAGTAGAGTTCAGTAAGATAGAAGATGTTATTGATAGTTTGAAAAGGACTCTGAAATCTTTGTGAATCTCATACCCTTTAGAATTTTTCTCTGGCTAAACTTGTCTCCTGACATGCTTTGTAGTTGCTAAATAGATGAAGTTAGGCTGTTTTAATTTTCTCATTGAGCAGATACTGTGAGTATTTTATTAAGTAGTAGTTTTTTAACCAAAGATTCCATAGGGTTGCCTCAGATAGAAACTAGCATTCAATTCAATTGCATATAATGACAGTTCTTATTTGAATACTAATTTGAATATGCAGAGTGTGAAGACCTTTGTCAATGTATGTATTTTTAATAAACTCTGAAAGAAATCATTATACAATTAATGAGCAAACCTGTAGTTGATTATCTTGTTCCTTTAGCATTTTAAAACTGATATGTTGTTGCATAATTTTTAATGCCATTGGAAAGCAGGACAAGAAAGTCTTCCCTCTTACTAGTGAGGTGAGCTGATGGCAGATGGAGAGAGGTTTTTTTTCTGCTTATTCAAATAAGGTTGTGCTTGTCAACATTGTGTATTTAGCAGTTTCCTTAACTGACTGCTGCTGTCAGCTTAAAAAATAGTAAAATCAATTTAATGAGTGTTGACTATTAATATTTAAATAAATAGTTTGTAACAATGAAATGATAATAAAATAAGCCCAGCAACCATGCTTCACTAAAGATATTGTGTTCTTTACTTGTTTGCATATTTCTAAGTAGTTTAATTTAGATACATCTTTCTAAGGCTGGGTTATTCTCAACTTGCCAAATGCAGACATAAGCATTAAGGATAGGGCCCTAGCCTCCATAAAGATGAATCTTTACTGACTGCATTTTGTGGCTTTGGGGAGGCATTTCTTAACTTGTTCTACATGCTGTTCATATTTGTGCTTTATGGAATGCTCCCTCTTGAGAAGTCTCTCTCTCCCCAGGTAAGTGGTTAAAGGCTTAATTTTCATTTTCATCTATATCCTTGTCTGTAAAACTACTTATTCTCCAGAACCACCTTCTCTATCCAATCAGTAATAAAGTGGTGGGTTGGGGGTTTTTTTTGGTTTTGCTTTTTCCTTGGTTTTTTTTAGGTTTTTAATAAGGAAGAGAAAACTGCTTGCTAATTGTCCAGATACTAGAACTAGACTTTTGCAGGTATCCTAGAGGAGTCAGTACTTCCTAGAAAAAAGTGTCACATCTGAAAAGCTGTTTATTTTCTTCAGGTGGACACCATTCTTTTAACAACACCCACTGTCAATGTGCTTTAGATGAAGTTTGAGGCTGGCTCTTATTGAATAAGAATTTGAGAGTCTCTAGCACTTTTAACTCTACAGAAAAGATAAAAGATTGGCTTTGACAGTTAAAAATATTGCAGACCATGGTATCTTTTAGAGTGGTGGGTGTGTATGCCAAATTTAGGTTGACAGTAGTTGCTGTATATTTCCTCTCCTGAGAATTTTCTCCATGAAGTATTTATCTTTTAAAATATCTCTTTTTTCACAGAAGATATTTCTGGCGCATATACTAGTACTGACAGTATTGTCTGAGTGACATGAACACCTTGATAAATGTTACTTCTTCATTACGAAGGGGCATAAATACTCAGTTTCTCTTACTTGTAATGAACTGCAGTCTCAATTTGCTGTGTAAGATTTCTCCCCTCCCCCCCAGCCTTTGGCTTTTTATATAAGCCCTCTTCATAGCTGAAGTTTTATGATCGGTTTTGTTATATATAGAGGAAAAAGATTTTAAAAAATTCAGCTGGGTTTTCTTGATGCAGTGAGAAGCTTTTAAATTAGGTGTCTTAAAAAAACCCACAAATAAACAAAACCCAAACAAAAACCCAAACCAAAAACAAAAGACCAAAAAAAACCAGGAGAAAGAAATAAGCAACTGATAAATTTTTATTTTCCTGCTAAGAAGACTAAGATAACTAAAAAGGCTATCTTTAGATGTTTCTGTAGATGATCACATACAACTTTTTAACTCAATTGTGCCTTGATTATGTTTATGCTTCTGAGAAGAGAAGATCAAGGGCCATACCTTATATGCCTTTCTACCTGTTTTCAAGTCGCTGTGTCATACCAGTACTATTGAGTATATTTAGTATCCTTTCATGTCCAGTAAATTGTAGAGATCTTGTTTCTGGTGATTTTGACTGCAGCCTTTTTGTTGATGTACTTTGGAACCTTTCTGGAAGTTGTCTTATTATTTGCTGTTCAAAAACATCTTTAGCTCTTTCCACGTATTCCAACAAAGTGACTGCATATGTCAAAATGTATGTATAGCTTCAGAGTTACCTGATTCTAGAAGTAAGCAAAAACTATGGTTCTTGAAGCTATTCTGGGAGAAAGTGAGGGCTTGATATGCTAGGTATGAAGGTGGGAACTACTGAAAGGGAAGATGAAAACAGAAGACAAAGGGAACTTCTTGTATTGCTGCTTAGTCTTGTGATGTAAATTTTGATCTACAAAACTGATTAGTAATTGCATTTCTGTGGATAAAAAAGTGGAAAAACGTGACTGAGACAGATATCCTGCTGTGTGCTGCCACTGGTTCAAATCACACAATTCAGATTTAGCACTGGGTGCTGCTGAAGAAGTGAAAACGGGGTGGCTGGCTGGTGATAAGGTGGGCCAGGATTGCGGAAAGCTGTGGTTCATGGAGAAGTTTCCGTGGTCAGATCTGTTAACAAAGGTGGATTTTGTTCAGCCTCTTTGCAGCGTGCCATGAGAGGTTGTCAGACAGTACCCTGCTACTCCCAAGGATTTCTCTTACCTCGAACCTGCTGAATACAGCAGCTTTTTGTGATCCTTCTTTGAGGTGACAGGAGCCCTTGCAAATGAGGATAAGAGGACACTGGAATCCTGAAGTTGAGTGGGGTAGAGGTGGGATACAGTGTTTCCCTAAAAAGTTAGGGTAAATGAGTTGCCATTTAACACAGTTTATTGCAAAGCAGATCTGTTAGGAGAGACTTGTCTGGCTGGTTGAGTCAGGTGGGTACAGTGCCCGGGACATTGTGCATAGACACTGTTCAGAATGAATGCAATTGCTGATGTTCCACTTACTTTTGGAACTGGTCTGAATATTGTATCATGGGGCCTTTTTATAAGCTTAAATTTTTCTCCATACCTCTTTCATCAGAAGCTTTTTTGCCATTTGTGTTACATGTGAGCTCATTGGGTGTTTCCTCTTGAAGGCTTAAATGTATTTTGGTTCTGCCCTTTCTGTCACTGAAGTTATCACTAAATACATTTGGTAATCCTCTGGTGTTTTTTACTACTTTTTTTTTTTTTTTTTTAAAAAATTTACATGATTCGTGTCTAAAAAAGACAGGCACCTTAAAGGTTTAGTGCAGAATTGGTTCTTGCACAAAGTGATGATCCATTTGTTCATGGTCTGAATCATGCTATGGATCTATTGCCTACTGCTGTTCTGAAGGGTTTTCTTGCTTCTTACCTTGCAGCTTGTTTACAAACTGGGTCAGTTTACTGGCTTCAAAAAAGGATGTTTGGCATAACACTTTAATCTGAAGTCTCTGTCTAAAACTAAAGTTTATAATAAATCAGCTGCATCCAGAAGAGCAGAACATACTGGTTTTCTTTTCAGAGTCCAGTATGACTGTAGAGAATGTAAAAGGATACATGGAAGCTATTCCTAAGATTTTTGTCACCTTCAGCTATTTTGAGACATTTCATTTCACTCTAAGCTACTTCTAGAGACCTTCAGTATAGGAATAGATTTTATATTTTTTCATAAAAATATAAATGGATATGGAAATAGGGGTCCTGTGTTTTAGCTATTTTTGTAAGAATCTTGCAAAGTAGCACAGAAAACTTTAAATACTTCATATAAAAAAAAAAAGCTCCCAACAAAGTAGAAGTTTTGCTAAAATGCAGTAAAATTTTGCCTTTTTTTATTTGTGTATAAAAGTTGTTGTGTAATGCTGTTCTTGAAAGGTGGTGTGAGGTTTTTTGTTATTTTTACCATGTCTATATTCCCTGTTGGCTGTATTTGAGTTTATGCGTAGTGACTATGACTTATGTTGATAATTTAACTACTTCAGCTTGTCAGAACTACTCTAGCTTGCTTTTCAGAACAGACTTCTTCATATCTCGGTTCTAAGCCGGCTAATTAGTAGTTAGTATTGGTCATAAATCAAAATTAGGCACTGTTTGTGTATGGTATGAACCAGATGAATTAATAGAGCTTTTTGTCTTGTTGCATGCATGTTTTTCTTGGCACTTTTTGTTTGAGGATATATGAAGAGTAGTAGTTCAGTGTTGATCCTTCTCAGTTAAATGCACTGAAGTTTTAAAATAGTATTTTTTTGTATGCTTTGGGTCCAGTAGTGCTTTTGGAAAGAAGTAAGTGAAAAAGATAAGGACAACTTTAAAGCTGCAGTGGTGTGGGTTTTTTGGTTTTGTTTTTCAGTAATACTGATTTACTTAGTTTTACATAAAGCTTGTATGCAAAAAGGTTTTTAAATATGTTGGGTTTTATGAATTCTTATGAGATCTGCTGCATAATAATACATTCCAGGTAGGAGTATGTTTGCTATGTACTGTGCCGTCCTTCATTTTCAGAACTGTGAGGAAAAGATTGCATTGTTTTTTTCTCCCCTATGATCCAAAGGTGCTCAATTCATTTTCTTGTAAGGTAATCATATATACTTGCCAAGATACTACTCAAAATAGTCTAACCATATTCTCCAGCTTCTTGCTGCCTGGGTCAATAGAACTAAAGTTAGAATTGTAAATAAAATGTGTTCAGGGGGTTATGAAATAGGAGAGTAGGAGTGTGGTTGCAAAAGTTGCATGGTCTTACATAGGCTATTTCAGGTTTGTTTTCTTGGGCAGGATTCCTGAATAGAAAGATGAGGGAACTAACTCCTAGTCCCTGTTTGATAGTGGAGTCAGCTGTTTGCTTCCAATAATTATATTCCACTTCCAAACACTGACATTATAACTCACCTTTGACTCTTGAAGGGGAAACATCCCAGCTATTCTGTGTGGATCCTGCTGCCTTGGTTTGCAAACCATCACCGCATTTTGGTGGGGTCAGCAAAAGTGGCTCTTGACTTGGTGGGCACTGCTTTAGGGGTCTGAGGGGATGAGGTCTAGAAAGTACTGCTCTGCCCTAGAGGAAACTGCTTCTGCGCTTGAAGGGAGAGTGAGTAAACAGACCAACACCAAGACTCTGGATAAGGAAGCTGGAGTCCAAAGGCATTAATACAGATGTATATGAAATACAACTAAAGGAAAAAACTGTTTTGGGTGTGTTCCTCTCTTGGTTGAATAAAAGCTTACTTCCTTACTTCCATCTGTAGGTGTAGGAAGACAGACCCTTCAGTTCTGAGGAAAAGGGAAGGGAAGTCTGTTTCCTTTCTGGGTTGAATATAAATTATATACCCCTATAATTGGATAGTTTATCTAGGAAAAAAAGCTTTTAGGTAACTAAGGCCAGTAGTGATCGTGTGAAAGAGCCCCTTGCAACTGGGAAAGTATTCTGCATTCAGATTTTAAAATTAGTACTTTTATAGCCTAACTCAGGATTGCATATGTCTCTAAAGTATCAGTGCTGTTTTTTCCCCATGCCTTTGGTCTCTGGCACCAGAACACTTGTTCTTCCTTATGGGTGGAAGACTAAGTGATCATGCTGCCTGTTGTCAGTTCCTTTTACTCCACCACCTCTTGCTAGATGACACTGGGACCTCTTGAAGAATTTCAAAAGGTGCTGAAGACTAGAAATGTTGTATAATTATACAGATGGTGGTTTTGTAAAATGTTTATAGGATTGTTTGACTTTCTCTCTCTGGAGAACAATATAAATAAGCTTTTTCTATTCCACAGCTGGCCGATTAGTTAGCACAACTGTTACTGGCTAGCAGGTCTCCCCTGTGTTTCTGGTCTGGTGAAACAGTATGCTAGACGGTTTCATCTACAAGGGAATTTTAGCTCTGATCATAATTCCGTTTTTGAAGTGAATCTCCCAGTTGTTCCCATTTACTGGGATTTCATTCACATCATGGGGCAGTCTAGCAGCATGTAAACTTGATTTCTTTCAGAAAAAATACCAAATCAGTAGATTCTGTCTACAGTTACATCTAATAGAGACCATTTGTTAATTAGCATGCAGTCCCTCTGCCTTCAGTTTTATGCTGAGGATGCTTTTCAGAAAGACAGAGGGGCAAGATGCACTAACTGCCTGGTAGAAAGTGATGGCCACTGGTGTCTAGAAAACCAAACTGGATTCTGCCAGTTCCAGAACAACTTGTACAATAATAACGCATAAAACTTAGAAGCATTTTTGTAAGTATATACTTGTAATTAAGCCCATATTAACTGTTTACAGATGAAGATAATTTTTCTAAGCATAGCTCTTGATCCAGTAAAAGTATAAACGTGGCCTTAGGTACAGTCAAGTCTTAATTAGTTTCTGCAGTACAATCTTTTATGCAAATTTTGCAAGTGTTTGGCTTTTCTTGTATGTAAGAAGTAGTTCATATTTTCTGTGAAGTGATGCTGATTTCTTTAAAAGAAGAAAAATCAGAAAGGTGTCTAGTAGCAAGTTTTAGAAGTCTGAGGGTTTTTGTGTGTAGAAACTCTGAGAATCCGTAAAAGCACATAATGAGTTTAATGTGCAGGCTGAAAGCTGCAACTTAAATATTTCAAATTAAATTGAAGTATTCAGGGTATTTCTGACCGTTTTTTACCCACATATTGCTTTGTCAACTGTTGAAAGCTTGTCAGTTGTAAAAGCTTCAAGCTTGTTCATCTTAATTCCATAAATGTGGAGGTGTTTAGCACTGACAGGTAGAGCTTGAGGATCTGAAGTCCCTTTGGTGTGTTGTTTTTTCCTAATGAGGAAATTAGCAGATCGTTCATCCATCTTTAATGGATGGTGGGGTCTTACTGATATTCCTCCCCTCTACCCCCACCCCATTTATTCCCATTTGTGAGATTTCAAGATGGTCAGTTAAGCATGTAGAAGCAGGCAGGAGCATAGGTATGGTATGTCTGTAGTAGGCTTGAGCTTCCAATTGTTTGCTGAGTAAAGGCCAATAGTTGTAATGATCTTTAAGATCAGGAAAGTGATCCTAACAGCAAAAAGGAACCAGTGAAATCGCTTTAAAATCTGGTCAGTAATAAAGATGTGATCAGGGGTTTTTTGTGTTCTTCTATACAAATGCTGTGAAATCAGTGTAGCTTTGAGCAAATCTGACCTGATTTGAAATAACAAATGTAATGCTAAAGAGTATCTTGTATCTGCTGTAAGAGGCACTATAGTGGAAAATGACCTTTGTATTTCTTCTGTGCTGCAGACTTTACTGTTGTCCAATCAATTTAAAGAACTTAATGTTGTTCTTTATGGGCTATATATATTTAAATAACTTATAATTTTTTTAAAATCTATACTTTGGGACTGGAAAAAGCCATCCAGGTCACTTTATCCTAGCCCATTTAATCGTTGCAATGAAGCTTTTCAAATTAAAAACCACTGCGCCACCGAAAAAACAGAGCAAACAAAACAAGAAACCCCCAACCTTGGTATATGTTTTTTGCAGAAATACTTTCAGTAGGCCTCGTACAAGGACTTCAGGAGTGACTGGTTGACATACTTTATTTTTAAACAAGTTTTTCAACTTAAATCTTTGAGTATGCTTTAAATGAGTCCTTTCATAATCATAGCTAGGTGTGTTTTAGGAAAAATTTTGACCCAGAAATATCCAATCTTATGTCCAGTCCTTCAGGATTATTTTAAGCAGCAGAAAAGATACATTTTATGGTCATGACTGGGAGAGGAGAAGCCCTTCAATCTACAAAAAGACAAGCGTATGCATCTCAGTCTTTGTAAAGGGGCCTAGAGGCATGAGGATGGTCCTTTTCATAATTAGGAAGTTAGCTAGTAGGGAAGGATTTTATTTTTTTTTTTCCTTCACTTACCTGTATAGTTGAAAGAAAGGAGTCAGGGTAGTTCTGACTGCGTCCTGATGGAGATTGCAGTGCTGCATCTCCAGCTGAGGGGGTGGAGGATGTTATGAAACAACTCTGGTAAAAGTAGCAAGTTATATCCATTTCAGTACCTGAATTATCTCTGGACCAGTTTAGGCCTATAATTCAAATGAAACGTTATTAGAGATGAGTGGGGAGAGGAAAAAAAACCCCAAACATCAAACCTTCATGGAAATTTGGAATAAAATATGATGTTTTGGAGGGGTGGTAGTGACAACTTTGATCTTTGTTTTTACAGTGTAGGTGAGTTTAGATCAAACTAAAAAGCAGTTAACCTGAGACACGTACTGTAAAGAGGGAGTTTGTTGTGGTTGTTTATGGTGAGTTTATTTTTGGAAGGAATATTCTTGGGAGAGCAGAGGGCATATTGATGTGCATTGTAACAGCTCAGTGCAGCAGAGATTTTTTGCTGAAGTCTGGATCTTGCCTAAAACCATTTTCCACAGCTTTCTGATTGATTTTTCTCTAGGACTGTCACTCTAGCATGATTGGATGCTGGGGTTACTAGTACTGGGAGAGCAGTACAATACTCAGTCTAGGACCCCGTCCTTGCTTTCTGTCTGGTTAGTCTGCATGGCTTAAGTGCTTCACTATTGAAAAGTGCTGTTCAGAAGCAGCGTAGGTTTGGCTTGCCTCTATAGCTATTATTTTCAGATATAGCTAGCAGTTTGCTTTTTCAATTTTATTCAAACTACCTTGTACTTCTTGAAAACTTTCCAACTTTCTCTTCTCCCAGTTTCCCTCCTCGCAGTGCCAGGTTTTCTCCTGATCCTGGTGTGTGTTTGCATGCTGGCTCGCCATCTGATGGGTATTGATGTTTGAGATACCTTACAGTACGATGTAACTACAGAATCTGCTGGCTTTATCCTTTTAATTCCCTGTCTTTTAGGCTGCTTCATATAGGCCTTCATTTTTGTGATCTTGACCTGGCTGTTGTCTTGCTTTTATTTTTGAGAACAGGGTTCCTGATAACAGTATGGAATTTCAAGTACAAAAACTTGTCATTTTTTTAATCATACTAAGTTTGTACAATAACTGACAGTACTTTAACTGTAAAAGTTCTGCCCCCTCCCCTTTTACAAGGATGTTTTACTACACAATGACCTATTTTAACCATAGCATTTGGAAAGAGCTAGGAAGAATCCAGACTTGCATCTTCCTTTTCAAAAATATTAGAATCGATGCAAATTCCTTGGCAGTCACTGCCTTAGCCATGACTCTGTTTCGCAGTTCTTTACCTCATCTGACTGCTTTTTTTTTTCATATCAATGTCAGTGGATTTCTTGGACACAGCCCCTTTTCCACTGACCAGTCTGATGTGGCAAACTGTCTTTTTCTAGTCTTCTTTGATCATTTTAATGTTGGTGGATCTGTAACATGACCAGCATAGTTACCACTGGAAAATAACTAGAACTGCTGTGTCCAAGATAGCTGGTTCCTTTGAGAGGTTTCCCGTCGGAACGTGGCAAGGACAATTGGCGTCACAGATGTTAATGGATAAAACACTGTACAGAAAACCACTTTTTTAATGTGGCACTGGAGTCGCTATTAACTTGTTTATTTCAAGGTTTGTTTTTGCTTGTTTTTTTCCTAGCTTTTCAGTAGTTGCACATCTTTTAAAGTCTAAAATTTAAATAAGTATTTTTGTTTCAGTACTGTGCACTTGTCAGCTTCTTTTTCCAAACCAGGTTATGGTGACTTTTAGGAAAATGAGACCTGAGTACTTTTTTGTTGCAAAAAATCCCCCAAACTTGAAGGGTTTTCTTGCTTAATGAAAAACAGAATGAAGTGAAGGGGGAAAAAATTAAACTCTGCATTCCATATGCGGTCAGCCTCTTTTTGACTGTTTTTTCTGTACAGCTTTTTCTTTTTCTACTGTCGCCTTCCTTTTTTTATAGATTCTGGAATTCCCTTTTCATACGGCTTCTTAATATAGTGGACAACCTTTTGAAGGTGTTTGGATGAGAAAGTTTGGTTGATATAGAGGGTGTCAGTTGCATAAATAAGAGTATGGAAATGATTCTC
Organism: Athene noctua; assembly: GCF_965140245.1. Taxonomy (NCBI): domain Eukaryota; kingdom Metazoa; phylum Chordata; class Aves; order Strigiformes; family Strigidae; genus Athene; species Athene noctua. The sequence continues at coordinate 156,136,002 of NC_134038.1, read as the reverse complement.
CATCCGTTTTAAGTACTTGAAGAGTCATACTGCCCTCAGTGGCATTTATGAAGTGTCATTCTAGTTTAATTGGAAAAAACTGTGGTCCAATAATAGCAGCTGTTCCTCTAGGCTGAAGTTCAGATTTTTAACCTGGCCTAAGTCAGCGCTGCTGCTGAAAGAACTAGTAACACTTGGCCCAAATTAGTTTAGTGTTCAAATCCAGCTGGAAAATTTTCTGGGAGCTGCAAGGAAGGTTAGTCTTCAGCCCGTTTGCAGCGTGGCAAAAGAAGAATCTTGTGTGAGCACAAAGAAGGGTTGGCATGGAGGCTGGGAATTAAATTTTTTTTTTTTTTTTTGTGGTGGTACTGTTTGATATGACAGTGATTAGGCATTTGTTTAAGAAACTTGTCAAAATGAGCGTTGGTTGCATGGAAATAATGCTTGTTTTTGGCTAAAAATCTTCAACATTATAATTACTGACTATACTGTGGTGATTGTATTGAAGTATATATATTTATGTATATTTTTTCCTTGAAGACTTTTAAGTTTTCTGTGTTTGGAAGAGCAGTTTATCCTATGGATACCTTCATACTAAAAATACTAAATGAAGCTATGCACAAGTCGGTTTTTTTGGATACAACTGAAAAATATTCCTAGGTAAATATGTAGAAACTGTATTTTATGTATTCTGTAGGTGTCTGAAATTTTTTGAGAGCTCAGGGGAGGAGCACAACCTGTAGCACTGCTCAGGTGAAGTCATGCATCAGCTGGTGTTAATGGATGCATAACTCTACGCTTTGGCAACATGCTTTTTAGTTGACACTTTTTTTGAAGCACTGGTTGTTGCAGCTGCCTCACATGGTGTAGGATGAAGACGAGCCTTTATTTCTCATTTTAAACAGAGCAACTAGAAGTTTTCTAAATGACCCATTGTTTAGTGTACATACAGCCTTGGCTTTAAATCAGTTGTTTAGGATGTGTGTTTCAAACAAAACATTTGTTGGGTATGGAAATGTTATTTGTATGTCTTTTCAAATTACTCCCTAAGTTTTTATTAAAGGCAGAGCTTTCACATGTGTTAAACTATAAATTACTACATGTTAATTAGATGCATCTTACTTGGACTTCTATGCATCACTGAAACTTTTTTTTTATGAAGTCTCATTAGTAGAATTACTATTTCAATATGAACAAGTATATGATATACCACTTTCAGCAACAAACTTGAACAGGAATCTGACAGTTACTCAAGCAAATTCTTAAAAATGTCATGTGAGAAGTGGGAAGCTTTTTGCTGTAGGAGAGCAACATGAGACTTTCAGTTCGGATTCTGAAGTTCACATAAAGTGAAAATCCGTAGTACTGCAAAGGTGGTATCCTCATATTCAAACTTATGGAGTGTAGAAATTAGTACAGTATTTTTTATGTGCCGCAAGCCCTACAGTTACTTGTAAAATCTGCTGTGGAACTCAGAGCCTTAGAGTAGCATAAATATTGAAATAGGAGACAAGGGGAGATTTTGTGATATTTTGTATTAAAAAAGTTAAAGAGCTACCATTACACTGTAGTGGAGGAGAAATTGCGAGATTTCTTTATTTTTTAGGTCTTGGAGGCATACACAGCTGACAAAAATGTGGAATATATACAGAGTTGCTAACTTAGAGGAAACTGACTCTTGGCAAGTATTTATTCACCACTTTTCTGCTACATCAGTGCCAGGCATAGCAGAAACCAATAGCTGACAACTCAGCAGCCGTTGAGAGAGAAAAGAGGATGTCAGATTTTCACTAACTTAACAAGTCAGTATTTTTTTCTTTTTTACATTGCATTTGGCTGAATGATTTAAGAATTTATGTGAGAAATTTTTTTACATTGCATTTGGCTGAATGATTTTAGAATTTATGTGAGAAAATATTTTAAGAATTAGGTTTTGTATTTCTTTTGTCTAAACTCATTGTATATCATCCTCACTTTCTGGAAAGGACAAGCCTTACCCGATTATGCCTCCTTTGCTCTGGGCAGTGTCGTCCCTAGCTGGCAGGAATTCCAGGAGTCCTGGTCCACCTCCCGTGTCTTTCCTTCGCATTCATCTGCTACAAAACATAGCAAGCACGCTAGACAGGTCTTAGGATATCACCTTATCAGACCTATCCGTTTTCCTTTCAGCTTTGTAAATGTATGCTTCTTTTGTTGGCTACAAAAGTGGCTCAGTTTTCCTCTAAGTAATTATTAGAAAACTGAATAGTGGCAGCCGCAATTCGGAAGCAATGGCTTAGCACTTAAGCAAAACAGTTCTCACCATATTAAAAACAGTGTAGTCTTGACAGCACAAGTTTATTCCAACCTACCATTGCCTTTGTTAGAGATAAAATACCCATTTTTACAACGACAGTGTAAGCTGTTTTATGGAAACAAAAGCATGTAACTGCCCCCAAGTTAATTGAGGTATCAAATTTGTGTACTTTGCCAAGGTGCTTAGAGGTGGCAACAGTGTATCCAGCAGGGCACATCTTTGCCATCCTTTTGCTCTTTGTTTGACTAAGGCTAGACCAAATACCAAAAAGCTGAATTATCCTGACTTGCAAATGACATTGCCCTAACTTGTCATTCGTTATTGCACTGATCATCACTGAGGTAAATCTGCAGAATTCGTTCAAGCTTTCTGTATCTTTCTCTTGCCACTTATGCCAGTTAAGTGTCTTGTCCTAACATAGTTTTCCTTGTACTGCCTGCAATAACGAGTGCTTTTAAAGATATTAAGGAGAGAAGGCATCAAGAGACAAGGTGAAAGGTATTGAATGAAATTTTGACTAGCACTAGATATCTTCTAAGTTCAGTCCTCTGACAGATTTTTGTGGATTGACTTGATAGCAGAATGTCCAACCTGGGGTATTTTGGGAACACTCAGCACTTACAGTAGTTTTTATTGTGTTCATGCATAAATTTTCAAGGGAAGAGCTGATGCATTGTTGAGTAAATCAATCTGGGTGCTCTTTCTTAGAGTTCTGTAGAGACTCATCAGCTTCCATGTAAATAAAAACAATTTTCTTTTTAGGCCTTTTGAAATTTTCTGTGATATCCATTGCCTTAGATGTGTCAGTTGGGTGTTTTCTTGAGTAACATCCTGCCTAATGTGCTTCACCTTTCTCTCCTTTTGCTAGAGTTGATCTGTAGTACTTTTGTTCTCAAGTAGAATACAAGTAATGCAAGCTATACTGTCTTTAAGGTATTGACCCTTTATCTGTACCAAGTATTTTAGTCTTAAAAATTAAGTAAACCCAATCACTCCTGTTATTTTCTCATCAGCATATAGGCAGCTGTGTTTTATTCCTGCCCCAGTAATGAAAGGTCCTACTGTGACTAATTAATCTGTGATCTGTTGATTAACAACCTTTCATTCTTGAGTCATCAAATGTTAGAATTTATATACTGGAAATGCTGTAAAATTAGAAGTCAATAGTAATTCATAGATTACAAGTTTCATGTTCCTGTCATCTATCTTTCTTTTTTCCTCTTTTTTTAAAGTTCATATAATTGGGGAATTTAATCAATTACACTTGTCACTGTATATGTCTCCAGAGAGTAAGTCCAGCTTTGCAGCTTTCTCTAGATGCATAATTCTTCCAGACCAGGTGGTCTCAGACATATGATTTCTTAATCTTAAAGAGAACATCCTTCTTTAGCATCTTCCACAACTGTTTTTGTGCCTCTTGCTTTCATTTTGAAGCAATATGGGGTTTTTCTTCTCTTATGAAGGTTCTTTATTTTGGCTTTGTCAAAGCCTGTGAAGATTCAAGGTATATGCTGGTTATGGGGTTTAACCATAGAAGATTTGTTGTTCTTGAGCTCTGCAGCTTCTGTCATTTCCATCTGAATCCCTTAACGCAGTTATTTCACAGATATCTTGTGCATTCAGATTTTCTATGTAGGTCATTTGTGACAACAGTTTGCTTGTAATGTCTCTGAAGCTGCATTGCAGTATGACTACAGCTTGATCAGACATAGGAGTTTTCCTTTAACTAATCTAGAAAAGCGGGGTAAGCTTTGGCAAGCCTGGGCTGCAGCTGCTAATTGCATACTTGTAATTCCATGCAAACTTGGATGCTGAAGCCCAGGTTGTCACATTTCAGCTGTTGTTGATACTAGATAGGATTGAACCAATGTTGTGGGGTGTTTTCTTCATCTGCAGTCATGCTGAAGAACTGAAAATGAAGAGAAACGTGGTTTTTGGTTCCTTGGTTTTACTAGGCTAGAAAGTTTGGTGTTTGGTTTGTTGGTTTTGTTTGGGTTTTTTTTAATACTGAAAATTTGCTTCCTTTGCCTCATGGTTAAGTAATATATCCTATTTTAAATGGCTACTTTGCAGACAGGCTATATATGAGGAGCAAAGCCTATATACATAATTAGAGAAAATATGATTTTCTTCGTGAAGTGTCAGAAATTCTTTCACTCGTGAATTGTTGGTAGTATTTTGTTGCAGAGGAAAGGTCTAGTTTTAAACGCAGATCTTTCCAAGAAGAGGGGAAGTTAAATGTAAGCCTGTAGATATGATTTACCTCATCTGTCTTGTGTCTTCTTTCTCTCGTTTTCCCATTCTCAAGTCCCTAATGCCCTGGTTTACTGGGTTGCTTCTTGCCTCACCATGCTGCATTCTGAATTCTAGTGCAAGTGGTGAGTTGGGACCATTTCTTTTGGCAGCAGCCAAAATCTCACATGTGAAGTTAAGCTGTTGTTTTGTGGCCATTTTAATCTGTCAGTTATAGAAAGCTAGAACTGCTTCTGCTTTAAGTGGAAATAATAGTACTTGTAAAAGACTATCTAGAATCTGTTGCAAAATTCTGAAGTACTTCCCTACCCCACTTTTAATGGCTTTTCTGAATTATTTAAATGACATTTATGACAAGAACAATATGCCAAGAGTCTGTCCTCAGTTATTGCTCTTAAATTTTGCTGTAAGAAAATTGAATTGTCTTACTATATCCTGAATGTAGAAATTTGGTTGCTGTTGATACAGTTACTGATAGGCAAATACAGTTACTGATAGGCAAATTGCTGGTAGACTTCCTTGTTACTCTGTTTTGCTAGGATCAGCTTTGTGGCTCTAACAGATGTTACTTCCATAATTCATGCTCCAAATTCAAGTTGTGAAATACTGGAGCTCTGACTTTTTTTCCTTTATAAATATCTATAAAATACGAAGTTGAACTTTTTGCAAGATTTCACATGGCACCACCCTACATGGAACTGTAGATATATGGGATCAGCTGTGCAACACCGTGCTGCTCTCACCCCTCTTTCTGTTGAGTTTCATTTGGATGTTCTTGTATATTTATCAAAATGCTGGTTTGTATTTTGTAGAGCAGGAAGTAGCCTTTACGAAAGCTTCTAAAATCGGACTTAAAATTAAAAGCATCTTGTAGTCTCTGTTTTTGTGGCCATCTATAATGACATGGCAGAGTATCATTCCCCCTTGGTGAGAGGGTGGTTCCATCATACCATTTGGTGTAGTTCAGGCTCTTTGATTATTCATGTAGTTTCCCTTCTGTATATAAGCCAAAACCTGTGTGTTACAGTGCTATCAAAGCCGTTGCATATTTGCATAAAGCTGCAGGTGCTGTCGTGCATATAAACTGAATTGTACAAGGATGAAAGAAGATTAAATGAATTACTTTTTATGTCTTCTGATGAGCTTTTTACCCCTCTTTGAGTCAGCAGCATCAAACTGATGGGATTATGTTTTAAGCAAAAACTGTCACAGTAATTAGAATTTATAAAACGGATAAAAAGCCATGGAAAAAACTGGCTCACCTGCTAAAAATAAAATATGCTTTGATGTAAACATTCCGTATATATAAGTTGTGGAGGAGTACATCATTTTTTCTGTTGAAATTGATCCCTTTGTAATAACTCTTTGGGGCTATCAAATGCACTAAAAATCTGTGCCCACTCACATCAGAGAAGAAACATGTTGTTGGATATCTTTATTCTGATAAAGCATCTGCAGTTTGTTTTTGACTGCTTGTATGAAGTAACTAAATACAGATTTCTACTTAGAATGCAGTGGAAGCTTTGAAGAAAATTGTGCAATTTACCCTGGGATGTATGGCATTGGTGGCTTGTCTCTAATAAGGTACAAGCCCCACAGGCATGAGTTACCTTCTTTCACCCACCGCAGTTGTTAGCAGTTAATGCACTTTCTGAATCTGCAGTTCCTACCATTCTCAGTGAAGAGATACATCAATGGAGACTTGGGTCACCTTCTTGATGACAATACGTGAAGCTTCCCCCCCCACCCACCCAATTCTGCGATCACCAAAAGCATTTTCTTTGCAGGTGGGTGGTTCCTAGGCAGTCTTGTAGTCCCACCAGGAGCTTGGGAAAGCAACTTGAAATTCCTAAGTACAGATAACATGTGTGGTCACATTCCCAGTGGTGCAATTGACTGTCCCAGGGCACGGGCATGAAATAGTTTGACTAGTAGATAGCCAAGTAATTGTTAGTGAAGAGTAGAAAAACTTTTGATGATTTCTGCAAGAGTAATTTTTTTCTTATTTAATGAAGATGTAGGAATTAAAAAAATGAAGAGTGCACACTGAGAATGTTCAGTATTAGTGATCTGGATTACTTGGTATATTTAATGAACTTCCACTGGGGTCATACATCTAAGCATGTAAGTCATGCTTTTAAGTTCATGGCTTAAATTTTAGAAAACAAGATCCTAGAAATACAGTAGAAAATTGATCCTGGATTTTCAGAGTGATGTGGTAGCTAGAAGACATAATGTGGTGCGTTATCAGGAGATGTACCATATGAATGAGAAAATAAGACTCTCCAATAAGGAGTTACATAGAAAGCTAGAAGCTGAGTTGGACTGGTCTGCCCGTCCATTTCTGTTGTAGGCATTTGAGTAAGAATGGCGGAGGCTGAAAAGTTGGAGGAGGTTGGAAATATGCCACATTCTCAATGTGCCACGACAATGAAAGGTGAAAAAAGCAGCATCATTAAGATTTAGGATAACAGTTCCCTTCAATTATCATAGGCAGGAGATGCTTGCAATTTAAGTTTCTTTGTAGTACTAAAGTCATAGCAAGAGCTGATGGATGGATAGAACTTGAACTGAAAAAAACAAAGCCATGTATTGAACACTTGCAATTCAGCTGTGAGTAGATTTTCTAACTGATTATCACAGATTAGGATTTCTGGTTCGTTTACAGGGAGTGATTTGGAAATGAGCTTCATTTACAGGAAGTGATTTGGAAATGAAGGTGAAAGATTTATGTAGCTCAGTTGAGAACAATCTGAGTTATTTATTTTTCATCTCTGTAGCACTGCTTTCCCCCATTCCCAAGGATTGCATTTCATTTTTCCAGTTTTTTAATTGTTAATTCTTTTAAAATTGTTAATTCTTCATACTTAATCTGCCTTAATATTTTTCTGGAGACTATTTACCATGGTTTACAAGCCATTCCAGTGGTTGCCAGTAGTCTCTCCTGATCCCCCAAAATGTGTTTGAGATATAAAAGAAAAAGTCAGATGTGGTGGGGGTTTTCTTGTCTACCTTCTTCTCCTACAGCTAGTCTCATCTGTGGAGAGAAAAGGGGAAGTACTTGATCAGTGTTTTGTTCACAGAAGAAGGCATTTTTGCTATCCAAGGTTAACTTTAAATGATGTGCCGTGGGCCACCTGTATAAAGATGCTAATTGTTGACAGGTAATTGTTAACCCAAGTGTATAAGAAAAGTTCCAGTAGTTGTACAGCCATTTAGAAATTCATAAACTTGAGAAGAATTGGAACTTTTGTCAGTCCTGTAAGTAAGGTCTGACAAAAGATTGTCCTTTTACTAACAAAAGTACATGCTTATTTCTACCAAGAGTGGCCAGCTCCATGTATTTGAATATGACTAGAGAGGAAAAATAGCTTGAGAAGATGTTGAAATTTTGAAACACTAATTTGCTGACAAACGTAAGACACAAAATAATGAAGAAAAACAACCATGTGTTGGTTCAGAAGAACTTGAAGCATATATGAAACAGTTTGTGGGAGAATGAGGGCAAGGTAAAAGCAGTAGCTGGATACCAAAAATAATTAAACTCTTGGATTCGGGATTACCCTTCAAAGTATTTTTTTCTTTTGAAAGAAAACATTTCACGTTGAAAACAGAAGAGAGGATATTTCTAAAAATCATTCACACTAAATTAGGCAGGTAGATCTAACTGCATCGTGATGCACTGAGTGACTGGCAGTTATTACTGCTGGAACAGTGCTGTTATGTTGCATCCTTATGCCACTTCATGTAATGGTGAAAGGGCAAAGTCTCATCAGAAATGCTTAATGAGAGTCAGAAGACGCTTTTTATTTGGGATGCACCTTTTTTCCTCACGTTAATGAAAAGTAAATTCCACTTGTTTTCCCTGTTCTCTTGTGTTTTGTCATATTCATAGCCCATTGCATCCTTGGAAGCTGCATTCCCAGCCTTTCCGGTAGGGAATTCTTCCAGGTGAACTTGGGTTGAGCAAGTTTCTATATGGTAAGAACAGAGGGTTTTGTTTGGGGTTGTGGTCGGTTTTTACCTACTGTATTTCTAGTTAAGGTCAGATTACTTTAATGTGTCCAAAAAGCCTGCTAGAATTGTTCAAATACATTTGGTTTCTTTAACTTTGCTTCGCCTGTAGACAGCAGAGAAATTCCTGTTCGATCACAGTGGAAGCAGCATGACTCCCCCACAGTACAATAATGAATCTTCTAGTTACTGTTTTTGCCTACAGTTTCAGTGTAATTGTTTTATTTGATATTATAGCCTTTTACTACCATCATAGGTGTTGACTATTACGTGGTCTGAGCACATAACTGCATCCAGGATTGGTGTGTTGATGCAAACCCTCACCTGTAATACCTCAGTTACTGGTGGTGGCCTAAACTATTACAATCTACTCTGAGTGATTAAAGTTCGCATGGGTAAGGGTATCTAGGAGGCTTGGCACCTTTGGGAACAAGGTGGTGCATAAATATCCTTAGCATACTAGTTTCTTCACTAATTTCAGCTCAAAACTGCCTTCCCATCCTTGCTACTGTAAGGGAGGTGGGGAGGGGAAACAAACCTCAAATTAATCGGGGTGTAATGCTTCAGCAGCTCAGGAACTACTTGGTCCAGAGTGCCACAGCTGCAGGAACCATCTAGGGAGAGCTGCTGGTTTTCCATCACATTCTTTCAGAGCTGAGAAATCTTATTTCCATATGTTGAATTTCAATGGCAACTTGATAAGCACTGTGATTTTGGGGAGAAGTGGTTCTGAGTGTTTTCCACTTTAAATTCTGTAGCAATAATCCTAATAGAAGGGGGAAGGGACAACCCTTTTTTTATCATCAAGTAGGATCTGATACATAAATCTTTCTTCAACAGTGCAGTACAGAGCCTCTTGCAAGGTTACAGTCAACTAAAAGATGTTCACTGAAAGGATATGATTTGTACTTTGCAAAACTGGAGCCCTCCTCTTGATGGGTTCAGTAGGGTGGAATAAAAACTCTTCAGTTTACCTGGAATGATACATGTATCTTGAGCAGAGTTGGGAGGTGGACAAGGTTAAGCTTCAAACTGGCTGCAGCTATGAGGTTGGAAAGCTGTGCTTTTCAGAGCTTCTTTCTAATTGCAGGCTTGGTAGGGAAGCCTCTCAGCTGCAGCTTGATGCTGCCCTAAAGATGCAAGAGCAGAGTTAGAAGATGCAAGTCCCTTAAAACCAGAAGCTTTTAGGCACTGTATTTATACTGTGTAGTTCTGAAATGTCTAATGCATCTGACCACAGAAAAAGGTAAAATTTGTGGTGGTAGTGGTGAAATGCTTGTCAGCAGGCCTGTCCTTTCTGGCTCACATATAGCTGTTGTGTCAGGGTTATTGTTCCCAGCACTAATATCTTGAGGTTATAACTTGAGTATCTCCTTGTTTCTTGGCTGCCTCAGCCCATCTTCCAGCTGTAGCCAGGCCCTGCTTGCAGTGTATGTTGTAGCTCATCTGTCAGACAGGGTGGGGTTTGAAGAGCAAGCAGCTCTAATAATGTAGCCAGACTGTAGCAGCTCTGGTTGCAATGTTTCATCGGCTGCTAATCCATTTACAGTATAGCTGATCAGATTGCTCTGGTCGGGACTGCAGAGACTCTTGTGCTACACCATTGTAATCGAGACAGCTGATGTGTATAAGCTAGTTTGTGTATGAAACCCAACCAGCTAGTACAGTGGGGATGACGTATTGTATACTGAGGCTTGTAACTACTTTCTGGTTTGTAACTCTTGACAACTTGCATTAAACCAGGGCTTGTCTCAAGACAAGTTTCGAAGCTTTCTGAGTTTAGTCTCTAAATCAACTGTTGTTTATTGGGGGTGGAGGCATTAGCGGGTTAGGTTTTTTCTTTTCAAAGTGTGGGAGCAGGACAGTTCATTCTCCTCCCTCAGTGAAAGTATGTAGTTTGCACCCAAATTCATTAGTTTAAAAGCAAATTTCCACGTGACTGTTCCTGTTTAGGTCTGTGCGCTAACGCAGCATATGAAAACTTAAGCAGAAAGTATCATTTTCATACACTTTTTTCTTTAGTTCTCATGCCAGTGTGAATTGTCGTGTTGAACCAATTTCTTTACAGTAGAAAGCTAAGCAAAAGCCTTGTCTTTTTAAATACTGTAATAAATAGTTGATCCAGAATTCTTGCTCCTGTCTCTGTAGAGCTGTAAATGGGGGGTAATATTTGCTGTGGGAATTGTGACTGTATTTGATTGGATTGTCGTGGCAGTAGTGTCTCCAGAGTCTTTAGCAAGGCTGACTTATTGTTGTTCATGAACAAATTACCAAAAACCCAAATAAAATCCAATCCCCCTTCCCTGCCTCAACAACAAAAAACCACATAGTTCTGGAACTGCATTTTAGCTTTTTAGCTCTTGTGGCTTTAGTAGTTAGACCAAACTAATGTCCACCTCTCTTTTTTTTTTTTCTTTAGTTTCTTCCCATCCCCCTTCTTTTTTCTCCTCCTTGACAATAAGACTCTCAAATAATACTTGAAATAAAGGATATACGATAACTTGTCTGCTTTGGATTATGATAGGAAGTCATACCAGGAAGACAGCTTGTTTATAAAATTTAATGTGGGGTAATATCATCTTTGTGTGTTGTAATGGGAGCAGTGGAGAAGTACTAAATGCATTCAGTACTTAATATGATCAGAAAAATGAATGTCTGTAGAATCCAGTAGTGACAGTTGGGTTTGAAGGATTTTCCTTGGAACTGGTAAAGATGATAGGTTCAGAAAGCCCCAGAGGACAGTGCATGTTTTCAGGTACCGTGTTTCAAGATTATTTGAGGTGTAGATACAATGTTTGTACTCAGTGTGATACTCCAGGTTGTACTGAAACTGTTCTGTTTTCTTCCAGGTGAATCTGGACTGGGAAAATCAACATTAATCAACTCATTATTCTTAACAGAATTGTATTCCCCAGAGTATCCAGGTCCTTCACACAGAATTAAAAAGACTGTACAGGTATGTCTGAGGGGAAAAAACTGCAGCATGAACAATATAACTTGCATTTTAGTAACGTAAGGTGATACAGTTGTCACATAAGTACCTATACTTCAACTAAGTTTAGTCATGATGCGAACCACTAAGAAATATTTAGTGTGTCTTTCAGTGTACTTTAGCTATACAAAACTTCCAGGTTCTGAGACTTGTAGCCTGTTGAAGTATGGGAGCCTTGAGGTGAAGTACTTTGTGTGCTGCCTGTACTTTAGAAACCTCATATGGGTGCAGTCCTGTTTGGAAATGGGATGAAAAGCGTTGAATTTATGTACCTGTTTCAAAGAGATGTTAAGTGGGCTGGAAAAGGTATGCAAATAGTTGAGGTCTGGTATAATATACTTACTAATGAAATAATCAGTGACTGCTGGAAAACTAAGTAGAAGGGTGATTTTATTTTTCTTTTTTGTTTTAATTGGAGAGCCATAGTGTGATTCATTACTGTTGATTACACATTGGTTTAGCAAAAGATAAACCAATTCAGGTTGTGTTAATTGAATTTAAGTAACAGTGGTTGGATGCCCTATCATTGGAAGATGATTTTTTTTTTTTTTTTTAAATTGGGAAAAATCATAGGAAGAATTTACACATAAAGAAACAACAAAAAAAAAAGGTACCACAGAATATCTTTCAAAGATAACTCAGTCCCACCCTGGCTAAAGGTGGATCAGTGTAAGAAAACTTAAACTCTGTGGAGTTTCTGGAATCTGAGTTAAGTACCTTGATGTATTAGGTGGTAAGATTAGATGATCTGTTCATCCTGACCTTTTGAATTCTTCAGAGATGGTTTGATGTTTATTAATTTACTGGTTGAAGAAAAAGCCCCATACTTTTCAGGAAGCTTCGCCTTTTTTTTTTTTTTTTTTGGCATGTAAAGCTGGAAAAGAGAAGGAGGGCTTGAACAGAACTCTGGCTGAAAACCCATTGCATTTTTTCCTGCTTCCACTGTGTGGGCTAAAGTCTGAGGGTGGCCGAAAGCTAGCTAAAAAACTATTTTCAGCAGTGAATTGGGGTCTATCATGACTTAGCAAATAATACGATTGGAATAACATATATTTGAAGACTGCCTTTACTCTTAGAAACTGTTGCTTAATTTATCTAATGAGTATCTGTTTTTGAGTATACTTGTGGTGCAACATTTGTTTTCAGTTACTTGGTGTGACCAATGAAAAATCAGTAACTGTAGCATTTTAAGAAGGAAACAAACTGTCTTAGTTTCAGTTCAATGTCTAAGTGATGATAAAATTGTTTCCCCCTGCAACCTCAAATTGTGTATGCTAGCAGCTTATGTATATGATGTGGAGGTGATTCCAGTCAAAAATGAAATCAAAGAATTAAAAATGGGAGTTGCTGTTTGGATCCATGGGGTTTGTACTCTTTGTCAGTGTAAACCTTTCTAAGTTGAGGATGTCAAGGGTTTTGTAGGGTAGAAATGAGACAGACCACCAGAGCACCCTAAAATCTTGGTGGTAATAATCACCTGCTCTTATATGGTGGGAATAACTTATTGATCAGGAGTTGTATGAGAGTTTCAGGTAGATAAATACAAACAGTGGTTTGGGCTTGCAAACAATTGCAGTTTAAAGTTGTTTTGTGAGGCAGGTCCTTTGTATTAATTTCATGGAAAACACAGAAAAACTGTTAACAGTAAGTGATTTGATGTCAGAATTCAAAGGAAACTTCTTCAGAAATGATTGGTTATGAAATATGTTTTCTCTGATCATTATTTCACTATCTTAAGTGGGGTATAGTAAAGGCTCGTTTAATCCATTAAAAGTAGTCAAGCTTAACAAGCATCATATCATGAATGCTGTGTAGTAACTGCCAAGGAGACCCGTGTGACCTAGTTGACTGGAGTGCATGGGAAAATGGCTGTTTGGAGGAGACTTTTATTAAAAAGTTTTAAATTCCAAGACTTGAACTAATGTTTTCCATGAATCCCTTGGGAATACTTGTAAATCAGATGATAGGATGCAGTTGGATGCTTAACTATGAGTGACAGTAGTTTACAGTGATTTTCTGGATCTTTTCCAGATGCTGCTGCTTTCAGTGCCTTTGACCATGTATGGACACATCCATTTAGGTTAGAAAAATGCGATTTTATGGAGGCTTTATGGCAGGTTCTTCACCCACTGTCTCTTACCAGTAGTCTCTACTGCTTACAATATATGGTGGATATGGTCTGATTGTCCACAACCCAAGCATAGGACATTTAATTTGATCAACTAATGTTTCTTGTTCTGTAGGTTTTTGAAAACTCTGCTCTGATAGCAAGATACTTACATGAATTTATGAAAAGTCAGAATAAATTTAAATCTTCACCACCCAGTAAGGTATTAGTACTGTCTGCAAAGATTCAGTTACTGCCGACCATTTGTCAGAAGATGACTTCATAAATTCAGCCACGCTTACATTTTACAAGCATACAGATTCAGGAAAAATGTTTGGTGTGGCATTTCTGAGGGTCTCCTGACCTTCCTTTTCCTTTGTTATAAACACATGTACAAGATAATGTTTTATTAATTGCTGCTTTTGTAAAAGCATTCCACCGTGAGTGCTCAATAATTTAATGGTTCTTGCTGGGAATTTTTGTGCTGGAGAATAAAGCTGATACCTTGTAGCTCTTGGCAAGAGAATAGCTCTTAACATTATCATTTCTAGTATTTTGAAACTGTTATGGGTTTCTTATACTTGCAGAGAGCTTGGTTATAGGAGGACTTTGTGGTTACTATGTGCAAGATAGCAAAAAGAATGTGAGGAATCAGAAGTTAATCTCCTTTGTGCTAAAAGCTTGTGAGTAGTAAACTCTTGGCTGAGTTGACTGTGTGGCTAGGGATTACTGTCTGGAGTTCTGGCATCGATTGTGTACAATAAAGTTTCTCTGTAGAACTCCTGAGGGGGGAAAAAATACATTTACCACAATTAAAATGTAAGTTTTTAAAGCACTGCATGTATTCCTAGATTCTTACGGCTTTGGACTGGATGCTTTTGGAAGGATAGGAGTTGTACCATTAGTGAAAGGGTAGCTTGGTGGTGTCTTAGGCAGGTGTGTGTGCATTCCAGTCTTTTTAAATTTCTTGTTCTTAAACCTTCCTAACCTTGCAGTATGGCCTGCTCAAGTAGGAGATTAAATTGGGTGGCCTTGAAGTCCACCCCAACCTGGGTTCTTCTGTGACTAGCAACCAGGTAGCCGAGTGTTGGGGAGTCTTGTTTTATGAGGCTGTCTTACTGGTTTGGGGTTGGAGTTTTTTGGGTCCTTTTGTTAGGTGAGGAACCAGCTCATGATGATTTCATGCTATAGACAACTGTAGTGTAGCAACGTTAATTCTTTGTGACCTAAAAGTGAAAGGGATTGATCTGGCTTGGATAGGATCCTTACTGATAACGAGATAAAAATAGCACCTTGCATACTCACAGGTTAAATTTGGAGATTGCTTTGCAGTTAGTTACTGTTTTCTGTTTTTCTGTATATTCTTTTCTGAATTAGAGTCAGTGTTTTGCTTCTGCAAGAGGTATTTAGTTTGACTTCCTGCAGGATGTTAAATTTATTTTGTAGATTTACATTGCATCACATAACCAGTGATTGCAAAGTGTTTACAACAATGATCAGGTGTGGCTGTGACAGAGTATGTTTCACCTATATAACTAGGGATGTGCAAGCACTTAAGTAGCATTGATACGATCTCTCTCAAATCTTGAACTGGTCAAGAGACCATCCAGATAGGATTTATTATTGAGGTTTTTACCCTTTCTGAAAGTTCATTACTGAATGTTTTTGCAGATGCTCACCTAGTTAAATATAACTTTCTTTTCTCTCCCCAGTTAGGGTTCAGAAGGCTTAAGAAATGTTAAGCAGTGAGCAACAAGGTGGCATCAATGTCTGCCAACTCGTTTGTGGCTCTGAATAAATGGCTTGCATCATTGATTTCTTGAATCCTTACCTAGAAAATGGCATCACTAGTGATTTAATAGAAATTGTCTTAATATCAGTGAAAAAGCTATGAATAAATGTGTGAGCAATTGGAAAGAGTCATCATGCTGCCACGAGTTTGTCATTTCTTACTGCTGTGGATCAGACTGACAGTGGTGTACAGCACTTTCCTCAAACAGATATGCCTGACATTGGCATTATTGGTAATTACTGAGATATTAGCAGAAGGAAGTGGGAAGCAGTCCATTTGCTGTTTAGCCTAAATTTTCTGTGTCATGACATGCTTAATCTGTTTGATGACATGCTTACTGCAAGCTGGCTGAGCTCTGCTGCAGATGGGTGGTCACAACGCGAGGTGCGCGTTCCCACACCCAGATCTTGCGTCATGCCTTGTGCTGATGCAATTGCCTTCTGAGCCAGGTTTCCATCAGTGACCTGAGCTAACAAGGAGTCGATCCATTATGGTCATGTGAGGTCTAGCTCAGCAGATTGCATCTAGATTGTATTACTTTCCAATATCAATCTGCTTGTAACAGGAAACCATCACTTTCTGTGATTCCTTTCCCAAGCATTATACTAGCTGAAGAATAAAAGTATTCTTAAAATACATTAACAGGACTAGAAATGAAGCGTCTAAGGTGCTTGGGGGGAGGATTAGTTTTGAAAAGTGTAGTTTTCTTTGAAATGACCAAAGTTCACAATTTCATTAGACATAATGGTTATCAAATGTTTGGGATTTTATAAGGAAAACGCAGAGCCAGTATCCCTCTGAAGCAGGAAAGTTAGCAATTCTTTCTCAGAGTTCTTATTCATTGAATGCTTTTCCCAGTGTTTAAGATGGGTGACTAAACTGCTAAAAGTTTAACCTTACCGTATTCATTTCACAGGTTGAGCAGTCAAAAGTTTTAATCAAAGAGGGTGGTGTTCAACTACTACTTACAATAGTTGACACACCAGGATTTGGAGATGCTGTGGATAATAGTAATTGGTAAGACGTTCTTTGAATGTTTTCCCACAATAATTCCAAATTGTGTATTGTGTGTGAGAAAGAGATAATACCTTGTGACTTCTTTTTAAATGCATGCTTTGATCTTCAGTTAAAATATTAATGCTTTTAAAGTTTTCAGTTAGCTGAAAATTTTAGTGACTGTAGTTGGAAGTACCTTTATAACTCAATTGAAATGCTGTCAGCTTTTCCCTTTTTAAAGTGAATGGACCTTTTGGCTCTTTATCCACATATGCAGTGTGCAGAACTAACTTCTCTGCTGTCACAAGATGTGTGACTAGTAAAGCGTATTCCTTTGGCTACTGTTAAGTGTTCTATTTAATGCTATTACAATGAAGGTAATTGTGTTTGAAAGGGCTTCTCAGTGAACTCACAGATTATATCTTCAGAGCTATGTAACTCGCTTGTATGTTGAGGAGCTGGTCACTTAAAATGTGCTTTGCTGAAGTCTCTTTAATAAAAAAAAAAAAAGGCAACCCATGGGGAAATAGTGTGCATCTATTTCTTAACAGACTTTTTTACATAAATGATGTAACTTACAGGTTTTTATTCATGTAACCTCTGCAGTTGGCAGCCAGTTATCGACTACATTGACAGTAAATTTGAGGACTACCTGAATGCAGAATCTCGAGTGAACAGACGTCAGATGCCAGATAATAGAGTGCAGTGTTGTTTATACTTCATTGCTCCTTCAGGACATGGGTTCGTATTAGTGTATTTTATGTTTTCTTTCTCTGTCTCCTATCTCAGATAAACATCCAAATTTGGCATTCTTAATTATGTAAAGTTCCAAATAGGATTTTCTTAATGGCCTGGAGACCATGCTTAATTTCAAAGATGAGCTTACTTTGGCTTGTCAAACATCAGCAAGCCAGACAAGTATTAAGTTAGAACACCAGAAAACATCATTGCACATTAATTACATAACAAGAAACATAGTATTAGAATAATTAAAAATACACAGGTTTTCAGAAGTGCCAGGTCTATTTGTTGTCAGTATGTCTTTTCTTCACATTAGGAGAAACTGGTTCATACTTCAAGCAACAGGACTTTCTGTTTTTCCTCCCTCCCTTTGACTTTAATGATAAGTTGATGATGGGAAGTTTCATTCATCTTTATAAGAATGTTTTAATTCACCTGGAGTGTAATCTTTTGTCTAGTGACAATTCCAAATATTAGCATTCTGAATTTTTTCAGTTATTATGCAGTCTTCCACCCCTGCTTAGTTTTTAACTTGATCAGACTTCTATCTAGTGGTGGAGAGAGAGAACTGCATTTTCAGAGTGTATTAGATGTAGATTGACTATATCTGTAATTGGTTGCTTAGCATTTTATCCTTATAGCTGATCACATTTGTCAGTCTTTAGTTATACCTTAAGAACCAGAAGGAGGAGGAAGTAAGTAGCCTATTCTATTGTATGGATCTAAAGTAGTAAAACTGGAAGGCAGTGATGAAGGAATTCTGAGGAATATTCCTCAGGCAGTGAAAAATGCTAACTATTGTGCTTGGCTTCTGTAGCTAACGTTGGAATGGTTCTAATCATTCTGAACTATACAGACTTCTCAAATTTGGAAAGAAATATTGGGTAGAGAAGTGTTTTTCTTATGTAGACTTGTCTTAATTCAACTTTTTTTTTGTTCAACATACATGTCAATTTTAAATGCAAACACTTGGCATACACTGTTTCACTAGTGTACAAAATCAAAATGTCATTTAAATAAAGGGAAGATGAACCATTCCTTGTGTTAGTCAATCTTTTTTTGAGATAACTTTCAGTTCTTCAACAAATGTTTGTCTTCCCTCCATATACCCCTTTATCCATTAAAACTTTCTAAACCAGTGGGGGGTACAGAATTGTAACGAAAAATAAAAGTAATGCTCCAGGTAAGTTTTGTCACTAAATTTGTAGAGCTAAAAGCTGGAAAAGTATGTTTCTTGTACAGGTATTTTATGTTATTCTTGCAGGAAAGAAGTGTAAAGTTAAGCTAGGTTTGTGTAGTGTTTTTCAAGTACTGGGATAAATGCTTGGAATTGTCATCTAATTAAGGAAATGGATGGAGCACAGAGCAAATTGGTGCTGCTGGTAGCATTCATTTCCTCTTTTAAGATATTGTCTTCTCTGAAAGGACATTGCTCACTTCCTACCTGGTTTTTGTGGTGGTGCAGTCTTTGGCCAGGTTTCCTGTGCAGACATCAGCACATGTAACCCTTCTAGTAGGGTACTCTTCACTCTTAATGCACGATTGTATTTACACAAAATGAAAGCATTTGTAGGTGAACTTACTTCTGTTTGTCCTTCTGACAAAGGCCAGCTTGTTACAATTTATAAATGCAGGTTAGGGCCTTCCATTTAACGCATTATTTTTTAACACATTTTTATCTGATACCCCTGTAAACATCTGAACTAATGGGTTAGTTTGTGTGGGGGTAAGGGGAGAGAGTGAAGGGGTGGGAGGAGCCTTCCTGGTAAATGAAGGGGGCGATAATGAATTGCAGCCTCTTTATGCAATTGGAGGATCTTTATGTAAAGGTTTCCTGCTTCAGTCTCTACTATAAACTCAAGACCTTGAGGCTAGCAGTATTGTCATTCTGAACTACTCTGCTTTGGCAACTGCCCTTCAATCTGGTGTACCCCTAGGTAGCTTTTTGAAGTGAGGAGAGGGAAAGCTTGTTAAGGTGAATGAATAGCCAAACCGGTGCTATTAGCCTAGACGTGCTTTAGTGTTGGCTATTTAATGGAAACTTGTTGATAAGATGAGAAATTCAGTGACAGGTAGAAAATGTCAAAGTGAAGTTAAATATACATTCTTTAACGTTTTCTTCTTTCTTTTATATATAGTTTGGAGAAGAAGCTAAATTTGAGTACCAAATGAATCTGGTTTTAATGTTCCTAATCCTAATTTCTTTTGTATGAGACATAATCTTGTTAAGTCCTTTAAGTGAATCCTTTAAGCCTGACTAAGCGTGCTATAATGCTGAAGCGTTAATGCATCAAAACCTCTGCGGTTCTACTTTAGCAAACAGGAAATATTGATCAGTTTGACCCACATCGATTGTTTTATATATCCATATGGTGGGTGCTTGTGTCATTGTTATACACTTTCATAATGGTCTTTTTGTTATACATAATGATTTAGAGATGAGATATTTCTACTTCATTTGTACACAGGCGACAGAGTTCACTGTCTTCAGCAATCTAATGTTAAAAAAAAAATCTCACAGCACACTCTCAGGAAGAAGCATACAAATAAACATGACTTTCAGAAAATGAAACTAGGTATGTAAACAGAGCATGACGCAGAACTGTAAACTCTTAAGTCAGGCTTTAAATGACAAAGCTTTACTGCCTTCTTAGGAGAATTATCACTTGATTAAATGAGTGCAATTTCACCTAGCAGAAGTCTCATGACTACTAGTAATATTAACATGACTTCTCTGGTATTATACAGTTCTAGGGGATTTCCTGTAGCAGTTGCACATAGCCTTTTGAATTTCATTCAAGCATCTATCATGCATAAATCAGTGTTTTAAGAGTAGTTGTCAGGACAAATCTCAAATCATTTGTACATTCTTGTTTAAGTAATATAAAATGCAAAGCTGTAATGCTGTCTTTCAGACTTAAGCCTTTGGATATAGAGTTTATGAAGCGCCTGCATGAAAAAGTGAATATCATTCCACTTATTGCCAAAGCAGACACACTTACACCCGAGGAATGCCAACAGTTTAAAAAACAGGTGCGTTGAAAGATTAATATTTACAACATTGAGTAATTTAGTAAGTTGATCCCTATGGAAATGGTGAGATTTAACTTCTTACATGCAAAGTTTAAACCCTGAAGCAATGACTTGAGACAGCAAAGCTAAGTAATTTATATCTCTAGATTTAATTATATTTCTTGGTGAAATAATCTTGTTTCTGTCCTCAGGGGAAGAGGTTTCAATTGTAGTATGATTCTTGGCAAGTGAAATAATTCACTGCTGAGATAAAAATCAGTAAGGGAAGAAGGGAACTTTCAAGATTTATGTGCCTAACAGAAGTTGTGTGTTTAAAAAAAAAAAAAAAAAAAAAGGTATTTAACAGTATCACAGCATTATTGATTGTATTGTGGTATTCACTTTCATGTTGATGTGCTATATTTATTAAAGAGGCCTCAGGTATTAAATGAGAATCGGTATACCTGTTCAGCCTTGGTCTGTGGTAATGCATTTTAAAGATGGTGAGATAATTTTGACATTGATACAACTGATACAATTTCTTTCTATTTATAGAATAAATTTGGCATTATTGTCTCCAAGTGGTTTGTTTTATTTTAACTGCATGATGAGAGTAGAACATGTAGGCTTTGCTGTATCCTATGAGGAGAGTAAGGAGGACTCAGAACAGGACAAGACAAGGCATGAAGTTTGTTTTATTGAATTGTGTCCAGTCCTAATGCAGAAGAGCATAGGTTCTGAAAAAGAAGGTGGCATTGAGAGATGTTGTGTGCAAAACTACTGATTTAAGATTAAAAATTGAGACACATCTTCTGCCTTGGAGAAACTTAAGCAAGGTGCTGTAGACCTGAAGTCTGGTTTAGTTGCATTTCATGGGTTTTTTGATGTTAAGGGGAAGAAATGGTAGAGCACAGAATATTTCTTAATACATAAGCAGCCTTATCCATGAGTTGATGTTAAATAGGGGAGATGTTCCCAAATGAAACTTTGAAAATAAGTCCTTGCATGAATTAGAAACTGTTCTTATAAGATTGCAAACCCATGAACCACAAATATCACCCAGGACTCTGCAGTGTAGCTGTCAGATAAATGGTCTACTATTTTTCCCTTCTAAAACTCTGGAAAAACAATCAGCTTGTTTTTAAAAATACCCTTCGGACAAATCAAGCACCAAAATGGTACAGTCTCATACAGTTTTTGATGACGCTGTCAGTTATTCTTACGTTTTCTTTAGTGCTTGCAAATATTTTTCAACACAACCTAACCTCTAGAGTCAGTCTATCAGTCACAAGCTCTATTAAAACAGGCAGGTGATCCTGCTTCAAGCAACTGATGCACAGGTGATCTAGAAACAGAATAAGAGTGACAGCAGTAGCTATTGTGGGAACTCAAAGAGCTGAAGTATGCCTGCAGTTATCCATTAAAATATTTTTTTAAGGGACTCAATTGCGAGAGTAGTCTCAGAATTTAAGCTGTTTTTTATTAGTTTTTGCATGTGCGGGTAGAATTCCCGTTAGTGTAAATCAGTTTGCCCTGTTGTAGAAAACTGACATTCACTTTTGCTGCCTTGTATTGACGGATAGTTTTCTGTTAGCTGTGAGGCTCTGTCTCTCATCATGTCTTCTGGCTAAGGAGAGATGGTCATGGTAATAATCCCTTGGGGTCACCTGATGGTGTTAAACATGTGCAAGTTCCGTGATGGATACAAGGATCTTGCATATCAGACAAAAGGAGGGATGATCAGATTGCAGCAAGAAATAAGAGTTATTACAAAGTATGAATTCCTCAAACAATTAACGTTTTTTTGGTTTAGATAATGAAAGAAATCCAAGAACACAAAATTAAAATATATGAATTTCCTGAAACAGATGATGAAGAAGAAAATAAGATTGTTAAAAAGATAAAGGTAAATAATTTTCTTCTGGACAAAACTTCTTGGGGGGTGGGTGGGGGTGGGTGGT
Source organism: Athene noctua (assembly GCF_965140245.1). Taxonomy (NCBI): domain Eukaryota; kingdom Metazoa; phylum Chordata; class Aves; order Strigiformes; family Strigidae; genus Athene; species Athene noctua. Next base: position 156,113,859 of record NC_134038.1, on the reverse strand, counting down.
AGAGAGTGAAAAGCTTTTTGTCATTAATGAAGAGCCCACCAAAATGTTTAGAAGATAAAAATCAAATATAAAGTTGTTCAAGGAATCAGTGCTCCTCAGCAGAGGCAATAACAAATGACAGTCTTAGACTGATGACTTAAGTCCTTTAATGGTTGAAGCTCACAATGAGAGCAGAAGATCACATGTTCATTTAACAGACTCTTAAAAGATCACTTTCTTTTTATTCCAACCCTATTTGACTTTTATCCACCTACCACATTTGTTTGATTTGGAGCTTTGAAGGAGGTAAGGATTGTCTTTCAGACAGAGGTGTGCAGTGACACAGAGTGTGTGCATTACACTTGATAGCTGTCTGACTAATTGATATACTGAAACCTTAATGGAGATGAATGACTACAGAAAATCAAAAAGACTGTCAGGCTGTTGAAAGGCTTTTTCTTTGTGTACTTGTGGTTTTAGTTTGCTCTTTTATATTGGAGTCCATCTTGTATACATTTCTTGAGTCTTGCTTTTGTTTGTTCAGTAGATTTAACAGCCTGTAAGAGCTTTTACATTTTTTTGTTACAGTGAGAATCGCCTAGGATAGATAAACACAAATAGCACAAATGGAAGATATTCTGGGACTAAGCCAGAGAAGAGCAGAATAAAAGCAAGGACAAAAGTCCAAAATACTTAGCTTTGTACACAGTTTCTTTCAGCTATTTGAATCTGTTCTTGGCTCCTTTGTTGCTTGTTACACTGGAGGGATTTTTGGTTAAGCTGAAAACAAGGACTTTGTGTAGTTTGCCAAACCTTTGAAAACTGGGTACAAGATCCAGTCAAAGCAACAGTTCTTGTAGCCAGTGAGGATGTGACTTAGTAAATAATTACTGTGCGATTGAGTAAATAGGAAATGGTTTGTCTGTTGCTTAGTTTAATATTAGTAACAGTAATGTCTGTTTCTTAACTAAATTTACAAAACACAAGTGTAAGGAATTTCAGAGGGGCGTGTGTGTATATATGTCATTGAACTAGGCAGAGGTCAGTAAACATAACTATTCTTGCACTTTGGGTAAGCTGCATTGCAGTCTTGTAGCACCAGACTAGCTTACATCAAGTTTATACATGGGTATGCTTTCAGTATCTTTTGGCAGCAGAAACTTTGCTTTTGTTAAAGTAATACTTTATCTTGTAGGATCGTTTACCTCTTGCTGTGGTAGGTAGTAATACGATCATTGAAGTCAATGGCAAGAGAGTTCGAGGAAGGCAGTACCCATGGGGTGTTGCAGAAGGTAAGGCTTTTTCATGATTTTTTTAATCCATTTAAAATTTAACAGACATTTGTCTGTATTTGAAATGTTTAAAATTCTTAAATTGAATGTGACTTGGCCTGGAAATTTATTGAATGTACCATTTTGTTATTCTGTCGTTCAGCAACATGTAACTTTGCAAGCAGATTCCTGTTGAAGGCTTACTGAGGAACTGTAAAACCACATAACTTACTGCAGTTAACAATGAGGCTTAGACTACAAGTGTTTGGTAGCATTCTTATTTTAATTTTCTTCATATAAAAACTGTGTATTTTAAAAAATTGTTCTTTCTAGAATACATTATAAATGTTAATTTGATCAGCTTGACTAGCATAAATTCAATTTAAAACTTCTGGAAGAATTTGTTTTTTTCCTAAAACATTTGAGTCTTAATTGCTGGGGTGTAGCAATAGGAAGGTACCTGGTAATACGTTGAATACTTTTGATGGTGGGTTTTTTGGGGGGTGGGTTTTTTATTCATTTAAAATTTACTTTCAACTGTCACAGAGGGTTGAAGATAACTGTGTGTTCTTCTGGCAACCACTGCTTGTGCTTTAATGCTGTTCACATATTTCAAATGGCACATGGCACTTGCACCATGCTGTATAGTGAAAAAGTCACTACCAAACTGTTTTTCCACGATTGAACTTTTTCCTTGTAGTGTGCATGTATTGAATAAAGAGAAGATTTTTTTTTTTTCTCACTGTTTCTGCCTTCCAAGGGCAATGGACTATATACTTGATGCAGTGTAAAACAGACCAAAAAAATCATCCACCAACAACCAGTTTAAGGACCAATACTTTAAAGAGAAATACTGTAGCACTTTTAAGTGTGTGTCTGGTAGGAAGTGAGGTTTGGCAGAAAGTAAAAAGAGAGGATCAAGCTTTATTTAAGGCTCTTGCATTAGCATTTGGAGATGTACAAAATGGTGCTGCTTTTCTTTATTATAAAACAAACTTCGTAAGTGTTTCATACTCATGTGATTGTACAACTTCTGGAAGCAAAGAGCTAACCTAACTAGAAAGAAGCTCTTTAAGTGGCTTTGATTCTGTCTGCTAAGGACAGAAAACTCAGAGATGGTGCTTTTTTGGGAGTATGACTTCTATCTACTCTCTGAACAGAACTCACCAGTTTGTGTAAAAGCATGGAATAAAATAATGCAGAGGTGCAGATACAAGATGAAGACATGAAGAGGCTATGTGTTTCATTTTTCTGTAGGATTCACTGAACTTGTGTTATTTTAATTCCTTCATCCTGTTTTTCTTTCTCCTTCCCATGAAAATGTCCATCTCTGCTTCAGGGGCACATTGGAACCTGCCTTGTGCCTTGATTTTGTGTGCACTCAGAGCTTTATGTTTTGCCTTCTCTGTCTGCACACCAGATTCTAGGGTGTGTGTTTTTCTCCACTGTCATTTCATTACCTATAAGGGCAATGCCACTCAGCATCAGCCTCTTCTCCAGTAGTGAAATGATAGGCATGGTGGAATAGGTGGCATCTAATGACAATTGCCAGTATTATCTTTTGGTCCACAGACAGGTGCATCAAATTAAATATATAAATTTTCTTTACTTAGTTAATAAAGAACTAAGTCCACATTAAAATTACAGTGAAGACTTGCAGCTCATTTGGTGGGGCAGGCTGAAATAGATTGTGTTAAGTCAGTCTTCTAAAGGTTTTGGATACAGCTGGATCTAGACTGACGTCTTTAGTTAGGTGTCTGATCCTTATGTATACAGCTCTGCTGACAGGGCCTCCAAAGGATCATAAAGTTAGTTACACTGGTAAAATGGTGTTTCTGTTGCAGTAGCTTACTCTGCTGTTCTAACTCAGAGTACAGTTTGCCGTTATGGGGGTTGCTAGGGGAGCACAGGAACTTTGCTGGTAAGATACATTGACATCATTAATGCTTCCTACTGTTAACACACATACCGTTTGAGTAGGGAAAGATTGGAAGTAATCTGTTGCTGGAATGACCGTAAGAGCTGGGTGACATCTAAAAGCCTTACCTCTGTGTAAGGCACATATCTCGATTGGCATCTCAACAAACATTTACTTCTTTCTGCAGTTGAAAACGGTGAACACTGTGACTTCACAATTCTGAGGAACATGTTGATAAGGTAAGTAACTTAAAGGTAACATTAAGTTTTTTAGAATGTCCAAGATATTGAAAAGTCGTATGTGGGAGAAAAAAAGATGTGAGCTGGTGAGTTCATATTAATGCCCATATTTTCAGTTGTAAACAGTACCTTACACTTTGATACCTTGTTTAACTACATATTTAGCAAGCGGTGGTGGTGGTGATTTTTTTTAATAGTTCTCCTTACTTTCTGATTACTTGTTCTTGAAAATTGTATTTAAACCATAGGAACCTGAGTTGTCTGTTAGAGCTGATGTGTACTTAGTTGTAGGTGGTTTTTTTAAAAAATTTTCAGTGCTGCAGTTGTCTAGCACAAGGCTGCCTGTGCTTCGCTGTGTTAGGTGCTGAGTCCTGTACTCACAGCAGTTCAGCTAGTCACATCTGCTGTAACAACTGTTAGTTTGATTATTAAATTTTGCTTTTCTCCAGGCTGACAATGGAAAATTATTAAAGGGAGCTAATGTTTGTATTTTGGTCTTGAACTTCCAGTTAGCTTTTGCAGACCTAAATGGTAGAAACTAGGAAGTTTTGGCTTGTTGTTTCTTGCCTGACATGCTTTGGCACACACCTACTGCAGTAGTAATACACAGTTTTCGTATCTGTTCTCCAGATAGCTTTCAAGCTAATCCACAACTCAGATTTTCCAAAGATTTTTCCTGTAAGTTAATGTTTGGAATATTGTGAACTTGAGATACTTCAATGCAAAGTAATCTGGTATTTCTGTGACTTTGATGCCTTGACAGCTCTAATTAAAGTGGAAGAATGACAACATTGCTGGGGATGGGACAGTAATGGAGGGCTGTAGTTTAAGTCAATCTGCAGAATGAACATGGACTGATTTTTCAGATAGTATTTTGTATTTGTGCACTATGCTGATAAATTACACTTATTGACAGAACTCATATGCAGGACCTGAAGGATGTCACTAACAATGTACATTATGAGAACTACAGAAGCAGAAAACTGGCAGCTGTTACATACAATGGTGTTGACAACAATAAAAATAAAGGGCAGCTAACAAAGTAAGTACTTGTTAGGGTTGTATTGCACTTTAAATCTTTTTGCTCTGTTTTTTGGTTGCTTGGTTTTGTGTATGTGTGATGGGATTTTTGGTTTGGGGGTTTTTGGGGGAAGGTGGTTTATTTATTCTCCAGTCAGTTGCCTCTTTGCTGTGTTCTGGTCTGAATGTTGTATACCTCTCATTTATTTGTTTGTTTCTGTTTCATTAAGATTTACACTAGTTTAAGTGAACATGTTAAATAACTGGGTTTTAGTTAGATTCCATTCTGAAGAGAATACTTACATTCACTATTCCTGTTTTGAATTTTATTTCACTGGTACTTATTGCAAAGTTTTGTGCATTAGTGTTTCCATTTTGGTTTATATACTGCTTTTGGGATTATTGGTTCTTTTGGCATGTATCATCAATACTCAGTGTCAGGCATATTTTTGAGAAGAATGGGTTAATATTTGTTTAGAAACTGTGAAAAACCAGACCTGCTACTGTCATCTTTGAAGTGCTGCCCTGGCTACTTCTATGGTGGCTTATCATGTCAGGGAGATTATTGCAACATTTTTATCTTTTGTGAGAGGAAAATTCCAGTGCAGGGGTTTTGGGTTTTGTTGCCTTTTATTTTAAGCCTAATATGTCATTTTAATTACCTCTGACAACAAGTTGTTCGCCAACCTGATGAAGTTATTGGAAGATATAAAAGTAGCTGTACTGTATTCTGCATTGTATGATGCTATTTGTGTATAGCTAGGCTCTTAAATATTTTTCCTGCTCTGCATATATCAACTGTATCAAAAATAATTAGTGTTTAATTAATAATCAGTGATACTCTTTTATTTATACTATATTTAAATACAAATTTCTTAACCCAAATATAGGGTGCTAGTCTGTTCAGCTAATGATATACCAAATTACAGCTGTTCTTCCTGAAAAAGATCCCTGAAGTTAAGTGGAAGTATCTGCTATTCCCATGCATATGACAGCTACGAAGCCATTTTTCAATAAGGGAGTGTCTATTCAATGCTAATGCTTTAAAAGTGGCTGTGAAGGAATGATTTAAATGGATATAATTTAGTTTAATCTAGTGTGAGCCTACACAAGACTTCCCTGCTCAGCATTGACAAAAAATATAATAGTACATGTCAGTTATATCAACTTTTCAAAAGTGTACTTAAATTTAGATGAAGTTTGTAGCGAGGTCAAGTCTTAAAAATTTTTCAAATATGTGCATCCTTAACACAGTAATTACTTCTCACTGTCATATTTCTTGCCATCATATCGACACACGTCTCAAGGCTTCTGAATGCATATAGCAAGTATATTAGAAATATTTCTCAAGCTACACTTGTCCTTGTAACAACACAGTGTTGATGGTAGGGAGAGAGGAGTTCTAAGAACTAAAATTGCTGAATGAGGTAGCCCCTGTGGGAAAATTGGGGTGAAGGGCATGCAAGGTAGTTCTTGCACATTTGAGAACAAAACAGTGCAGGTAGGCACATCAGAGAGGAAAACGTGCTTCAGTGCAAGAACTTGAGCCAACTTTCTCTTTGCTGAGGTGATAGTGTATTAATAGTAGCACAGAACAGAAAATTCTGCATTTCCTCCAGGACTTCTAACATGCTATTTCTATACTTTTTATTGTACTATTATTTGCTATTACTGTACTGAATAGTGAAACTTTCTCATTGCAATTTTAGATATTAGAGCAAGTTGTTTAGATTTTTTTTTATGTTGTTTAATAGTATTTTTTTATACCTTTCCAAATCTTAGTATGTTTTCCTTAGATTTTGAAGACTCTTTGTTTTAGTGATAACACTTTCACCATTTTTTTAGATTTGTGTTAGTCTGCACCCTACGAACTTAGTCTGTTACCTAATCCAAGTAAGGATTGGTTATTTTATATTATAATGCAGTGATTTTTAAAAAATTATGTTTCATTCCCATATTTCAAACATAACAAGATGCATTTTTGTATAAAAACATCTACCAGAAAGTTTCAGAACTCTTTTCATGTACTTCATTCTTTCCTCTCCCCCCAGCCACCCCCCCGCACCCTCTGCCATCAGTTGCTGATATAGCATTGCTGAGATTTCCTTTTTAGCTAGAATTTACACTAAGAGGGTTTGGAACTATTCTGCTTACTGAAGCACGCTTACTTTTGCATCTCCTACCATCTCAGATCACTGTGCTGTCCCACCTGAACATATCTAGGTGAATGTGCCTTTTGGAACCTTTTTCTCCATAAGAAATCTGTTGCTCAGAACACTGCAGTACTGCAGTTCAGAGGTGAATAAATACAACTGCCACTCTTGGCTATCAGGTTTTTGGTGGTTTGGGTTTTTTTTGGTTTGGTTTGGTTTGGGTTGGGTTTTTTTTAAGAGAATAAATAAATTATTGCAGTTTGTTTGATTCAGCCATCTGAAAGATGGAAAAATCTTTTGTAAACTTGTAAGAAATATTTTGAACCTTTCCTTAGTTTGTTCCTCCAAACATTGGGCGACTTAAGTAAATAAAAATCTTGAATGCATATACTGGTTATGAAACAGCTGATGCTATACTTGTCTTGTTACCTTATCCATATGTTGAGTTGCAGCATTTTTTTTAAGCTTTAACACACTTTTTTGGCTTCAGTGTGTTTTTCTAGTTTTGAATCTAGCATAGTTGAAGCAGCATAGAAGGAATTTTCCTGACAACCATGTGTATTCCTGGAAATTAATTGAAAGAGGGAAAACCAGATATTAACAGTTCATCTGTGCATCCCTTTAGGAATTTTATGCTTGCCTGCTTGCCTTTTGAAAGAAGTGTCTGTGTCTCAAAATGGAGCAATATTTGACTTGTCCTGTGGAAATGTGATTCTTTCACAGAAGACAGATCCTATAGCTGTCACTGAGAATGGAGATGTGCTCTGATGCTATCTGGTGGTATTACAGGCATACTGTTAAACACAGATACAACCTCTGGCTCTGGAAACTATTAAGCTGCTGTTCTTTTGTAAACTGGGAGGATGGATGTAAGCAGAGATGCACATGCAGTGGTTCTTGCACTTCTCCAAGTATCTCCTGCTGATAGCTGTTGGAGGCTGGATTGATAATTTCTACCTTTAAAGCATTTTTGTGATCTTAGCAGATCTTTGTTTTTGTTAACATATATTTTGTAATTGTTAACATATTTCTTTGAACAAAAATGAAAACATGAAAACAAGTAGAAGTATGTGCTACAAGTTTTAATAATACTGTGCAGATGAATTAAAGCAGTTTCTTCTGTCCAGTTGATAATTTTCTCTCTGATTTATCTCCTTTGATTTGGTGAAACTCTGACTGCTCTACAAGTAACTTGCTGACTTAAGAGCAATCCAAAGCATGTATTTTCCACAATTATGTAGCCTTTTTGTATTTTGCGTTTAGTGTCTGATTTCTTCAAATTTTCAACATCATTCCAACCATTAAAAAACCAAAATGTCAAGGGTGGTCCTCGCATATATGGATGACTGCTCTCCTCAGACTGTGGTAATTGTAATTTCATGTGTGTACTACATGACTTATGAAAGAATTGACATTTCACCTGAAATTTAAAATTTTTAGTTTGAGAAATTCTTTCAGTTTTTGTATGAAGCTGCTGTCTTCGGTGAATTTAAAAGTAAAACCTTATTTTATTGACAGTCATGTTGTACACTGTAAAGATGAGCCTTATCCATTTACTGATGTGTTCAATAACCTGTCACACAGGGTAACAAAATACACAATACGGAGGCCCTTCTGCTTAGCTTAGACTACTTCTAACTCCTTTTGCCTATTTTCTTAGCGATTTCTGTGAAATGGTTCTAATGTTATTAAGCCTATCTTACTATGTGGTGAGACTCAATATCGGCATTTTGTTTTCAGACCTTTTTTTTCCCCTCCTACAGTATTAGTGCAGGGCTAACCCAAGGCATGCTGGGGTTAAGCGTCATGCTCTGGGGAGGTGACCTTGCAGCCCCGCCATGGTGAGATCTCTGCTGGCCACTGACGTCATGTGCTCTTTTTGTAGCACTGGAACATTTATGGGGTTTTAGTCCTTTACCCTAAGTGTTAATTCTTAAATATGAATAGATAAGCCTCGATAGGTCATTGGTTTCTGAAAACTTGTTTAGAGCAAGTAGTTGTTAATGTCACTAAAATATTTAAAATCACTTTAAAAGCATGCGTATTCTAGAGAAAAACTATTCCTGAAAGTATCTCCACATCAAACCTGCATTACACGGTGTAGTGATTTACTAACTGAATTTGAAATAGATATAACGAGCTTTAACTAACAGTCTTTCCCTTTACTGTGAAAAATTTGCTTTTGGGGAGCACATAATTAGCTTTAGGAATCTATTAATAATGAATTTACTCTTTAAATTATTGCTTTTTGGTTTTGTGGTTTTATTTAAGCATGCTAAGCTAAGCCTCTGTATTTTTTGTTTTTTAGATTTGACACAGTTGAAGGCATGTAAGTGGTTATTTAAATTTTTCCAAAAAATTTAAAGACAAAAATTTTATAAACACAAAAAGGGTTTCATTGTTTAATGTTTCAAATTTAAAATAGATTCCTGTTATCCCGCTCTTGGCATTGTTTTTTTCCCTAGCAGTTTTTTTTATTCTAAAGCTGTGCTAATGTAAATTCTAGGAGTTTATAAATACTTTCAGTGACAAGTATCTCCTGTAAAAACCCATCCTCTTAGTAACTTCTTGGCTAAGCCTCAAGACAAATTTGGTCAAATTTCAACAATGAGTACAAGTGCATAAATTATTAAATTCCTCCGGTTTCTATCTGTAGCTTGTCATCTTTATAAGATTCTTATAAAAAATTAGTGGAATTTCATCCTTATCTGTAAATTTACAACTCTCCACTGAATTGGGGAATTAGTTACTTTAATCTTTTATGGCCATGGTTTTATCTTATTACTGGCTCGCAGAGGTTCCACTTTGTGCACATCTAGAATAATTTTTTGGTTTTGCAGATTAATTTAAGGGCTGTTATAACATACATCCCATTAAAAGAATTAAATGTTTTACATCTTTGCTTAGTGGTTTGGCGTTTTTTTCCCTTCAGCTCTTTTGTTTGTTTGTTTGAGTCCCCTGTATAGTTTCATCCTGAAATACAGGATGATGTGCTTTTACTCATGTCACATACTTAAGACCTAACAAAACCAGTTGTGACCTATGTTGTAAATCTCTCAACTGTAAATGCTCACTTGTTAGTTTATCAAATTCTCTGTGCAGGCTGATTTTTACCACTTTCTCAAATACAGCTGCATGACATCCCCATGAGATCACTAGGTTGTCAACAGAGGGATGGTTCTGCTCCCCTTTCAAGTCTGTAGGAACTGCAGCAATGATTCCTCAGTATTCAGATCTACTTTCTAGGTTAATTTCTGAAGAGCAAATACATTTGAGAACTTTACACTTCTAAAGGGTAACAAGAACACAGTCTTGTTTTGACAGCTGGTTAGCTTCCACAAGTGCTGCTACTCACCTCTTCTTTCATTTTCGTATTATTTTTGTGTATTATTGTACCTCACCTGTGTTTAACCATTTTATTTTTTTTCCTTGACAAAAGTTGGCCTTTTTAAAAGGCTAAAGTAAACATTAGACTGAGGATCCGTTTCAGTTCCATATATTATATGGCATTTTACTCACCAGTCCAAGCTTTGCAAATCTTAGTTCCGATTCAATTTAATTTTTTTATTTTTTTAATGGAAATGCCATTTTCTTCCTCACCCCCCACAAAATGTCACCTTTAAAATAATGGTATTTGTGGAAAAAGTTCATATGGCCTTGAGTTCATATGACATTGATTACTTTCACTGTACAGTTAGCTGGTAAAAATTGGCAAGCAGGAAGGATAAAATGAGACAGTTTATAGTCAAACAAAATCTTAACTATAATTTCAACTCCATTCCTGTAGGAATGAGTAGCAAATTCTGAATCAAAATAGATGTTGCTAATTATGTTTCAATCATCACTGAAAGTTAGTCAGTTCTTTTCTCCTTCTAGAATGCTTTTCCTGCATGATTTTTGTGCTTTTTTTTCTTGTAAGAAATGAAAACAAAAGTATTATTTTTGATAGGGCTTAGCCTCGCCACCTCTATTTTACAGTTTGGTCTGAGTGGCTTTTGCATGCATTACAGTAGATAACATCTGCTGGTTGATTGTAACAGTTCCAAATATATTCCGTTCTTCATTTTTGCCAACACAATAGTTCAAACTTTGTCATTTTAAGCCATACATACTCAAAACTGAAACAAGAGGCTAGTGATTTGTTGCGATTGCTCTTTGTTGAGCAGCAGAAAAGTCTTACAAGACTGTATGTAGCAATCATCACTAGATCAAAACCATCCTGGGTTATTGGGTATTTAATGTGAAACTTGATATTTAAAACCTGTATCACCATAACATGGATAGCAGGCTTATACAACTTAAAAAAATTCAATAGAATCCAGGAAAGTAATTACCATAAAGTGTGTAGAAAAATTAAAAAATAATTTACATTATTTTTTATATTAATTTTATTAATAGTTTTCTAAAGGAAAATTTTCCAACTAACACTTTCATGAAATACTGATGTTCAGTTGCCCGAATTTTTTTTGCAAAGTTGCTATCTTTTCAGCAGTATGACCACAGCGTTCAACACAGTTGTAATGTTAACTTACTTTTTGAGCTCATTTTGAACAGTGAAGATTTAGAGAGGAAATGGGACTTTTGCCTGCAACGCTCTTAAAATTTTTATGTCCATTAATTTTTTCGTATATTTGAATTGGAAGGAAAAAGATGCCTGAAGATCACTTGGAAGATGCTTTTTTCTTTCTTTTTTTCTGTCGTAACTTTGATTTCCTCTCTTCCCATGACCAGGTGCTACTAAAGATAGAAAGTTAAGAGTTTCTGTTCACCTAAATGTAATGTAAATCAGTTGGGAGGGAGGAAAAAGTACTGTATGAAATGTCTTTTTGAAGAAAGCTTAACTGAACAGTTAACATAATAATTGAAACTGAGTTTAAGCTAGCAGTGCACACAGCAGTGTTATTTATCTTAATGCTTCAGCATTTTCCTCTTGGTTTTTACAGATGCCCTAATGTAAGAGACAGGACAAAAAGTTCTTTTTAGCTAACTACTTCTTCTGGATTTATGGCAGGAGCCCGCTGGCACAGATGGAGGAGGAAAGGAGGGAGCACGTAGCCAAAATGAAAAAAATGGAAATGGAAATGGAACAGGTGTTTGAGATGAAAGTCAAAGAAAAAGTTCAGAAACTGAAGGACTCTGAAGCTGAGGTAATCAGAACGACTTAAACCCCAATATGCTTGAGTCTGAACAATTGTAGAGACGGCTCTTTTTGCCAAGACTTTGCAACATAACCTTTGTTTAGGAATTGATTCCATAGTTAGATTTTATGCTCAAAGACAACTCAGTTATTCTTTCTCAGTTTCTCTTTGCTGAAATGGTGTAAGCCCAAACTTAAAATGTAATTTCAGTGTTCACATGCATTCTCTTTTTATTTTCACAATCACAGTATGTTAAAATACTCCTTAACTTTCTTACCCTATTTTTTGGAATATTTTATGCCTGTTTTCTTCCATGTGCTTTAAAAAGTTTTTGAGGCTTTCATGGCTTACATAAGTTAATGTAGTAATATTAATTTGGTTTGCATATTAAAAAAGCATTTCAGGAATTTGATACGATGTCTCTAAGAAATCATGTACATGAGAATTACTAGACTAAGGAAGAGTCAGGGATATGTCGTTGTCAGAGTTTTGCTATCATTTGAACATAAATAAATTTAATGGATATTTAATTTCTGTCATCTCCAGGTGAAATCCTGACAATGAAACTGGTTTTTTATAGGCTTCAAGCCGCTCTTGAAGTGATCTTTTTAAGACACTATTATAAAATAACATTTAAGTGGAAAATTAATTGTAAGTTTTAAGAAGGCAGCTTCTCACAAGAAGCCTAATAGTGAAGTTCAAAACTGTCAGAGTTCCTAAAGAAAGTTTGGCTCCTAATTTGAGGTAAAGTGAGGAAACTTGGAAGTGTAGTTGAGATGCTTGGCAGCCTAGGCAGTGTAAGGAGCCAAGGCATACTGGATCGGAGGAAAAAATATATCAATCTAGATTTATTTTTTTTTTCTTTTGGAGAAGTGAATAGATAAGGATATAAATGCTAAGATTTTTGGGTGTTTTGTTTTTCATGTATTACCTCATGACTTTTTGACTGAGTGCATCCTGTGATACCAGTTTTAAAATGTTCATGGAATTCATTCTTTTTTTTCTTCACCATTCATGACTTTGTAAATTTCTGTTGTATTTCTCTTAATGTAGAAAATCAGACAATAGACAGTGCTGAGTATAAAGCATCTAAAATATCTGTAAAAGGAAATACGTTTTGAAAGGTTTGTGTAAGAGAGGGACTTGTGAGAGAGTAAGGAATTGAGGGAGTTTTATTTAACTCAGTTCAGAAATGTGTTATGCCACACAAAAGGAATCACTTTTCCTGACAGTGTCTCCATTCTCACATACAACACATTTGATTGTTAGCCTGTCTCATCAGTTTTCAGGAGAGACTTATTGTGCTGTTCTGGCAGTGTGGACAGTTCACTTCAATAATACCAATAATAATTCATTTAATTAGTGAATAAACTAATCCACTCAATAAGAACGTTTTCCCAAACAGATCCTTAATATAGTTAATGCTGTATGATGAAATCAATGTTTGGGGTTTTTTTCCCCACACAAAGTCAAAGATGCTACTAATTTATGCATTACTGATACTTAAATGCTCTGTAATTTGCTTAACATTTGCATCAAATATCAAAGTATTCTTGAATTTCTTTTTCTTTGCTACATGTAGCTGCTTACAACTCCTGTTTGTATTAATAACTCAGGAAGCATTTAGGGTGTTTTCTGTGAACTGTAAAATGAGGCCATGGGATTAATACCTTCATTGTTTCTGTTATTGGCAATAGCTGTAACCTTAGAGTTTTTGGTCTAAGTTACTTTTTCTGAAGAGAAAATGTACCATATATTCTTGCATTAGTAGAGCTGCTGATGTTTGTTACTACAGCTCCAAAAGTTGCTGTGTTTTCTGTGCTCACTGACTGTTCATGACTTTCTGTATAGCTGCAGCGACGCCATGAACAAATGAAGAAGAATTTGGAGGCACAACACAAAGAATTAGAGGAAAAGCGTCGCCAGTTTGAGGATGAGAAAGCAAACTGGGAAGCTCAACAACGTATTTTGGAACAACAGAATTCTTCCAGGTAAACTGGAGTCTTACCCTGCAGTTCAGAGTAAATGTTCTGTAGCTTTCTGCTAAGAGTCAGTTTCTGTGGTAGTAACGGCCAGTGGTGGTTGACTGCTAAGGAAGTGTCACTTAAAAGCCAAGAAAAATCTTGAACTGCTTTTAATTATAAATGAGCATATATCAGAAATATTGGGAAGATTAATAGTTTCTAAAGCAGGTTTTAATCTGCAAAATCACTGTATCCATATATAACTAGATCTATCTAAAAAAAAAATTATGTTTGCATTTGAAAGCTAGATAGCATCAGACTTCTGAGGGACAAAGAGTTAAAGCTTTGAGAATGAATGTGCTTAATTCTCCTAGTCCTAGAAGGGGAAATCTAGTGATAAATGTATTGCTTGACTTCAACCAGTACAAGTACTGTGTACATAATAAGTTTCATACATTGTATTGCAATGAGTAAAGCTTTATTGAAATGCCTATCTTAAAACAAGCGATTTTTTAAAAATTGGAGCAAGTATGCATTATTTAACAAACTTTTTTTTTTTTTTTTTTATATATAATTTTAGAACCTTGGAAAAGAATAAGAAGAAAGGGAAGATATTTTAAATGCATCATTTTGACCACCAGTTATGTATTAGTTGCCAATATGCCAGCCTGGACATCAGTGTTTGTTGGATCTGTTTGACCAATTTTGCACCAGTTGTATCCATAGTAATGGATTTAACAGCATGACAAATTTTCGTTAATTTTGATGGAGAATGAGATGCCTTGAATTGTCTAGGGTGTTGTGTACTTGGAAAAATAACAGCTCTAAGTACCTTTTTTCCTTTTTTTTTTTTTAAAAAAACAGATGTCGTTTTAATGCAAAAGAAAAACATTTTACTCTTGTACAATCATGTTCTGGTGGTTTGACGGTTTACAGGATATTAAAAACTGCAAGGACTCTAGACGGTTTTTAGTGAGGATAAATTGCCATAATATGATGCAAACAATGCTTCTCTATTATTATAATACAAGAATTCCATTCAGTGCAGCATATACAATAATGTAATTTAGTCTAACACAGTTGACCCTATTTTTGACACTTCCATTGTTTAAAAGTACACATGGAAAAACAAAAGTTGTAGGCTTACAGTGCACCTAAGCTTTTTATAACAACCCTTTTATGTTTTGGATTCTTTAAATATATGCTATTCTCATTTAGTAACTTCTTTAGCCAGAAGGATCTCATTACTGCTTCATTTTTTGTAATAACATTTAATTTAGATATTTTTCCATATATTGGCCCTCCTAAATAGAATATAGCTTCTTTCATATGGTAGGAACCAGTGAGTAAACTTTCCTTTAACTCCCTTTTTACATTTTATGGTAAGTAGCAGGAAAATGCATTTATAGGTCATTTCTAGGCGAAATTGTGGAGTTAACTACCAAACTGTTTCTACCTGTGTGCAGTCTTTCTTTATTTTACTAGAAATGGAAATATGGCCTCAAGAAAAACATCACCATTTCGCATTTAGCTGTATTCATATACTGCATTTCTGTATTTTTGTTTGTATTGTAAAAAGTCACATAATAAACAATGTTGTGATGTAACACGCTTGCTGTGTCAAATTTTAAAGGAGTCAAACAGCCAGGTACTCCTCTGGGAAACGTCTGAACTTCCTCTCCTCTGGACTTGATCGACCTGTGTCTTCGATTTGCCCGAGGAATTAGGTTAAGGGATAGAAAATGCCTATGCATTATGGAATTGTTAGAAAATCCAGTTTCAGTGGCTGTGCTCTGAATGGGCAGAACAAGGGTCTGTCTGGCTTGCCCAGAAGAGGGCACCGAGGGCCCACGCTCGCCGTGCTGTGTCCCGCTGGCTCCCTGTCGGTAGTCACCCTGTTCCCACTGTCTCTTGTGCCTTCTGCAAGCTTCTGTGTGACATCCAGGGAGGCGGTTGTGTAACAACAGGTTTGCAGCTTTTTGGAGTACTTGTCTTAGGCTCGTTGGCAAGGGTGGGGTTTTCTGTTTGGTCTTTGGTTTTAGTTATTCGTGCCAGTTCTAATCAGTGTAATAGCCAGGAACTTGATATTTAAAATATAGCCTATAAGTTGTTAAAAAATTGATGGGGACTTTTTATGTTTGTCTTTGCCTGTAAAACAATGAAGAATGTCTCCTTTTTTACAGATGTCCCTTGTATTACCCCTGCTATCACTCTGTTTCTGTTAATTTTTCTTTTGTGTGAGTTATACTTATCAGAAATATCCTTTATTCAACTAGCTTCCCAAAGAAATGAAGATATTTTCAGTAGTCTGTATAAAGGTCTCCTTATAACTAATCTCAAATGTACTGCCTGTCTTTCTTCAGAGAAAACACTGATTATCAGTGAGTTGATATAGATTTCCCTTTCAGGTAAACAATTGCAAAATCTCATCTTCCAATACATCATGGAGGATGTACACTGCCAGTATCTGCTCTTGACCCTCTCAGGTTTGAGTTTAATTCAGTAAATTGAATCATGTAAAATACACGCAAGATTACAGTCTAGAACAGAAACTGCAGTTTCTGTATCGCTTTTAGGACTCCTCAAAACTCAGGATACTGTGGATATGCTAGTGCTTTAGCATTCCCATTTGCTCTGAAATAGGGATTTTATTTATCAGAAAACTTGCTTTAATCACGCTTGTCTTTCTCTCCACTCCTATTATCTGTCCTCTCACACATACACACTTGGGACAATCAGAAACTAGTGTAAGTTCTTGTTAGATCCTTTGTGTGAGGGCACATAGATACCCTGTAACAGCATTTGTATTTGAATGAAAATTTAGAGCATATAGAAATCAAATGTTCTGAGTTCTCTTCTGAAATGGAGCATTGTCCTTTTGGGAAGACTTTTGTCACCTCTTAATCTTCTTAAATGTTTTGGCTTTTTATGTAAATTGTGGCTACACCAGAAGAGTACAAGTTTGCCAAAAATTAGAATTCTTTGTAGGACTTTCTGTACCCTGTAGCTGTAGGGGTTTTTAATTTTTTTTTATTTTTTTTTTAAAAAAGGTGATGTGAACTGGTGCAGCTTGCAATATAGTAGCTGTGTAGCCAATAAAAAGTCTGTAAGTCAATAAACTGAAGAGGTACTATGATACAGCCCAGGATTTTTTTCTTCTGTTCAATAAATCATAATTTGAATGTTTTATTTCTGTAAAGTCAAAACTCATTTTACTTGGTAATAAATAGGTACTTAAATTTCCCTTTATTGGTGTCACAACTTAACATGCAGCAGAGGTTTTGTGGTGTGTCTGCTACGTTGGTCAGAAAGCTGTTGCATCCAGATCTCACAGGACAGCTCTAGACTTGTCTCTTGTTTCCCTTACAGTACACTGTGCAACATTACCTGCTCTACTGAGGCACAAAATAAGAGGTGTTCAAGAGCTGTTCTGTACATCTGCTGCATGTTTCTGTAACAGGAGGTGTTAGATAATCGTAACTGTAACAGCTAAGTAGCTGTTGGATAACTGTAATATAGTCCACCCTCATGACTGCCTGAAGACCGGAACTTTTGCTACTCTGTTTTAGAATGAAGATTGCCGTTCAGCGTAGAGTGTTTTCTGTCGAAGAGGTAGTGAGGAAGGGAAGATGATCCTGGTCCTGTCAAGCATGGCACTGCAAACAGCCCTGCTGAATGTGCAACCACACTAGCCCATACATTTATATGGGGAGTGGGGGTGTATTTACTTTTATATATAGTTGTGAAAATGCATCTATATTTTTAGATAAAAATGTAAATAAAGACTGCAAACCTGGGACTTCCTTCTGATGTAAAATACATTCCTGTGTTGGGTTGCTTATCTGGCTGACCACAACTCAGGCTCAGTATCCAAAGTATCTGGATGCTGATGTTGCTGCTTTTGGCATAAAATATGAAGTGCCAAGTTTTGATGGAGTGGTGATGTAGTTCTTTTCACTGTGGTTTTCCCATTTGGTAGTCAGGGACCAGCTGATGCTCCTTCTTACTCCTCGAAGGGCCACATGTTGGACCTCTTGAGTTCAGGTGACCTTGTATCACCGGAGTACTTGTGGTCAGGCTGCTCAAGCAATACCAAAACCATTTCTCAATTTGGCACCCTAGGGAATGAGGCAATCTACATTTCCCCTTCATAATTTCCAGAGTAAGCATAAAGAGATTCTTAATTGTTTGAGGACTGGTTTTGTCTTCATTGATTCAAGAAACTCCTCAATCTGATTTAAATATTAATGGCTTGAAATATTAATGTTTTTAAAGGTTTCAATACAAATAAATCAATATGGACATCAAGAATTGGGCTGGATTACCAGTTCATGCTTTGGAAAGAAGCAGAAAGTGTAGCTGAACTTGTAGAGCAAATCAGTATACTAAAGGTTCACCTTCCTATTTGTGCATCATTCTGAAGCTTCGTTTGCCTTTGGGTAGCGAGGGCAGGCTGTGTCAGGTGCCCGAGGTAAGGATATGCTTTTCCCTGAGGGCTCGCTGCTGAGGTTGCTTTTGCATACAGTTCTTGGGTTTCCTGCCAGCTCAACCTTAATGTTTCTAAGTCTTCCTTAATGTAGTTTACATTTCCCCACTGCCACCATCGCCGCTTTCTGACCTTATGCTGTTTAAGGCTCAGCAAAGGCAGTTATTCCCTTCCCCGCAGCCCGTGCCCACTTCATCCCACGTTCTGCTGAGTATCCTGTTCTGCCAGGTGGCTGGTGGGTTTGGTGGCCAGCCATTGTGATAGCTTGCCCCTGACTCCAGGATCTGCTGTGGTGCTCTTCCTGGAAGGAGCTGCCTGTACCAGCACCGTCAGGAATGGAGCACGTCTGAAGCTCTGTGCTGTGGTGTGATTTTGCCCACCCCTGCCTTCCTGTTGCCACTTGGCTACTTCTCCCTGGAACTACTCAGCTGTTGCTCTTGGCAGCTTCCTTTGGTTCTAACTAGTCACAAATGTTCATCTTTAGAAATGTGCACTATATCCTGGTTAAAAGGGCAGAGGTCTTCAGAAGAATGGGATTCCTCCGCTCCTCCTGGCTCTAACCACCTGCTGATGCCAGAAAAAAGCCCTGTTCCTGTTGCCTTGGTTCATTGATACTGGCCATTGGCCATCTTCGGCTACGGACAGCAGTGAGAAAACACCATAAACAGAAGGCCTTTCCCTTCCTACGGTCACCAGGATGTGCAGCTGAGTGACCGGAGAGTTTGATCTGTCCATCAGGTACCACGGTGGGCTGTGGCATCCCCAGGTGAGGGGGGGGGGGGGATGCAGGAGGGCACCTGCAACTGTGGGTGGGGCCCAGCAGCTGCAATGGGGACCTGCACGTGGGCTGGGATGGCAGGTAGTGCTGCTGGAGGTGCAAATAGCCCCTGTATTCTAATGAGCTTCTAGAAGCGAATGACTGAGGGAACAGATTTTCGAGCAATAAAGAAACTGCCGACTGACATAAGAAAATAAGTATAAATCTTTATGCGTTCCCCTCATGATTGGGAAGGCAGCTTTGGTTCTTCCTCTAATATATCACCTTCGCATTGTCATCCAGAGAGGTCTCTGAGGCAGCCAAGATGCTTGCTTTGTGAAGCCAGAGCAATTTTTTAATGAAGGTGATCATCTTTCAGCTTGCCCTGGGACAGCTAGACCACATAAGTCAAGATAAAACTTGCGGTTTTGCTTTATTAAAGGGATATTATTCCTCTGGCTTCTCTGATTCCCCCCTCCCATCTTAGTCTGCTAGCAATAATCTTTATGGAAGCCAATGAAAGCAAATGGAAAAAGCAGTCATGTCGCAATGACCAAGGCAGATTTTTGTAGTTTCTCAAGATTACTGAGAGTCAAGGGAGTCCCTTTTTTTTTTTTTTCTCTCAAGACTTCTCACTTAGATACCTTGAGAATAATTTGTTCTTCTCCTTTGGGAGCTGCTGAGTCGCTTCTCCCTAAACTTGACATCCATATGGTTCTCACAAGGCAAGTACGATGGTGAAGTTTTGAAATCTTTGCTGATTTGCATTTCACTTATGCCCAAGGAGAGGTTGTTAAAATTCTGAAACAATATAATATTGCCCTCTTCTTCCCAGCAAAAGCTGCTGTGGTCTGTGGGCTTTAGCAAAGATTAATTGGGGCAGTGTGAGACCACCAGCACACCACTGTTTCCTTGTGAAGAGGAAGGCCAAGTCTGAGAACTCTAAGACTT
Organism: Athene noctua; assembly: GCF_965140245.1. Classification (NCBI taxonomy): domain Eukaryota; kingdom Metazoa; phylum Chordata; class Aves; order Strigiformes; family Strigidae; genus Athene; species Athene noctua. The sequence goes on along the minus strand of NC_134038.1, from coordinate 156,093,983 downwards.
GGGAAAGTCACCTTAATTGTAGTTTTCTTCAGTTTTCCATCTGGAAAATAAATTCTGGTCTCCCCACAGAAGAAAAAATACCTTTCTTACAGGGTATGGAGGTAGAGGTATGAGTCTTGGCAAAATGGATGAAAAGGGTTTGGCCAACTTCGGTGACTGAGTGTCCTGCCACCTGGTACAGCGTGAGCTCCTCACCTTCCCTTTCTGGGGCTGCTTTGGTGGTTTTAGACCCTGCGTGGAGCTGATTCAAATCCTGGAAAACTAACCAAGAAAAGAAGTAAGTAGCAGGGTACTTTCATCCTATCCTTACAGAAAGTAGGTTCAGGTCGAAACAGTGGGATTCGCAAGACTTTGCATCTCCGTTCCTGTGCACCAAACCCTGGTGGGGTTTCTCCCCGGACTCCAGGGAGGGATGTAGCATAGTCACCACATGCTGCCCCTTCCTGGCCACAGCACTGGTCTGGTGGCACAGCCCTGAACCCAGCTCTATCCTGTCAACCCCTCCCCAGCATCACGACTGTGTCTGCAGCTGAGGCTCTCTTCCAGATGGTTGTAATTAATAGATCTTGCCCCATAGGCATTTCACCAGGGGGAATTAGCAGCCCGATGCTGCTGCTTCATCAGCTCTGCCTGCAGAGCAACCCTGGCTAGTTTTACTTCATTTCTCTCTGACTGCCAAGCCACTGTCTCACAGAAAACACAGGCCTTTTTATTTAATCCTGTACAAAGAGTGTATGCTCTAATCCTCGATACTACAACCTAATTCTTTGAATTGCAAATAAGGGTAGTTCAACACCTGTTCCTAGTGTGTTCAGGCTATGCACTTTTTACAGATCTTTAAAAATAATTTTCGAAGTCCCCTCTGTCTTGAATTTGCTTTTGGGTGTCCAGAATTTGGCCAACTATGATCCTCATCGTCCCCAAAGATTTGCACCTTGTACTAAGAGGCACCAGAGAAGAAGTGGCAGCTGAGTACCTACCCAGGCTCATCTGAAGGCTTTGCAGAGGATGTTTGCTGGCTGTGGTAGCCCATCTGATTTGCAAGCCTTATTATAGTGAACAAACTGCAGAGAAGGGAGTGTTTCCACAGTCTGTTGTGTTTGCCAACGATACAGTGGAAAAGAAGCTGCTGACACCTGAGTTAGAGGCACAAAAAAGAGCTGTTGGTCCCTGGAACATGCAGTACTACCCCTCTCTAGCCACCCCGTCCTCCCCCCACCTGGGCTTCTTGGGCTCTAAAACAATTCAAACCCCAGAAATGATCCAAACACTGAGGAACTAATGTCTGCCCCTGTTTAAGCAGCAGGTGGCAACATCCTCTGCCTGATGCAATTCAACTTACAGTTTCATGAAGGGTTTTTTGTTTTTTGGGTTTTTTTTCCTTCTTTTGGAGCAGGAGAAGCCTTGGGCTCTGTTTGCAACCTCTGCCTTTCTCAGGAGCACCTTGCCAGTGCCTCCAAAGGAAAGTCTTCAGAAGCGCAGTGGGGAAGCATCGTGAATTTAGTGCTACGGTTCCTGTTTAGAGAAGATGGTTTTTATCCCATTTGGTCAAATGGCTTTCACTGAGCATAAGCTGAAGTGAGTCGATGGTGTGTGAGGGCATGAGGGAATGCCTTCACGTGGACTGACAAATGTTTTCCCTACAATGTGGCTTTATTAGGTTTGGGGAAGATGCAGGAAAAAAAGGCTTTCCCTGAATACCAGGATGTGGATGAGTGTGCATTTTAATGGCTTCTCAAATGGGCAATTTAGAAAAACATCTTCACTTTCCCATTCCCAGCATTTCCCTGCAGGGCAGTTGGTGACCTCCAGGACTTTCCTCGTCCTCATCCTGCCCTTGTTTCCTCAGTCTCCTGCTTGCCTTCCCAATGTCTGTGCCCTGCTCCTCCAGCCCTGGCCTCTCCTTCTCCTGCTCCTCCAGTGACTGATACGTCGATGGGAAAAGACCCCATAGAGCTGCCTCCTCCCCACCCATCCTGTTCTTCTCTTCCACCTCCCCATTGTCCCCTCCTGCCATTCACCTCATCTCTCTTCTTCCCACTGTGCCTGCAAAAGCTCCCTGTACCAAGGTTTTTGTTGATCTGGTGAGCGAGTGGACAATATGGCAAAGCCACTCGGTAATTGCCGTGCTGGGTGAGCAGCGTTCAGCCCTCCTGCACTCCTGTTCATGGCTGTTCCTCATGCGCTCCAGCTCTCTGCCTGCCTTCTCCAGCTGTTGGGCGCAGGGACTGCTCAGCTGTCCCATCTGAGACTGCTCTGGCCTGCAGGGAGAAGTGTCCCAATGCAGAGGTCTAGTCCCATGTCTCTGGGAGGCATTGGATCGCAAGCTGGGTATTCATCCTGAGTGAATTTTAAGAGTGTTGCTCGGTGTGCCTTGCTTGTGTTGCCTTTAGCAGTGCATTGAGTTTCTGGTTTAAAGGATGTTGCAGCTGCTGCTGTTCTTTCTGTCTCCCACCACTAAATCTCAGCATCCTCCTGAAGTCTTGTGTGCTGTCTCTGCAAGCAAGACACTTTAAATATAAATTCAAACTTTACCTTGAAACATCCTGGCACCTCACTGATGTCACAGCAGTTAGACCTAGCACCAGATGTGGCGCTCTGCCTTTACTGCCATCCTTAGGACCACAAACTCATAGCTAGTCCGCAGCTGATAACTCTGGTGTCTTTTAACCTCAGGGTCTGGAAAAGCTGCTGCAAACCCGTGGAGCCACTTCACTCTTTCTTTCTGTATGCTTCATCCACTGTATTGCTCAGCCTCAGCTTGGTGGGATAAGGAAGGACATTTGGGACTAATCCCAAAAGGGAAAAGGCTAAAGCAAATTTTAAAACGGAAACTGCTTGAAGAAGCCTAAAATTACAGCACTCCTGGCATAGGAAGGTAGATGTAAAGGGCCCAGTGTCCAGAGTGGTTTAATGGTATGATTTCTAATTAACCAAAGAGAACTCTAGTTACATTCTTTTATGTGCTGCCTTCACCTTACATCTGGTGTTCTGAGGTCTCTACTGTCCAGCTCTTCCATGCCCCTGTCTAGCAAAAGCAAAACAGTTGTGGGTATGAAGCATGAGGTAGCTGGTGATGTCCAAAAATGCAGTGATTTTAAACAAACAAAAACCCAACCCCAAACCCCTGATCAAATCCCTTTCTGACTGGACTGCAATTCTGTCTGGAACTTCCACATTTCAAATCTATGAGTAGCTGCTTATGGTGAAGATGAGCTGCTGTGTAGAATGGTGCAAAACCTATATAGTGAGGTTGAGCTCTAAAAAACCAGAGAAAAATATTCTGTAAAAAAATACATTCTGTAAAGCCATCTAATTTGGGTCATTGACAGATAATGTTGAGGGCCAGAGGTAAGGTTACATTGTTTTAAACACAGAGGAACTAACAAAATAAGGGAGCCTATTATGGAGAAAAGTAGCCAGAAAATTAAGTCAGATCACAAGGTTTTGGTACAACAAAAGATCATCTCTGTAGCTGTGCAGACAGTAAATTCTAGCCCAGAAATTCCTGGAAATTGTGGAAGAGACGCACATGACACTGATTCAAGATACTAAAATATTTCTGTCTGTAAAGACAGATAGTCAACAGTAGATGCCTGAAAGCCTGGGGGATTTAATTTCATATGGATGAGGAGGCCAGTTTATTAAGTCACAAAGTGATTATGAGTGGTGGAATTTGTTATGGGCATTGGCAATAGGCGTGCTTCCACTTTCTATTTCATCTTCCTCTCTTTTTGCGGTCGTCATTCTGGCGTGTGATTCATATTACTCCTTGATCAGTTTTCCATTAGCCTCAAATTCTTCCTTTTAAAACCTGCTCTTACCGTTAACGTTGTTTTTCCTAAATGCTAAATTTATGGGTCTTCCCATCTTTCTATCTACAAGGACAATCCCCACCCACCTGGAGCTATAGAAATGTGGTTGTGTGGAGAAAACATGCAAACACACTGTCCCGTTTACTTAGAAATTCAATTTTCCATGACCAGAAAAGTCACGAGCTTAACATCTGCTCCTTACTACTTGATGATTGCAGTTCCTCTTCCCACGTACTCTTCCCACACCAGAATTTGTAATCCATAGTCCTCGCTGGATGTGGTGGTCCCATTTGGTGGGAGTCTGAAGGACCTGGATCAAGTCTAGGCTTACGGCAGAGACCGTGACCCCTGCACATCCACCCGAGCAGCTGGGCTGCACCTGCACCTGAGGGTGTGGAGAGGGCTGGCCACTGTCTTTGCAAAACCACTGTCTGTCACCTTTGGAAGGTCCTGGAGATCAGGGAAGGTCCCAGTGACTGGAAAAAGGCAAATGGCACACCTGGCTTCAAAAAATGCAATTCAGCAAGGACAAGGGCCGAGTGCTGCAAGTGGGAAGGGTTGACTCCTGACAGTGATCCTGGGAAGAGGCCGGCTGGGGAGCAGCTCTTTGGGGAAGGCCTGGGGGTGGCGGGGCAGGAGCTCAGCGTGAACCCCCAGTGTGCTCTGGCAGCAATGGACACCAGCAGCATCCCACCCCAGTGGGCAGCAGCACAGCCCATACCATAAGGAAAGGCCTTATCTCCCTCTACTCAGCACTCGTTAGACCACATGTGGATACTGTGTCCCCCGGTACCTGATGGATGTCAGTGAACTGCAGTGAGTTCAGGGGAGGCTGTAGGGTGGCCGTGCAGGTGCCCAGGGGGATGTGCCGGCTCCATCCCTGGAGGTTTTGCAGCACAGCTGGACACAGCCCTGAGCACCCTGCTCTGAGTGGGAGGTCAGACTAGAGACACCCCCACAGTCCCTTCACACCTAAAGTGTTCTGTGACCCTTGGGCACAGTGCCAGTGAAAAAGACAAAACCCTAAACTGGTCTGAAATCTACAGCCATGTGAAACATCCCAGACTGGTGAGAGCATCATGAAATGCCAAGAAGGGACCACATGACAGTGTTGCTGCTGCCCCTGTGCACCCTTAAAAGAAATAAAAAACACACAGAAAATTTAATTGCCTTATAAAGGTGTCTTGTGACTCAGAAACAAGGATTTTTAATGCTGCTTGAAGGGCTAGCTGAGACCACTGTCTCTGAAACAGCAAGTTGTCCTGTATGTCTTTGTTTACATGAGCTTATGTAGAGATACCATGTGCCTATATATGGGATATAAGAGCAGGCCCTGGTTTTACACAGTGGATGGGAATGTGCCTCAGCACCTGCTGTCCCCTGGCCTCATCCTGTGCCCAAGCCAGGTTTCCTGAGCTCCTTGGGTAGCTCTCAGCCTTTTCAGATAATTGCCTCATTACTGGCAGTTTCTCCCAGTTTCCTGGGGGAGGTTTGCTCATGGTCGCTGCTGTGATTCCTCCCACACCACCGCAATGCCCTGCAGGTGACCGACCCAGCAGCCACCCCTGGGGAGGGCAATGCCCTCTGGGGAGGCTGAGGCCGTGGCTGGGAGAGGAGCATAGGATGGGTGACTGCAGGCTCCCTCCTCTCCAGGTCCCCAGAGCAGCCCCTGAGTCCCTTGGGTGGAGGGAGAACACAGATGTTCGGACCCACCAGCACCAACCAGTCGCATCTCAGGGTATTTACGTCACAGCGTCTGAGCGGCGCTTGAGCCTAATCCCTGCGGAAAGGCGGCTATGTTGCCAGATGTTACAACTCCACTGACCTAATTCGGGATCTGGGGGCTGGCATCTGCATCTCTGCTCTCCTGGAGCAACAGCTGCCAGAGGCAGGAGCATCCATCACTATTTCGGGCCCCTGCAGCCCCCTTGTCTCCGGGCACTGCTGTGCTGGTTGTGTCTGCATGGGGCAGCGGTGTCCAGACTTGCAGCCGGCAGCATCCCACCTCAGGTGTCAGCTGTGCTCCAGCCCCAGCTGAGAGCTGGAAGACGGGCACACAACTTTGTTTTCAATGTGTTGAGCTGATTTACTGCACACTGTGAGGGGGCAGCATGCTAGGTTTTCACTGAGGGCTGCATTCCCAGAGGAGGGATTTCTGTCAGGGATATTAACTCCCTGCTGGTTCAAGCTGAGTGCTTCAAGTGGCTCTCACTGATGTCTTAAAAACAGAGATAAACTTATAAATATGTCCTGAAGGTTGAAAAGGTCTTTGCTCTCTAGCAAAATATGTTGTTTCCCACAAGCCAAGCACCATCCTTCCTACCACAGCCTTGACAGCATTTGGCTTTGTCCAAAGTGGGGGTCAGGAGGTTGCATCCTTTTCCTCAGATGACCATCGCTTTTTCAGAGTTTGGGCTCGTTCAAACCCCAGGAGATTTCACACACCTTGAATTTATTTTGATGCCTCCTAAGAAAGTTAATGAGTTATGTGGTACCCACAGAGGAGTAGGTGTGCAGGTGGACCTTCAGACCTGGGCTACTTCCAGATGGCAAGCAGTTGATGAATAAGCTGTGCCTAAAGCACTACCTGCCTTCACTGCCTGCACTGCATCTGGGATCAGCTCAAGCTCCAAGTGCCGCCAGGGACAGGATGGTGTGGGGTCTCAGGGAAAATGTCACTGGCACTGAAGGGGCAGAAGTGCCAGTGACTTTCAGGTTGCTCCGGACTTTCAGATGTCTCCTCTGACTCTGAACTGAACCAACGCCTGGAAATTAAGTCTTTTGTCACATGCAAAGTCACCTGTTAAGTGAAAAGCTAAAGGCTCTGCTTGCTTGCTCTTGGCTCTTATATGACAGCAATTTATTTAATTTTCTCAGGAGGAAATGAGTGGACCATTGTCTTGGCCCAATCCCAGTCTCAATGATGTCTGTTCTGCCTGTGTGGGGAGTCAGCTGAAGGTATTTTTTCTTTCTGTACTGAGGCAGGGTACTGCTGCCACATGTCTCACTCTGTTTCAGTTGACTCCTTTTCTGTGTTACTAGAGCAAGTTACTTCTGAACAGATTTTCCAGGTTCAGAAATGCCAGTGGGTTTTCACCAAAGTGTGATTTTCACCAAAGGCTTGGCCACATTGGGTCATGGATTGTCATGGGAAGGGGTAGCAGCTTCCACAAACGCCAGCCTGACTCTTCCAGGCATGCAAAACCCTGATCTCCTTTGAATATTGATGTCGGCATGCCAGGGATGCCTGGGCAGATTTTTCTGCATGAAAACCAACTCAGAAGAGAAAAATGCATGTGAGGGACCCAGTGGCTGTCTGGGAGGGATCAGTCCTGCAGCAAGTCCCCTAAGGCATTGTTTGTCACCCAAGGGAGGGTAGCAGCATGGGGATGGGGAGGCTGGGTTTTGGGTGCTGAATGCAGCCAGAAGTCCATGCTCCTGTCTCTCATTTGCTGTTGTTTAGGCCAGCTCTGCATTTGGCTGGGTCCTCAAGAGCCCAGCTCTGGGTGTGGGGGCTCAGGCCTGCATGGGAAAGGACTCTGCACAGCAGAAGAGCTGTGACTGGTCTTCACATATTGTTTATCTGAAAAAAAACCACAACGATTTTTCATTGGTTTTGTCCTCAATCTACATTTACTGTCCCTCCTAATCTTATCTGCTGTTGTTTACAGAAGCACTGGGGGGACTGGATTTCAAGAACCCCAGCTGTGGCTCTGACCCTGAAGACTAAACCCTGTGGAGAAATGCCGTGGTTGGTTCAGCCACCGGGTCCCTGGACATCAGGCGCTGGAAATTGCCAGCACAGGTGGCAAGCCTGGCTGCTGTTCCCGGCTCACAGCAGCCTCCGGTGACTGGCTCAGGCTGTGGAGGCACCAGCTATCCTGCCTGGAATGCTGAGGGAGGAAGGTAAAAATACCTCCTCAGTCACACGCTTGTGAGATTCTTGGATGGAGGATGCTAAAAACAGCAGGGCTGTTTTGGACAGGTCAGGTTTCTTGGCAATGCTGTCAGCAATCAGTCCTCCTCCCGGCTTTTCACTGGCATAGAGGTGTGGCGTTAGGGCTGGGGAAAAGCAGTGCTATCCTCGGCCTGTGTACAGGGACCTGCACTGAGAGATGTGACTTTTTCCAGCTTTTTTCCTGCCTTAACATATCCTGTCAGGAGATATTCATGGCCAAAAAGGGTGCCCTGAAATCATGAGGCTGTCTGGGAGCAGAGCAGAGGCAGGGCTGGACCAGCCCCAGCTGGTCTAACACACCAATGTTTTATATGAGAAAGGGCATTTAAATGGTCAGAAATGGTCTGAACAGACTCATCCCATGCATATAATGAAAGGCAACTTCCAAGGAAATAACACAGTGGGGAAAAGGTGGGGTTTTTCCCCATGGGGTGGGGGAGCCTCTGCCCTCCCAGAGCTGTTGGTGCTTTGCACTTTCCTGAAGCAGCACATCAATTTGGGACACCCCCCGGGAGATGACCGGGGTGAGGAGTAGCTTGCCCTACCTAGGAAGAAAGATGCCTAGCAAACTCAGAGGCTGAGCGTCTCTAGGACGTTCCCTAAAACAAATAAAAATGTGCCCATTACAGGCAAACCCAGAGTAAAAGTTGGGGAAAATCTTTTACATAGAAAACCGAGAGCGCTATGGGGTTTCCTTCCTGTTGTATAAATAGTCTTTTGTAAGCAACGAGCTTCATCCATGTTGATTTCAGTTGTAACTACTTTCCAACATTACTAAAATGAAGATGGCAGAAGAAGGAAAGCCAGCTTCTGAAAAAACAAACGGGGTAAGAGCAGGCAGAAAGACTTGCGTGATCCCACTCCGATGAGCTGGAGGAGCTGTGGCAGCAAACCGGCTGTCCTGCAGCCCCCGCGCAGCCCCTCGCCTCCCCCCGTGCATGCCTGTGCCGGGGCACCTGTGGGAGCCTGGCTGTGGGCAGTGACTGCAGGCGGCTGCCCTCAGGCCCGGGGCTGGATGTGGTGGGGAGGCTGGGTGCCTGTGTTGAGTCAGATGAGTCCTGTAAATAGAGCAGAAACCCTGGTGTGGCCTTGGCTTCATTTAACCCCGGCTTCCTGCAAATGCTTCCTCCAGCTGCTCGGAGCCCCGCAGTAGCCATGTTCCTCCCCAGTCTAAACACAAACAGATTTGGTAAGTGCTCGGCCAAATAAGCGTTGAAGCAGTTGGGTTGTGCTGAGACCCCAGAGGCTTGGCCGTCGGCAAGAGGCGTTGCCTTTCACCAGTGCTGCCCAAAACCAGTAATGGCTGTTGAGCCCCCGCCCAGTGATACTGGTGCATCTTCTGTGGTCACTTCCCCAGGCCCAACAGGGAGCACAGAGCAATGAGAAGCACTGGGAGGCTGATTTCTTAGTAGTCAGCTTCTTGTTAACTCCTGGAAGAGGAGCTTGGCCCCTTCCCCAGCTGGGAAAGGCAGCAGAGATGCAGCCAAGGAAACAACACAATGAACACTGTGTCCTTGGCAGCTCTGGATTTTGAGTTACTACCTTAGGGAGGCATCAGTCTGTGAAAAACACCTTTGAAATGCAGTCGTCAGATAACCATCAGGTGAAGCAAAATATAGCTTGGGTCACCTGCCTTGGGGTTAAATGCCAGGGCTGCTCGCCACCACTGACCCTCACCCAGCAAGTGTGCATCTCCCCTTCAGTGAGCTGGTGGTGTAGCCAGTGCTGCTGCAGGGTGCTTGGCTCCCATCAGTGTTGCTGCTCTCTGCCTCCACCACCTCCTCATGAGCTAAGCTGGCGGCTTCGCACACAGGGAAAAAGGTCTATTGTCACAGCTGAGGTAGCCAAGATACCCGTAACGGGGCAGAGGGGAGACAGCACCCCGAGCCCTATCTATGCTCAGATGTGAAGTCTCTCACCAGCACTTGCACATGTTATCTTAGCTAATGTGTAAGGACAGGGGAAGCCGAGTAACTTTAAAAATATCTATCCACTTGCCATGCAATGTCAGCTCGCTACTCTCCGGGAACAGCTGCTGCGGAAAGCTGTCCATCCCAGAGAGCCTCTTGCACAGCGCAGGCATGAGCCCAACGGATGGGAAATCACAGGAAGGACCAGCACCCTTCCCATTTAATTTTAGCAGCAGCCAGTGGTGTTTACGGGAATTTCTTCTTCTTCCTCTGTGTTCCTGTTGACTTCCTTCTTGGTGATGTTATGGCTTCGGCCAGCGTGACCTGCAGGCAGATAAAAAGCGATGAATAAGCCCTTGCATTGCCACAGGAAGGAGCAGGAAGAGGGGCTCTGGCATGGTTACTGATGTGAGTTACTTCCATCTTTTGGGTGCCCACACTTAGCCTGAAGGGTTTAATCCTCAGTGAGGCTGATCACAGCTTTCTTCAAATCAGACCTTGCTAAGAGTTCAAATTGTCCCCGTGAAACTATAAATATCCCCAAATCTCCATTCCCACCTGCCTGTGAGGGGCAGCGAGCCAAAGTGAGTGTGGGCTGCAGGAGCTGCTTGGGCTCTGGTTCTCAGTCACCCGTGGCAGGTGGCAGCAGGGGAGATTCTGTGAGGATGCTCTCTCTGAGCACAACTGGAAAGCAATCACAATTTTCCAATGTGTTAGGCCCTGCTGGGAGTTTATCATACTGTTCCAGACCATGCATCTTCATTGCTGTTTAATGGCACAGCCTGTTTAATTAACCCACCTGCTCAGCAGTGGGGAAGGGATGGTATTCCCAAGCCTTGTACATCACCTTTCCCAATCTGAGAAGGACAGGGGCTCTGCAAAGCCTTTAAGACACGAGAGCTGGCAGGGAGCACGCCAGGCAGCATCCTGCTCTCTGTCCCATGGCAGGATGATCTTCCTGCTCTCCCTTCACCAGCAGGCAATAGCAAGCTTTACCTTCCCTCCCTGCAGCCCCCCCCTGCTTTTCCTCTCCATTCTCTTTCTGGAGGAGCCTTGCCCATTAGAAAACCCACACACACCCATCCCTGGCATGACAGGGCACTTGAGCATCTCCCCAGAGCCAGAGGGCATACACCCCTCAGCAGGGACACAGCAGGGGGGACGAGGCTGCTCTGGAAATGCACACACGGCTGCTCCTCACCTACCCACAGACTTGGCTGGGGCAGATAAGAGGTCTGGGGTAACTACCACATGCAGGCAGGATGAGGAGGACAGCACATCAACTCTGCTCCCAGCCCAGCATGCAGACCTCTCTGCACAGTGCTGGCTACGATTTAGCATCGCATCTACCTGATTTTACTGATCAGGTAACATAGGCTAACCTGGCCTCCTGATGGGCTTTGCTCCAGGTGTTGCAGAGGGGATGGACAGAGTTACAATAAGGACAAATCCCACCCCCCTGAGGCTAGGGTACTCCCCTGCTACTTTCTGGCTCAGGGCATCCCCTCCTGGCACAAAGATCCCAGCACCTTTCTGGGGTGGTAATTGTGAATTACTAACGACCTCCATCAGCTGGAACTTAAGCCCCAGCCGCTGCTAGTTGTGGGGTCAGGTTATATAGGGACCTGAAGGCCTTTTTCCCCTCAGATGGGAGGGAGTGTTGGAGGTTGTTTTAGTGCTGTGGGCAGGTTTTCAGTCTGCTCAGCATGCTGTTGTGCTGGGTACCTCGGAAGAGATATTTCAACATCCAAAAGCAAAGATAGCAGGTATGTCATGCTGCAATGTGTAAGGATGGGGAAGGAGGATTTTTGGCCGAAAAGTAATGCTTTTCATGTTTATTCCCTATAGACTGGACCCTAAAAATTTAGATGTTTATGTTCCTGCTTTAAATGCTTCTTTATGAAAGATTTGAGATCTAAGCTGTTATGTTAAATCTCCTTATGTGGTGTGTTTTACCCCCTAAATATGCTTGGGGGCTGTTATCCCTGCAATGGAAACCAAAGTACAAACAGATGGTGGTAAAATGAAGAAGTGAGGTCTAAGGTTTTAAATTCCCCCTGCTGTGGAGCAGCTTGGTGTGCAGCTCCGTGCCTGGCCCACGTGCACCAAAAGGGTTTGTCTGGGCAGTCATTGGAAGGGAGGCATGAAGGGTGCGATGGAGTGCTCTGTGGCTTGCCAGGAAACCATTTCAGACAGATGTGAAGAGCAACAATTTTCTGCCTGTGAGAGGGGCTGAAAAGAATTGTTCAGAACAGCCTTTGGGGATGGATGGGAGGTTTCCTCATGTGCCAAACCACCTGTAGGAGCTCTGCGTGTTTGAAGAGGGTTTGGCAGCACTCCCAAGAGAAGGCTGTGCGAGAAGCTGCATACCTGAATGCATAGTTCTGTGCAGCTGAACTCTGGAAGCCGTGAGTTCATCTGCTCTGATGACCTGACCCAGAAGGTTCATGTGGTGTGCAAACTCCTGGTGGCTTTCTGTCCTCTGGAGGTTTCTTTTTTTTTTTTTTTTTTTCCCCCACAGTAAACCAGTAAAAGAACAGCTTCTAGCATAGTTGTTTGAATGGCATAGGGTGAGTATGGGGTTCTGGGTGGCATTTTGGGGTGAAAGTAATCTGTGGTCCTTGTCTCTTATCTTTGGATAGATTGTATGGGGAAGGCATGGTCCCGTCTTCGTGCCATGAATTACACGACACTGTGGAAATCACAGGGTATGCCTGCAGTGTTCAGCACAAAAAGTCTTCTTACTGGTTTGAGCCTTTGGACACAAGCAGTTGTGTGGTGTTGATGGCTCTGTCCCTTCTGTTGGTGTAGTTTTCATTCACCAAGCTTGTGTACAGATCCTAGATACTGGTATTGGGTGATGGTTTTAAGCTGCTTTTGGAATAGCAGCAACTACCTGCTGCTTCTGGTATTGTGGAGGGTGAAGCCCTATCCCTACCCTTGCCCAGCCTTGAAGGAGTGAAAATGGAGCAGCAGTTTGTCTTTTATTCAAACATTGCAAAGGAAAATCTCACTGTTGTGGTAGGCGATGCTCGTATGCCTGCCCCACTCACTGGGGGACAAAGGCATGTAAGAGTTGTTTTGGTGGGAGATGCTGACCAGGTTACTCCGTTTCCATAAAGTGCTTTGGAAACATGTGGGAAGTTGCTACTGATTTGAAGACAAGGGACTTTGAAAGCCCCTGTGCTGAGGTGAGTCACCTCCTGACTGAGTGGGTGATGAAATGAGCTGCCCTCAAGCCTGCCCAGGGAGGCTGTGATCAAGCATTGCCTCACCTGCCATGCCCAGGGGACCTCTGCTCTCCCCTTCCTTCCCTACAAACAAGTGCAGGGCTCCAGGTGTCCTTGCATGTTTTCTTACAATATTTCTTGCAATATTAGCAAAACAAGCTCCCCATGCCAAAAGCCTTGTTTGGGCAAGAACCAGAGTCTTTGCCCATCTGCCCTGCTCACTGGCTCCTGGCATTTTGTCGCCTTTCTTGCAAGCGAGCTGCACAGACTTGTTTTTCAGAAAAAAAAATGGTATTTTGTAATTCTTTTGGCAAGTGAGACAAGTTCTTTGCAGTTGTCTGAACTTTGCTTTTGCTTAAGCAGTTTACAGCCCTGTCCCTCAGAGGGGTCATTTGCCCAAACCTGAATAGCTGTGGGGTTGGAGAAGAGCCATTGTCTTCTCTGCTCTTGCCTCCACCCAGCTATTGGCCAGCCGTGGGTGATGCGAGATGAGCTTAGCTTCACCCTATTTGCTTAACAAGTCAATGAACCCTGTATCTCTTCTGGGTTAACCTTTAAAATGAAGGCCGCTCTCCCTGGCCTGCCCATGCCCTGGGTGCAGGCAGCAGCAGGCTCCTTGCTGCCATGACAGCCCCGCCCCTGCAGCAGTGGGGCAAACACAGAGCCGGGTCCTGTGGTCCAAGGTTGCGTAGCGACCTGTCCCTAGAAGACCCGTAATTGTTGCTTTTTGTTCTGAACAAAGCCACTTCGGAGATGGCAACAAACAGCACTGACAAGCACTTGCAGGCAGGAGAGGCTTGTGCTAGAGCGAGGACCAGAACATCTCTCTCCTTGTTCCCAGGACAAGGCTGATTTCCTCTGGGTCTTGTGACCCTCCTTGTCTCACCCAGCAGCTTTTATAATCTGGGGGAAGTCTCTTTTATCCCATCTTCCAGACCAGAAATAAAACCTCTGCCAAGTGCATAGGAGTACTTGGGATGGGCCTTTTTCTGAGACCTAGGGTGAGAGATTGAGCTGGATCCATGAGATAGAAGTATCATCAACTAGCACAGGGGTGTTTGCTATTTATAGATACAGAAATGATTCCTAATGTTGTTGGGCACTATTACTACTTCCTAGAGATCAGGCAGCTTTGGTACTGGTGAAGCATCCTGATCTTTTCACCTCAAAAAGAGCTGCCTCAGCTCAACAGCATCTCTCAGAGCACGCAGGCAAGACTCCTTTTGTTTGCAGTTTACAACGGACCCCTGATGATAACGACTTCTGGGCTTAAAATAAGAGGGAGCCACCTGAAGCTAGCAGGCTATGCTGGGCAGTGACCCCCACAGCTTTGGTGCAGTACACCTCGCTGGCTCGAATGAGACATGTTTGCAGGCTTGGCAGTCCCTGTGCATCCCAGCCCTGCTGCAGAGTCCAATTTAGGGGTTGTGCTCTGTGGCTGAAAAGTGAAAGACTGGCTGCCCTGACCATTGCCAGGCTGCTCAGCTGATTTGCATGCCAAGGGGACGTTGGACTTCCCAAAAATACATTCAGTGAATCTCTGAGCAGCCACTGCAGGGAAACGAAACCTTTCTCAGACGCCTACGCTTCCACAGGTATACGTATGCGCACACATCTGCTGCCCGCTGCAACAGCAAGCACCCCAACAGTCTGGGGACAGACCTCTTGCTTTCGATTGGGGCAAGCCCAAATTTCTGCTTTGCACCGTGTCAGGCAGCACCGCTCCCCTGTCCCTCTTTGGGACCCAAGACCTTCTGTGCATGGGAGGGGAGAAACAAACCCAAAGCCCTCCCAGCTGGCCAACAACTCTTTGCTCATAGTTCAGATTCTTTTTGGGTTCATGAAGCATCATGGTGGCAGCATCTCTGCAGGTGCCTCTTTGCTGGGACTGTGTGTTGCTGCAGTGTTATGCCTTATGTATTTTTAGGTTTCCCACATGGAGTGGCATAAAAACAGAGGCACAACTTCCTTATGGGTATGCTAAAACACAGTGGAAAGCTGCATGGGCCTATGTGCTCTCTGGAAGTGCCTACAAGACACCTGTGATGGGCAAAGAGGAACTGGGGAGGTGCTGATGGCTCATGTAGGATGGCCACGACAGTGCTGGGGAGTGCACAGAGCTCCCCATGCCACCAGTAGCAGGATCAGAACCTCCAGTGTGACTCAGGGGCTGTGGAGATAGCCCAAACCACTGGTTGGGTGGGAGGTCAGATTGTGCTGTGTCTTGCTGCTACAAGAAGGAAACAACGTGTACAACAACAACCCCCGAAAAAGTCCCGGATTTTTTTTCTAGCAAGACTGAAACCCCAATATGCAGAGCACAACCCCATCCTGGCATGCTGCCCAGTGGTATTTGTGAGCCCTGAACCGGCAGGAGAGCCCCACTCCCCCAGAGCATCCCTCCATGCAGGTGAGTGCCTTCCTGCAGCCTCTGTACCACAGAGTACCTGCAGCACCTGAGTCCAGGCCTCCAGCCTCCCACATGCCACAAACAGGAGCCCTTGGCTTTGCGGAAAAAAAAAAAGGATGCTCTGCTCTTGCATGTGGTAAACTGAGATTTCTGTTCCAGCTCTGCTGGGGCTGGTGACTCATGATCCTGCTCTGAAAACTGTGGCTGGATTAGCAGCAACAAGCTAGCTGTTCTTCTCACTTGTCCTTTGTGCCTCATTTACCACTTTATTGTCTGATCTGAGGCTTTCTCTTTATTCCCTACTCTTTCCCCCACCCTGAGTCCTGCATAGCCCTTTTCCTTGTTGTTCTGCCTTGGCTTTGCCTTGATAAATGTTGTTTACTCCTTTCACTCCCATTTGTTGACTCTTTCACATCATGCCCTCGATCATTGCAGCCAAAACTCAGCTTTGGGGCTTCTAAAAACCCTTCTAGAAAAAGAGGGAGCTGGGGTGCATCTGTCCACCTCCAGCCCCATGCAGGGACACTCACACGCCACCCCACAGCCAGTCCTGGCAGGGACTGTGGGGTGGCGTATGGGGCAATGTGCTGGCAGGGCTCTTGGGGAGGCTGAGGCTGATCTGCTCATGTGGTGTTTACTAGCAAGTACAACCAGGCTTGTTCTGCGGAGGGAAAATTGCTACTTGCAGCCACCTACCTGCCCCACTCGCCACTTCTGTGGCAGCGGTGGTGAAACAAGCTGCCATCTAGTCCTTCAAATTTTCCTGTGTGTGATTGTATGGCAAAAACAAACTATGGTGTGATTGGGGAAGAGGAATCAGACATTTCTCAAACGAGTATTTCAACTCCTCTTTGTGAGTAGAGCAGAACTGCTGATGCCCAGCCAGCACCACACTGCATGGTTTGTGGCTTCAGCAGATCAGGAAAGGGCTTGAGTTCCCAAAGTGCTGGTTCACAGAGGAAAAACTCACAGGAGTTAGAGAAGGAAGAAAAAGGCAAATGCAGTGATGCATGTGGGGGCATGTTGCCCACAGAGACAGCAACAAGAGCCAGCCCATGCTGTCCCATCTCTCCAGGACCAAAGCCTCCAGATGTCAGGGCATGTTCTCCATCAGTGGCTGAGGCAGGGAGCATGGAGGTGGTTGCTCAGGCCGTCATTGGGACCCTGAGGCTCACAGAGAATGTGCTTTCCTACCTCATACACCCCCATGCTCCAGGTCCCCAACAGAGAACTGATACTCTTGCAATAACATGGGATATTGTTGCCCTTGATCTGGAGCCGTCAGTGGCCAGCTGCAGATGATGAGTGAGCTGTTCAGGAGATAAAGATGCCATTTGGTGACTGGCCAGAACATTATTTAGCATTTATGTGGGGAAGTTCAGTCCCACAGAAGGTGATGCATGACTGGCATAGCTAAAAGCGCAGGAACAGACCTGAAAAGTGTAGCTGCTGGCTCTTTATGCAAGAGGGTTTTCTGAGTGCAGCTGGCAGAGCTTGGACAGCTTATGCTTCCCAAAGGACTGGATCAGAAGCGGTGAGATAGTGGCTCTGCAAACATGATATGCGGGAGCAAAGGCCCTTCAGGCTGAATAAAGCTGCATGGGAAGACAGATGCCTGTGTTACCACAGGGTTTAGCCAGCTTGTGTTTCAGAAGTTCTTATTTCAAAAACCACATGCTATCTTGTCTGAGCAATAAATTAAGAGCACACCAGGCTCTTGCAAGGAAGACCCACCTATATTATCACTGCTACTATGATTATCCTCCATACTTACTAGCCATGTGTAGCTCCACAGCAGCAGATGCGTGGAGAGATCTGGAGACGCTGCAGAAGGAGAGAGGTGCGTTTCACAGCTAGGGAAGCTGAAGCAGGTGGGAGACCTGGTGCTCAAGGGTCACTCAACTCATCTTTCCCACACCTTCATCCTCTGATCTGCCTGATGGGCCCTTCTGCTGACTGCCGCTCTAAAGCGAGAGCAGCTGTTGCCTGTCATGGGAGTGGGAGAGTGGGGCAGGGTATTGATGTTTCTTAATTAACAGAATTGTCCGAGTTTCTCTGCTGGCATTGAAATGTATTCTTCACATAGCTGTGCTTTCTGTGTTGCAAAATGGTTGCTGCAGCTATTTTTATGTGATTTCCCAACTGCTTTTCATTTTTTCTGTGCATCTGCTCCTTGCCTGATCTTGCTGGGTAGCCAGGAGTGAAGATGAAGTAAGAAAAGGGAAAATGCTGCAGTTTTCCATTTGGGCAGCCATCTGGAGGCTTTCTCAAAGCATTAAGCACCCCCTGAAACTTTGATCTTTTTGCGGTGTTTGTGCTGGGAACACCTCAAAATGGCATCATCTTAAATCACTGCTCTCTTTGGAAAGCGAAGGCCAAGCTGCGGTGGCTAGCAGACATGGCCAGCAGCAGGCATGGTAACTGCTGCAAACCTCCCGCCAGAGCCTCCGTGGCCCCTCTGCTTCTTCCACTTTCTCCTTGCTCTTCTCCATCAGCTGCTGCACGGAGGTGGGGGAAATTGGATGTAACCCATTTAATCTTACATCCTTGCTTGGAGCAAATCTCCAGGGTGACAGTTTTCTCTTGGCAAAAGGAAGAGCTGTGCAATGAAGGGCCTTTCCACCTGCGAACCATGTCCCTGCAAGGTGGGAACGGGGCTTGTGTCCGGCAGGAGGTGCCACCTTGCAAAACCCTTGAGCTGCTGCTTGTGGGGAAAAACCACAAGATTTTAGGAGTGAGGCTGCCCTACCTCTTTTGGAGCAGAATGGCAAACCCAGATGGGCTCTCTTCTTCCCTCCCTCATTCTTTTTCCTTGTGAGAGATTTTTATTTCCTGGGAGCAAACAGTATATGGTATTTCTTACACATGATGACCCTGATGCATTTCGTGGCTGACTGATCTTGACGCCTTATACATGTGAGCAAACATACCTGTCACTAATCCTGTGCCAAAATTTCCCAGGCAAATGTTTTCACTGCAGGCTACCTTTAGGCACAGGGCATACCCTAGCTGATGGAGAGATGTTTCTTCTGAATGTGAGTCCTGCTCAAAATCATGCTCTGATCTTTTTTTTTTCTCTTCACAAATTATAATCTTTAGTAATAATGACTAAAAATAATCTCTAACAAGAATGATTAAATCATTGCCTTGGTCTCCGAGGCTAAATTCAGCTTCCCTACATTCAGGAGATGCCCTTTAGTGATTCAGTCCTGGAGAAGCACTAGTGGGAAGCCATCACAGCAGAGGCTGCGGCACAGAGCAGAGCCCTTTGGCCGTTTCTGGTACGAGGTGGCAAAATGGCTAATGTGCAGATAAAACTGTGTGGCAAGAAAGACCAAAAAAGCTGGAGGTGGAGATTGGTTGTGTGGCAGGAGATAACTGAAAAATCTTTGCGTAATGTAGAGAAGTTTTGTTTTAAGGTAGCAGTGATGACACCTGAAGAGAAAGTGCTGAACTCCTCTGTGAAATTCTGTCACTGTCTAACATCTGATGAGGAAGATCTTTCTTCACCCAGCTTGTATTGCCATCCAGGCTTGGACCTCAGACTTGATTCAGAGTGAGTAGGAAACCTAGATAAAATGCTGACAGGCTCCTTAGCATAAACCCCATCTTGGGTGAACTCAGAGATGGGCTTTTTCCCCCTACTCTGCCTATTAGGGCTTTTTTACATTCCCTGTGGGCAGAACACCAGCACACTCAGGTTGCATTCTTCCCTCGTCTCTTCAGAGCTGTGCAAAAAGTGTGGTTTCTTCCCCTACAACAGAAGGACAAAGAAACTGAAGTTCCTCAGCGATAGTGTCTGTCAAACTCAGTTTTTCCCTTGCTGGTATTTCCAGTGGGTTTGGGTTGGTTCACAAGCCAAAGCTTCAGTCTAAGCTTTGGTCCCGGAGGACTTCAGCAGTTTAACTCCTCGCTGCCTTGGAGGGAGGGAATAAACCCCCATTATTGAGAGCCATGCTGTGCAGAGGTCTCAATATTGGGGTATAAAGACAGGAGGGTAGCATGTTTCTAAACTCAAGGAAAGAGTCTGGAAAGCACAAAAGCATTGGCTTGACTGTGGTCCCACCAGCCAGTTGTAAAACTCCAGCTGACCTTCCTGGAAATGGTGTTAGGCCAATGCTCAGCATTTCTGAAAAACCCCACTCCTTTAAAACCATCTTCATTGTGAGCATCTCTGGTTGTCATAGAAAGTCATTCAACATTTCCAGTCTTAGAATGGTGAGCAGCATGTGGTCCCCACAGTCATGGGGACGCTCGAGGCTGGTGGGCTTATGTGCTTGTCTCCAGGCAGCGTGGCAAGAGCTCAGCCCCCGGTGCTGCATGGCTGGTGGGGCTGAACAGGCTCTGCGCAGAACTGCTGCTGGGGCTCTGTGTCCAGAAGAGTATGGAGAGCTTGCTGTATGACCAAAAGCTTTCCAATAAACATCAGGCTCTCACAGTAGAGGGCTGCCCCATGCTGTTGTTGAACACACCCATTTTCAAGTGGGACAGGGAGCGTCTGAAAGTCTCCTTCAACACTGCATTTCAACATTGCATTTCTATTGGTAGCAAACCAACTCAACAAAGGCAATGACTAGAATGGGAAGGAAATAGAGGAAACCCTGTATATTTGAAAGGAAAGCAGAGTTTTACTGGGCTTTATTTAATCGGAAATGATTAATAGTCCCCTGCTGCTATAGCTCCTCTGGGGCTATTCCTCCCTGCCTTGATTTTCATTTAGCATGTTTTTAATGTGCTCTTTGTGTATCTGCTATCCATATCAGAAAGGCAACTCTGCAATATGTAACAACCAGATGAGTGAAAGAGGGAAGAGGAGGAGGACGGAGAGGTATGAGCACAGATGCCTTTTCAGTGTGCACCAGGTGGCTGGCTCTGCTGGAGAGGACCAGCTGGCAGGTAGTGCTGGGAAGCTGGCGAAAGCCTTGCTGCATGGAGCACGGTGCCGTAAGCCAGCAGGCAGGGAGCTGGGAGTATGGCGGGCATTTCGGTGTGTCCCAGTTGACATCTGGTGCAGGGAAAGAGTGGGAGGGGAGAAGGGAAAAATGCAGCCTGATTTCTCAGAGTTAGCTGCCAGTTTCTTTGCCTTTGCTGCCTTGCCAGCTCCTAACATTCAAAGTCGTGAGGCAGCCCATCTTTTGCCTGGAACCATGAGCTCTTTTTACACCACAAAAACATCCTAATCTCCTCAGAAAAAAAAGTAATAGTAAATGCTTGGGTCTTTCTGGAGTGGGGTAGGGGCGTGTTTTCAAGCACTGCTCTGCAAACGGGAGGGCCAGAAACACAGGGGGTGATGAGCGAGAGCTGATGCCTTCCCAGAGCAGTCGTGGGGACTAAGTCCCTGCTGCTGGGATGCTGCCTGTCAGCTGGGGAGGCAGCACAGATTTCAAGCAGTGTGTGTTGCATTGGTGTCCAGATCCTCCACATTTCCCTTGGATTCCTTGGGTTTGGATGTCCCCAACTTAAAAATCTGATATAGTATGTCTATACATGCCTTAAGAGTTTTACTCCAAGCTGTGCTGAGTGGGAGAAATGTGGCTTCACTTCTGTGCTAGTAACACCAACGCAAATGCTGACTGCGTTGTGGGGTTTTTGTATTAAAATTTCTCTTCACTCTCAATGAATACTAAAGAGACGAAGATGGGGGTTTCATGTGTTTGGGCCTATCTACCCTGTTGTATTTTGTTTCTTAGCAGTAAACACTGTACTTGGTCAACTATTCCTCCCTGCCACTGCCTCCTCCTCATCTTATGTTTCGAGCACCTGTCAGCTCAGCCAAAATCTGTCAGCAGAAGTCCAAGTGTACTTCCTGACCTGCCAGCCCACCCGAAACATCCTAGTCATCCCAGATGGCTTTCATCGACCTTCATCCAGGGCTTACCGGAGCAGATAAATCTCTGTTGATGACAGGACATCTATGCCTATATGGGACATCTGTGCATGCCTTAA
The DNA here is from genome assembly GCF_965140245.1 of Athene noctua. Taxonomy (NCBI): domain Eukaryota; kingdom Metazoa; phylum Chordata; class Aves; order Strigiformes; family Strigidae; genus Athene; species Athene noctua. Next base: position 156,072,714 of record NC_134038.1, on the reverse strand, counting down.
AATTATTAGGGGAAAAAGAAACAACAAACACTGGGAAACAGAGGAGTTTCTTGGTAGTTCCAGAAACAGTTCAACATTGCAACATTCTCCATTTTGAAAAGGAATTAATGGTCAAATTTGCGCCCCCAGCACAGTTTTTTTAACAGTGTGTCATTGCCCTTCCCCACTCCCTGCCAGCAGGGACAAGGCAAGAGGACTCTAAACCCTCACATGCAATCTGGGTCCCACCAGCACCTAAAAATTTGTCTGTTATAACTGTTTCTATATGGGCTTTGTTCACCTCTTCACCACCTTCAACGTGTGCTTGTGTTTTAGCAGACGTATGTGTATGTTACGGACCACCTTTGCATACAGAACTGAGCTGCAGACAGTATAACAGATCTGTTACTCAATACTCTGGAGTATAAGGCAGCTTCTGAGAGGAGAGACACCAAGAATATCTCAGTGATAAACCTTTTTTTGTAAAGGATTTTCAGCTGCCTGTAAGAAAACCAGCGGTAGCCTTATGCTCCTCATTGATTTCTGGGCTGAAATATGGAGAGCAAAGATTTGGTTCAAGGGACCATGATTTATAGTCAGCTACATACTGAAACCCGTCTATTTGGTCATTTGTTAACCAGAAAGAAACAAACAAAATAGAAGTTTGTTCATTCAAGAGGCAGTTTATGGTCACCAAGTTGAAACAAATGCCTTTATTTCCTTTTGTGAAGTAGTTTTCTAAAAAATTAATTTCATCCTTAGTTCTTGTAGCTGTGATACGCTGACAAATATTTTCCCGCAACACAGGTAATGGCAAATGGCTTTTCCATAAAACCCCAGCTGCTCTTCTGGGAATCTTTTGTGAAGAGTTGATAGTTGAGTGAAATGTGCTTTCCCAAGCCCTTTCTCCAGTTTTAGCTTGGTTGGACACCATCACTGGAGACAACAAATTTGTTCATCAGAGTTTTAAGAATCCCTACAGACACATGAACTTGTGGGATAATGAGTAATTCAATTTAATGTGGTTGCACTCACCATAACTACCTACTGCTATTCTTGCCAAGCTTTGGGATATGGGAAAAGATCTGGGGTTTGTTAATCTGTGTGTAACTCGTGAATTGACTATGGTCTTGGAGTGCTGAAGTGCTTGGAGCATGTTCACTGACCCAAGTATTACTGGTCAAAATATCTAAGTATGTGTTAAATGTCAAAGTGGGCTTCAAGAAAAGTTTATTTCTAAGAAATCTGAATAGAGACCTTTGGAAACCCAGAGTCCCTGTCTGTAGGGAGGCCACTGCAGGCCTTTTGGTTTCAGTGTGATCACAGGCATCCTTAAAGGTAACCTTGTTCTCAAGTGCTGTGTTGTGTCAGGGTTCAAGAAAATGCAGAAGAAAGAACATTTTTATTACTGAAGACCTGTTCCTACTAAAGACCTGTTGGAGTGGCTTTTAACAGGGAAGGTGCTTACACTGTGCAATGTGTTGTACGAAGCTCATGACTCTGGTAAGGAAAATGTTAGTTCTTACAGGCCAGACACCCGTGTTGCGTAAGGGGTGGTGGCCTTGTCACAGGCAGTCTGTTGCGCATTGGTTGTATAATAGCAGATGCTTCTCATAGATCGCACATATCTGTCTTTTAAGATTAAATGTGTGCAGCTTGTGACAGGAAAGCAGAAAAGAAAAAGTTGCATCCAGCACTAGCAACATTTCACAGTGTAAATTTTAATTTATTTGATTCTGGGAGACTGCCAGTATCTGGGAAACTGTTGCCTAGAGGCTGGCAAAGATGGTGCTTGTGCCTGAGCGGTTTGCAGGATTCCTGTCTTTTTTTAATGGAGAAAAATTAACAAATAAGACAGTCCCTAGCTATTTCTTAAGTTTGTACTGATATGAATAGCAGCTGAAAACAAACATCTTGGTGTCTTCCTGACATTTGCGGTAATGAGTCACCTAACGAACAGACCAGATCAGTGTCAGCTAACAATGCACGGGCAGCCAGGTACTGGTAACTGCTGGGAGCCAGCCAGGATGGGTTTAATCCCGTGGCATGGGGAGGGGAGGTAACAAAAGCAGTGAGGTTTGGGCTCCTTGCTGAGATCACCCTCCCACACAGCTGGGCTCTGGCTGCGCATCCCCCAGGCTCACATCCCAGCTTTTCCTTCGGTACCACTGACTGCAACCATTGAGTCACCCATCCCTGTGCTCCCCCGCGCCCAGCAAACCGAAATCAGACAATGATGACTCTAAGGGTAATGGAGATCTATTTTGGGGAAGCAGGTCAGATTTGAGTGCTAGCACGTTGGTTCCCTGTGTGCATCTGCCATGGCAGAGCCCACGGATGGGCTGACATTTCAGTGCATCCTGTTTACACTGCAGACCAGACAGTGGGAGAATTATTTTTAAACAAAAATGCAGATTGCATTGTAATCACCCCGTGTTAAGGAAACAAACATTTTTGCCACAATGCAAACCCAAACATTTGCACAAGATTTAGGATTCCTTTCCCTTAAGCTATCTGCAAAACATAAACTCTGACTTTTTCCCTCCTCTTCCAACGATTTCCTCACCAGTCCTATGATACATCTGATGGAGAAATGTTTGCCATAGGTAACGGTTTCACATTTTTGTGTTTTATAGCATGACAGGAATTTGATTGCTGAGTATTTCTTGTTTTGAAATGTCAGGCACGTCTGTCCGAATCAACTGACTGAAGCTTGCACTGTGAGCAACGCCTGTATTTTGACATCTTTACACCAAAAGAGAAAAAATAACAGGCTAAAAATGACCCTGGTTGCTAAAAATACTGCAGACAGGAATAGAGAATTCACTGCACTGGTTTGCAGACTCACGTGTGCTTTGGGTTTATTATAGGATCAGAGCTGCCAAACTACACTGAAGGCTGTGGTTAAGTTTCCATTGTAGGTCTGTTTTTGGCTTTTCCCCCAAACTGTGAAAGACTTCATAGATGCTGCAAAATCCATAGGCAGGCAGCCTTTAGGATGGAAGGGATGGATGTATGGGAGTTGCTTTGCGTTCTGTAGCCAAATTTTGAAGCGGGGTGCATGGAGCAGCCCAGATATGGGGAGTATCGTTCCCTGGTGTGTGCCTTCCTGGTGGCTGCTGGATCAGGGACCAACTTCTGCTGGTCATGGGCTGGGAAGAGCTTGTTATCCCTGGAACAAGGGACAGGTTTTTCCCATCCCACGCTACACCCCTCACTGTGCAGAATGATGATGGGAGAAAAAATTGTCTGAAAATTGGGCTTTGCCCTACCTTTGTCCTCCTAATGCTAGTGGAGAGGACTAAGAGCCAGGTGGGGCAAAAGACCCTTTTGTAGAAGACACTCAATTGAGAATAGAAGTCAATGACAGCATTAGCATTTAATCAAACACATATAGCAAAAGAAGCATATAGCAAAGAAAACCCCAACCCACTGCTGCCTTTTCATGTGACAAAATTGAATTAGTAGAAGTTTCAGGACAGCTTCCAAGCAGGGATCCCCTTGGGGTACTGTAGTAGGCTGACACTGCATCATCACCCTTCCTGCTTTCCATTTTTTTAATGTAGTTTTATTCTTCAACATGCAGGATACATAATTTTTCAAGAACTTAATCTATAAAAAGCAACAAGTACGCTGCAGCCTTGGCTCATCTGGGAACAGCTCTGCCACTCTCAGTTGTCAAACTCCGTTTGCAGAGCACGTGCCGGGAAGGGAAGCAGCAGTACCTGAGGGGACTAACCCAGATAATTTGAGCAGCACTGTCTCTTTTGCTACTAGCAATCAAAAATAACTGCTGCAGGTCATTACTGTAAACATTCAAGCAGGCAGACAGGTGCCATCAGCTTTCCAAGTGCTAGAACTGCACAAAGAGGCCAGCTCATCACACTTGCTTGCACCATCGTGTCTCTTGGTTAGGCTACATCTGCAGTGCATGAGGGATTTGAAACACCTTGCAGCTGGCGGTAATAATAAGGCTAATAAATAGACCGGTTGCATGCAAAATGATCATTTGTTCCAAAATAGTCCTTATTAATAGCACAGGGATGGTGGTGGCCATCTGGGGCCTCAGCTATGCAAACTGCTACAAGAATTCTCTCAGGCTTTGCTTTGCTTTGCTCTGTGACTGAGTGCGAGGCATGGCTGCTGCTGGTTTTGTCCTAGGTCAAATAAATGGGTGCTAAAACTAGGGAATGTTTCCTTGGTGAAATTTATTTCTAGTCAAAACATCTATTTGTTACTCCACATATTTCATAACATGACCACAAAAAGCATGAAGTAACACAGCTGACTTGAGGATACTTACCCCCTTGATGAACTTGGTCTGCTTTATTTCTTAATGGCATTTCAGAGCTAATTAAAACTATCCCATGCAGATAAGCAAGAAGAAGAAGAAGGAAAAAAAAAATAATCCCCCAAGCCTACCCCAAAGGTCAAGAGATGCCATAAGCTGTGATGAATGTGTCCATTTGTCCGCTCAGGCACAAGGTTGTCCAGACCTGTGACATTTCCCTGGTAAAAGTCAGTAGCAAGTCCTAGGTTCATAATGCAGTGTACAATTTGTCTGCCTTTTTCCTTCTCTCATTTCCAGTTTAAGGATGTGGTGGTCTGTAGCAATCCCCATCTCTGTACCAATGGTGTCAGCTGGTCTCATGCAATGTGCAGTGTGGAGAGCTGCAGGACCACCCCAATGAGACCTGCTCTGTCTGGGAGATGGGGGAAACCGAGGGACCAGCTGTTGGGAGAGGGCAGGTCTGTGCCTGCAGTTTAATTGTGGATGCAGGCACCATTATCTGCCCGTGCTGCGTGTTAGCAACTGGATGGAGCCAGGGCTGCTCTCTTTGTGCTTAACTCTCGTTTTCCTCCAGCACAGAGATGCAAGCCTGAGAGCCAGGGGCTGCACCTCCTCCCCTCCTGCTTGTCTTGTGGTTCAGAGCAGTTGTGTGTCAGGATGCAAGCACTGGATGCATCGGTGAGGTGCTTTGGCCTACATGACTCAGGCATCTGGGGAGGAAACCAAGCCAGAACCCACCTCCATGTGCGCATCAAAACCAGTGCAGTGGTGGCCCAGACCAATTCTCAGTCTTTGTGGCAGGGACTTCCAGTCTGGGGGACCAGACCAGACCTCATCTGAAATAAAACCTCTGAACTGCTTATAGCACAGGCGCACCAGCTGCTTTGGTCTGTTGATCCATTCCTATCATGCTGAATTACTTGCTAATTATAGCTTGGAGTCAGACCTTTCCCCCCCCTGCCCTGCCGAGCTATGCCAGTCCTCCCAACAAGCTGCTGGTAAGGTTTACTGGTATCTGTTACCATCAAGTGCCAGGACTTCATCCTAGCACACAGCTGGCTCTGGCTGCACTATGCCAGCAAGGGCCTGTTACATGTAAAACTTGCCAAGTTTTAGTTTTAGAAGGGAAGACTGAAGCTATATTGCCCTCCTACACACTCTGCCTCTCCCTGGGATGTGGCTTTTAGGGTGCCTGAAGAGGTTCACAAGGAAGTGATGGCAGAAAGGAAGACCACATGTCCCCACCACTGCCGGTGCAGGAGGGGGGAAAAAATTCAACAGTGAGTCATGTGCAAGCAAATTCAGAGCTGTTTCACTGCCCCCCTTCTCTGTACCCTTGGTGACTGTTTCAGGAGATGTTAAGAGGAGAGGCAAGCTCTTATAGTTGAAGTCAAAGCTGCCTGCCAATAATAGACATGTTCTTTCTCTTTAGTTCACCCACGCAGGTTAATCTGTGATTTTTATTAAAAATGATGGAAGGCATTTTAAAGTTATAATGATTGAAAAATAATAATATAACTACTCTTTATGTTGTTGTTGGGTTTGGGGCTCAGCTGTATTTTTGGCTTGAATTAGAATGTCTGTGCTTGTCTGGTCTGCTTTTGTCGGCCTTTCTGAGAATATACATCATGGGAAAAAGTTAATAGCAAAATGTAGTTTTCCCTAGGGCTTCTGGATCAGGTGAGAGAGCCTGTGCTTCAATCTGACAAGTGAGAAGCGGGTTAGCTGTTGCGGCAAGCTGGCAGGAGGCAATATCTTTATTTTCTCTTTCTTTTGTGGCTGCTACCTCTGCCACGGGTGTAGGGAGCTGCCTGTGGGCACACATCACTGAGGGTTGTAGGCAAAGGGGAATGAGAAGTGAATCGACGGGAGCCTAGGAAGGGATGAAGGGAATGAGAGAAACTGGGAGATAAGGACAGGTGGGTGAAGCGAAAGGGAAAGAGGTGTGGGTGGGAGAATAGAGAAATGGGGACTTCAGAACTGTGAACATGCTTTTAAGAGACTAATTGAGGTCCCAACTAGACAGATATGCAGGGAACTATATATAGACACACCTACAGATGCAGACAAATAAATGTATCTTAAGAATTTATAAATAAGTAAAATGTATCTATATACATATACATCATCTAGCAACAAATGACTTCTGAAATTGGTACTTGTCAGTGCTCATACCAGTATTGATCTATAAGTCCAGCACAATAGAGCCTCTTATGTTGACCCTGTACAATGTTTGCAAAAATTGGGAGACAAAATGTAATGTGGGTAAGTGAGGCAAATTGCATAGGAAGAGAGATGAATGATGCCCTACAGGGCACACGCTGGAGGAAACTCGGCACTTACAACTCTATCTCTGGACACTCTGAAGATGAGGTCTCTAATTGCATTAAACACTTTGTGAGAGAAGGACACATTTGGGACACTAGTTGGCCACTTTAGTCTTCCACACTAAAGTCTGTTCTCTGGCAGTGCATCTTGTTCACCTGAGCGTTCCTAGGGATTAGAGAAATTAAAATCATTGGGGAAAAAAAAATAGCAAAAAAAGAAAAAAAGTGCTGAAGTGCTAGCTAGGCTGAATGCACTCTTCAGATATTTCCTGTTGTTTGCTGACAGGGAGTTATGTTAGTAAAAGGTGAAACAAGGGGCCCCGTTACTGGTGTGGGGTGTGTACTCTGCAGAGATATCCCTGCAGCAGGGGTGAAGGCATCCCTTATGGTAGGGACATGCTGCCCTGGAGCAGACATCCGTTTGTAATCAAAGGACAGCAAAAGCAGTGGGATTTGGGTCCTTTCCACAGGATCCAAGGAAACTCCCAAGCCAGTATTAAATTACTACTTAAATATTCGAAGTTTATTGTTTATTACATGTGTCACAGTAGGATGTGGGAACTGTGCCAGGGTCCTCAGCAAGCAGAAGAAAAAGATGATTTATACCTCCAAGAGCTTGTCTGAGCGTAAAAAAACTTACTGGTATATGCAATGTCACTTGCAGAGAACCAGAAGCCCTAAGAGAAGTTTAATCCCAGTGTGTGCAAAGTGATATGATAGAGGAAATGGAAAGTTTTTCTATAAGTTTTCAATAAGACCCACTCTCTGGGCTATGGAAATGATGTGCCCTGGGGACTTTTATTCTTGGTTTTGACCAAATGCTTTCACAGCAGCAACTGAAACGGGCTGGGGCTCAGGGGATGCCCCACACTATGCTCTCCCCCAGAGGGATCATCATGAACAGGGGCACAGGTATCATCTGCAGCAGAGTATGGACTATGATTTGAATTGCTTTTTCTTTGTCAGCTTTATGTCTTTATGAAGAAATACTCCGATTGAGGACCTTTTCCTTTTTTGGGGTTTTGTTACAAATCTACATTCTGATCCTATACCCACTTCTACAGAGAAAAATCCCAGCACTTGGCTGATGCCTTTATCTCTGCCAGTGGTAAGGCAGCAGTAAAACATTGAAATAGGACTGGAAATCACAGGGTAATCCTGACCCAGCATTCACCTGTTTGTCACTGAGATACTACAGAAGTGATTCAATGAAATATGAAAGCCTCTTGGTCTCTTTAATCCAGTAGTTTAAGACTCTTTTAAAATATACGTATATAATTATTTTTTTTAATGCCTGTCCAAAACAAGTTTCCCCCCCTGGTTTTGCTTTTTGGCCATAGGTCAGCATTTCTAGTTTAAGAAAGGCTGATAAGATGTCAAAAGCTGGGCTGCAGCCAGGTAGTTAGGTCACCAAAGCAGAATTCAATCAAATATCTTTTCGGTCAGTGTCACTCTGGCCCGAACAGTCCCCAGAGCCACAGCTGCCTCATAGCTCTTGTGCCCCTGATAAACTTCGGGCTGATCTGCACAGAGTTTAGGTGTCCATTTAACCGTTGATGTCTTGCTGTGTGTGTTTCAGTGTTTTCCTTGCTCTCCTTGTGCCCACGCCAGTGGCTGGCTGCTGGCACGGTCCCCATTTGTGCTGCCCCATCTCTGGCTTGAGTGCCCATCAACAAGCCCGGGGATAGGGTATGCTCAGGCATTTTCTGGGTTGTTCACGGCTCTCAACTGCTCTGTCTCATGGTTTGTGTAGCCACCCCTTGAGTACTTAAGAACTGACAGAATCAGCTAGGTTGGAAAAGACCTTGAAGATTATCCAGTCCAACCATTAACCTCACACTGACCGTTCTCAACTCCACCAGATCCCTCAGCGCTGGGTCAACCCGACTCTTCAACCCCTCCAGGGATGGGGACTCCACCCCTGCCCTGGGCAGCCCATTCCAACACCCAACAACCCCTTCTGCAAAGAAATGCTTCCTAAGAGCCAGTCTAAACCTTCCCTGGCACAACTTGAGGCCTTTCTCTCTTGTCCTGTTGCTTGTTACTTCATTAAAGAGACTCATCCCCAGCTCTCTGCACCCTCCTTTCAGGGAGCTGTAGAGGGCAAACTGATGGGGTCTGTACCATTAGGCACCAGGAGGCTTGACGAAGCTTTGCGTGAAGGACTGCTGCTTTTCCTTCATTTTAAACCTGCCACCTTCACTTAACATCCAGAAAAAAGTAGCAAAGGGGCTGCATGGCTCATGTGGGTCTACAGATTTCAAAGTGATGTTTTCTCCCGCTGTTGATGACCAAGTTTTGCTCTCCAGACTGGCCCTGTCAGGAAAATGAGCTTCTGCTAGCGTCTAACCTGGAGCCAAAGCTGAAAGAAGAGACAAGTCAATTTTCTGCTGGGTGCATCTTAATATTTCATTGCCAACATTGCACAAGCTGCACTTTGCCTGTGTTATAAAATGTCATAAGAAGGATGCAGATCCCAGAAACAGGCATTGTTAATTTACATCTCACAAGTATTGTTTGTCAAATACAACTGTAGTAATTTCTTGCTTTCCATTTCTAAAACATGCTAACAATAAACTGAAAATATGATAAGATACACATATTTGGCAAGCTTTTTTCAAGGTTTTGTAGCAGTCCTACTGCTGAATTCAATTACAGACTATTTGACTTTTTCACTCAACATCTTGCTGCTTAAAAATGCCTCCTTTCAAAACAAAAACCAACAAAATAATTTGTGAAAACACTCAAGGTGTTTTCAGTGTTCTTCCAAAATTTTTCATACATTGGGAAATTGGATTTTTTGTTAAGTAGAAAACATTGTTCTTGTTGGATTACAACATCTCCAGCATTTCTGGTTAAATGGGTATGTACTGAGCCCGGGCAAGATGGAATTAATTTCTTAACATCCTTCTCTTCTGGTACATTGGAATAAAATAGCCAGTCAGCAGCTGCTCTGCCTATCTCAGCCTGAGCACTGTCCAGGCAGCTACTTTCCCAAATTGATTCTCATAGCATCCAATGAAGAGAGAAAACCAGGAGCCCATGACTGAAGGACATCTTTTCTAAGGCTTGAAGATTTTTCACTTGCAAAAAAGCAGCTGCTGGGATTCTCAAAAGCATTATAACTTCTACTGAAATAGATAATGTTACTGGGAATTGTGCATTGGGCCACATGGCTACTTATCACAATTCCATCAGCGTGGCTTGGAGAACATCAGAAGCGTTATGGTCTGCTTATTCTTCTGGTTCTCCTCCTTAGTCAGGCTTTGAGTTAAGTTTTTTCCTAAAAGACAAGGTAGTTGTTGCTCACCCTAATTGACTGTAGAGAAAATTAATGGTGTTAATTAACTCTCTTGCACCTTCTTCCTATTTTTAATCTGCTGCTGTTGAATGCAGCAGAGAAGCCATCAGATGAAAGTCCCACAACATGGTGGATTTCTCTGCTAAAACCTCTCCTGTGCAGTGAGGGGATTCATAGTAGGTGATGTTATTAGCTGTAAAATGAGGTTCCCAGGCGGGCTGTGCTTCAGTATATGACTGAGTATTCCCTCTTCTCACCCGGTAATTTCTGACTAATGTCACGCCACCCATTGCTGATCCTCTTTTATAATGGGCTGCCAACCAAGGCTGGTCTGACCTGTGACCTACGTGATGAAGGCGGCAGTGAGTGTGTTTGTACTCTGCACCCTCAGGGTCTCTGTCAGGGTGTGTCTCTAGCTGTGGGCACACAGAACAGCTGTTCTTCTTGCTTGTCTTGATAGCCCTTCCATGCTTGGTCACCACCACATGTGCCTCACGAAGGTTGTGCTGCTATGAAAACCTGCGCTTTGTGTTAAACACATTTCTCCTTTACCTGTTTCCTATCACTGGCAGGTTATATTTTTAAAGGTCATGCAGGCACAGAGTGAAATATGAGCATCCTGCCTGTTGTAGCTCTGGGTTGCTGTTGGAGACGTGTAATTTCTCTCTGGGAAAGGCAGACAGAGGGGTGTGCTGGGGGAGGGCTGCAAACTTCCCTGCTAGAGGCTCAACTGCTTGGGAGAGAAATTGCAGGAGAAGAAAAGGAACATAGAAACATTGCAAAATATAACAGTCCTGCAGAGACAGCCACTTCTTGTTCTGCCTTCATTTGCTGATTGATACCACTAGTGCCTCCCTGATGTGATATTTAAGTTTCCTGCAGCACTCAGTGTTCATATGCCATGCATTTCTTTACCATTTATCTTTGCAGATGTGGACACAGAGGCAGTAAAAGGTGAAATGCCTTTGCTAAGGTCACGGAGCAGATGTAAGAATCGGGAACAGAAGGTGGTTTCTCTGATACTTTCTGCTTTGAAGCGGGACAAGGCAATGAATTTTGACTAAGGCCCTCCAGATGGTTTTAGTGGGGCCAGCACAGCAGCTCCAGCTCTGTTAGAGGCTTTCCACTTCCATTGTGCAGCATTCCGAGACATTGAAAGAAAGGTAAGAGTAAGGACAATCTCGCAGGCACAAAAAGGGTTATGACATGCATCTGGAAAACATAACCCTGGGACAAATGTTGGAGGGCTTACCAGTCCCACCTGAGCCTCGTGCCAGGCAGACATGGGGTCCCATGGTGGGATGCATCCAGCAGACACCAAAATATTCCAATGGACAGATCTGGAGAGAAAAAGCTTTCAGATTTCAGCCTGGTAATTGCAGCAGTTTGCCACGTCACAGGCTTGGTACTTGAACTTTTACTCTCCAGTAATTTAAAAAGGTCCCTGCTTCAAGGAGCTAAAAGTTTTTTATCTGGTGAGGTATTTTTGCTGCTGAAGTGCAGGGAGAAGCAGCACTCCATCAGCCCAAACGGCGTAATCTCTGACAGCCGTTGTGGACTGTTGTTGAGGAGAAGGATTTGGGTTTGTGAGGGTGGAAAGTGAGATGCTAACGGGGTGAGTAGGTTTAATTAAAAACAAAAAAACTAAAACGAGCATTTTCTTTTTGTTTACAAAATCTTTGAAGAATTAAAGAAATGTCCTAATGAAAAACAAAACAATAAGGAAAGTTAAATATTTAAGGAATTAATAAACATTGAATAAAAATGAGAGATGTCTTTGGTTATCCTTTTGAAAAAACCACAGATGAGTGTGAGGTGGGCAAAACGAACATGCTCTAAGGGGAAGAAGCCCTAATGTCTGGCAGTGCTGGAGCTACTACCTCAGGAGACTGAGTCTTCTTCCTCCCACTTCAGCCCGAGAGGGAGGGAAAGGCACTCCAGCACTAGGGTGGTCTGGAATGCCTTTATGGCCAACTGAATCATGAAATACACCTTGGTTTTTGCAACTATAAAATTATTATTAAAATGTACCTGACTGATCCACTGGATCAAATCTCTTGTGCACGCAGCTATTGCTACTTCAACTCCAGGGGAGTTTTGCCACTATTTGCAAGCATGGCTTGAACTGAGCATTTATTCTACCCTTTTGTCCCAAGTCCTATATGATCTAAGACTTTTTCACCCACTCATATTCTGTGAGTTATGCACTTTCTTTCTGGACCTTATTTAGTACGTTTTTCAGGTTTTGCCTTGAGATGGAAGCCATGTGCATACTTACATAGGTACCCGCATAGGCTTACTTTGGTATCTATTTGAAACTGCTTTTTTTTTTCCAGTCTGTGGTGTTTTGGAACGAACAGCGTTAATAAAAACCGTAACTAGGCTGCTCTGAAACACATAGAATAAGTATTCTTCCACAGTTACACCAGTATAACTTTCATCCATAAAATTAAACGTACTTAGTATAAGTGGCAAAACTTTCCCAGAGAGATGGGCCTTTGGTGCATTCATCCATGTCGCTGCCCTTCAGTTTGTGCTTTTTGTAGTCTTTTTTTTTTAAATTCAAAGCCAACACACAAATGTTTTGGGCCACCAATGAAGCTATGATGAAAAGAAGAACAGCAACATGAAGAAACTCAGTTATCAGTACTATTCCTGGCAGAGGCTCTGAGTGACAGAGCCTGGAGGGACTGACCCCATGGCTTTGACCAGCTAACCTAAAACTAGAAACTTGAAACTAGATTATTTTTTTGCACAAATTATGGGAGTAAACTTGAGTGTAGAGAAGCCAGCAGATACTTTTCAGCTCTGACAGGAAAGCAGCATCCAGGCATCTCATGTGCAGGGATCTCAAGTGCAGGGATATTTTTTTGTGTAGTTTTTGTCAGATGTAACGGAATTTGTAAAATCTAGTTCACGGATGTGTGGAGCAGTACTCAGGAGATTAAAAACAACAACAAAAAAGTAGAGTAGCTTTCTTGCCCTGTGTCTCTTGTGACTGAAAAATGGGCGAAGGAGAGCGGGGGCTGTGGGGGTGGTCCCACAGCATCTGTCCCACAGTGTTGACCTCAATGACCAAATTACTTTCCCTCTTGTTGTCTGGTTGCTGTAGTTGTACAACCTTTTGGCATGTTTCAGAATCTGGTCCTTGGAGCTGCAGGAGGGAGATACACATGGCTGGAAATCGTAACCTGCTTGTATCTCTGTGCTGTCTTTGATCCCTTAATGCTGTAGTATGAAGCTAAGGTCTACAGGCTGAACATGAGTCTTAAAATTATGTGTCATTTCATGGTTTGTAGATCAGATTCCCTTTAAAACAGTGTAAGCCATAAAGAATTTTAAAAAAGGAGAGAATCTGCCAGATCAGACAAAGCCAGCAAAGACTTTTAACCCAGTGATTTTTTTAATTTCCCTTTGTTCCCATGTTAAACATTTTCCCTTCCAGCTACTTTCACTGGGCTACCAGTGCCAAATGAAAGGAATAGGAGCGCTCCAGGGGAATAACTGGCAGTGGTTTGAGTCTTCCTTCACCTTACATATGCTGAGTTTAAGAAGTGGTGACTTTCCATCACAGGCCTCCTGGGTCTTTCAGTGAGGTTCAGAAATTTGTGTAAAGCTCAAAGCAGAATGTGGGTCTGGAAGCTATAAAGCAAGCTGTGGAAAAACGGGAGTGAGGTGGAAACTACCCAGCTTTCTATATTTGGAAATCAGAGTATGTGCACTCCCAGCAGCTGTGAGCAATTATATTATAAGGGAAAAAAAGACCTAATAGGTTCCAGCCTGCCTGGAGTGGCACCACGCTTTTGAACAGTCAGGGTAAGAATTGCAGCAGCTCCAAAATTTCATTTACAACTCAGGGGCCAGCTAGAAATTTGCAGGATGTGCCGATAACGTACAGCCACATGCTGCCAAAAGAGTCCAATTGCTGTCGGAAAGTCTCATTCGCCTCTGGAGCAGGGACGCTGCTGCAGCTCTGTGCTAGGCCCGTTCTCACATCTGTGATTAATGAATTTTAGCACAACTTTAGTGGCACTGGGGTTTTTCCCCCTGTTGGAAAGCAAGTTTTCATTTCCCACTGTGACCTGAAAATTTCAGGAGACAAAATATGAACAAGAAAAAGAGGAATGTGTACTTTGGGGGGATGTCAGTCTGGCAGGTTGAGGTACCACTGGTGGGGCCAGGTCTGTGGTGATCTTGTGACACCCACCATGCTTGAGATGTCTGTGAGCACTGAGATGCCGAATGGAGCCCAAGAACTCTGAGGAGCCAAACCCTAGTTACAAAGGAATGGCTCTTGGGTGGGGGGGAAATAAATTTAAAAATCCTATCTAGCAGATCACCAGCTGCAAAAAAGTCAGTGCTGAATTTTATAATTCCACATTAAAAAAAAAAAAACAAAAAATCTTTTAAAACATGATAAACTGTATTTGAGTAGTATCCACATGATGAAAACAATTGATCTGGTTTGCCCAAAAGCTGGAAGCAAACCCATGGCCCTGTGCAGCAACACCCTCTGCTCCTGCTTTCATACTCTCCTGCCTCCCCAGTTCTGACACAGTAAGTGACAGGCAGCATCAGTCACAACCTCATGTGGCTGCCAGCCACAGATAACGCAGGGAATTATTTTATTTAGTGTAAAGTGAACATTTCCGACATTGAGGACATTAAAGTGAGCTCAAACATAGCTCATCTCTGGAGCTTGCATGGGGGGATGCTGTGCCTTCAGCATCCGCTGTTAATGCTGCTCACACTTTTTGGATGGCGTTATCCATGCAGAGACACAGCTGACCCAAATGCTGACAGCCACAGGTTATCCTTTCGCTCGGAGATTATCATCATCAAAATCTGGGTGATCAGGTGGTGGAGAGAGATGTGCTAACAGATCGTCCTGGCCCCAGAGAGCCTAGACCTGCTCATCCTTGCTGAGCTCCCTGAGTCTCAGCCCAGCCCCTATAGCCTGTACCCAGAGGCAGGTTGGCTACTTGGACTCCCCATAGGAGCCTCTGGGCAGTGTGCCCACACAGGAGAAGGCAGCCTGTGGTCCTGCTCCGTCCCTGGGGCTGGAGCAGTGTTAGGAGCCCTTGGGCTAAGCATAAGGCTCAGGGTGGGTGCAGGAGGATGCATTTAGCCATCAGAGCACTGTGGGTGATTAGAAAAACAAGCAGGACTTTAAATATAATGGAGCACAAATGTATGGCTTAAAATGGAAAGGTATGTTTTTATCTAGGAAAAGGGGAAGCTCCAGGGAAATTAACTGGGTGAAAAGGGAGGTATTTAGGACAGTCAGTGCCGGGAGGGGATCTAGAGAGGAGAATTTCCTACTGCTTAATGAAACTTTATACACTGCCATCTGCCTAGGTAGGCCCATATTTTGGGGAAGTATTAGAGACCAGAGAGCTGTCCCTTTTACTTCACTCCAGTTTCTTTCATCAGACATACAAGACTTTTTAGCAAAATATATTTTTGAGAAAAAGATCTCTGGCGTGGCAGAACTGAAGCAAAGTTACTTCAATTTTTTACGGCCTATGTTTCTAAAAATATAGATGACTAATAGAAATCATAAAATATTCACAAAGTCAGTAATCCGTGTTTACAGATAATGCTGAATTATGTCTGAAGACATTTTAAAATGGGAATTTAATGGATGTCTTTGAACAGAACAAGCAGGTTTCTTCTCAGCTTCAGTCCCCAGAGGAGCAGCTTTGGGGAGCTGATAAAGCCCATCATTGTAGCCTCACCAGAGCCACCACGCAGTCCTGAGCAGCGTCCTGCTACATCTGCAGAGCACCTCCCATGAAAGGAGATGACTGCCTATTTAGGTGGTGCTGTACCAGGCTGGCAATTTTGGCAGTGTGCGAATTTCCCACTATCTAGGAATGTAAAATAGCATATTACTTTTCCACACTGACAGATGAGAGAGTCTTCGTGACAGGGTATTACCAGAGGCTAGACCATGGCTTAGGGGGAGAGAAGCAGCTCTGAGATCCCTCTCCATCCCCGTGTGAGCTATTCAGCCCTGGGGCTGGTGTGAGATGGGAAGGGCTGTGTTCCTGAGGGGTCCCTGCTGAAAGGTCCCATGCAGAGGCATGTGTGCAGCTGGCTGTCCTGAAGCAAGTTCCACTTCAGAGCAGAAAGCACTGACCTGGACTTGAAAAGCCTGGGATTTGACATCCAGTTCTGTCCCTGACCAGCTCTGTATCTTTAGGTAAGTGGTTTTACTTGCCCATAACTCAGTTTTCCACTTGCAAAGCCTACCTGACCAAGTTTAGCATCCGCCGGTGGGGGTGAAGAAATGTCCAGAAGGTATCTGTGATTTGAGAGCGGGTAAGCAGCCAGCACTGCCCTGACTCAGGACACCATGGGGAAGCAGGCTGGCCCGGGGCTGCAGATGTTGCTGGGGAATAGTCTCAGGAATACTGATTAAAAAATAATATTAAAAAAGGATTAAGTCTTTTATTATAACAGCATGGTTTCTTCTACTGTGGTGTCCCAAAATCCTGATACTGAAAGTAGATGTTTAGGAACACAGGGCTTTACAAACGGCTCAATGTGCTTTTTGAAGAGGTTTGCAAACCTACCTAGCTTTCAAAATATTATATTTTGGGGTTTCTATGATGGTCTGTTAATCTAGATTGAAAGCGTTCTCTAGCTAGAGGACAGACAATGATCCAGGGATGAAATAACATTCCCTTTTCCTTCTGAGAGTCAGTGTTTTCCACACGGCACAGGCTGTTCGAGGTTTATTTAGACTGTTTCTCTTTCCCCTCTTGGCTTCTGATTTCAAAGTAATTTTTATATTGTTTGCTTAATAGGCTGAGTACCATTTCCCCCTGCATTATTTTCTTCCTGTTTACTTTTTTTATTCTGCACCTAGAAATGCAGGAATCTGAGCTGAAGTTTCCAATCCATCATACCTGAGGGGATCTGAAATGAGGTCAGACAAGTTCACCCATCCCTACGGGATAATCCTGCTACTCTACAATGTTGTTGAATGTACTGCAAATGCTACAGGCTCCTGTTGGAGAGGAGTCATGGTTGCAGGACTGAAAACTGGGGATGTATTAAACTGAGACAGTCCATGCACGGGAAAATCAGCAGCAGTCCTTCTGCTGGGGGTGCATGTTTTAGTCATCCCTTCTCTGGAAAGGACACTGTGATGGACTTTTCTAATCTCTTGCAGTAAATCTGGAAACAACACTGCTGTAGCAAATCAGTCAGCCAGGTCTTAATGGTTGTCACACCACTTCATGCCAAGGTAATTCAGAGAGTCACCTGTGGCAGATGGGGAAAAGCTCTCCCCGCTTTCAAAGGCACAGGCTGCTGCCACTGGAGCTAGTTTCTCTTCTTCATGCCGGGCCTTGGTGCTTGCTGCCAAGCATAAAGGAAAATCTGCAAACTGAGCTGATGTTTGCGGTTTCAGAACATGAAGAATAATTTCCTTCACTGTTGGCAAGGAAGGGCTGAAGGCAAGGAGCTGAACGGCACTGACTCCTCCCCACCAAGGACAGCAGCAGGCCCTTGCCCCTCTTGTTCCTTTGCAAGATAAGCCATTCCCATTCCTGATGCTGGGTGTTAACTCCTTCTGGAAACACCGTGTCAAAGAACAATTGCAATGTGCCAACAAGATCCAGTCCTTCCCTTATGAAAATACATAGCACCGAGGAGAACTTTAAATTTCACCTGAAACAATGTGGCAGTAAACCATGTGCACTGCCTGGAACAGACCTTGATGTTGGATGTTGGATGCAGAGTTAGGGTTGAGGCTGTCTCAGAGGGTCCTGGCAGTTTCCAAACACTATCTTAAAGAAGCATTTCCATCCCCTTTCAGATGTCCTTGTTAGTGACCCAGCCTGCTTAAGCCAGGCTCTGAAGAATCCACCATCCTCTCTTCTTCTTCTAGGTTACACTTCCCCCATGGCCTCTTAGTGGGGCTGGTAATCTGCTTGTGAGGTTACCTGTTACATGGGTTACCTGTTCATAACAGTGATGGGAGTTAAAAATACCCCCCCAGAAAAGCCTCTGGGGAGACAGATGCTAATGGAAGATTTGGCACTGAGAGTGATTATCATAAATCAGTTCTTATTCACTCTTGGGAGCTGGAGAGGCCTCCTAGGTTTTTTTTCCCCTTTTTTCCTTATCTATTTCTCTTTTTCTTTCTCCACCCCTTTGGATATGGAGTGTTTATGAGAGGTAAGGCAGTTGCCATTTGACAAATCAGAAAGCCTTGACTGGGCCACCAAAATGCACGTTGTTCCCGTCCGGGAGACATCAGTGAGATCCAATACGAAATTTCTCCTTCTTGTGCAGTTCCCAAAACATCCTGACTTCTCTGAGAAGGGCCATGCTGATGAACAAGATAAACACATGGATGTTTTGAGAAACTCGGGCAAAGTTCACACTCCTTACATGCAGCTAGTCTGGGGGAAGCCAGAGCTATTTTCTCCATTTTGGAGTTGATCCGTGGACCCTGATGCTCTATCTGCTCTGGTGCATTGCCCTTCACAGGTTAAATATGAGCACCTGGCTGTTGTGGTGGGCTCAGGCATGCACAGAGGTTGCTGAAGCTTGTCAAAGGGTAACTTAATGACACACACTTGAACATCAAGCAGAGGGAGAATAGTAGCTGCTGTTTGGTTGAAAAAGTAAGATTCTTGCACAGCAGCTCCATACTGTTTCTCTGATGACATGCAAGCTGGAGTTCATGCATCAGAAGGAGTAATATACAATTCTTTGCCATGTAAGGAAAGCTCCTTAAGCTCTGAAATACAGTTCTGGCTCAAGCAGTGGAAGGATTAATAAATTTAGCTTTACAATTGAGCTAAGATACAATTCTAAACCCGTTTGGTCCAACATATCCTGGTTGAGGAAATTGCACCAACCAAGTTTAGACTTAGACTTGCTTTCTAAAAAAGTAGGAGCTGTGTTTAGACACCACACACACACACACACACACACACACACACACCCTTCCTAGTAGTGCGTTAAAGTCACCTTTCTTCAACCCAAATCTGTTCTTGAATCTGCCAGTGAAAGGAGACCCCCTTAGCAAATGGACTGGGTGACAATCTTTAGAGACGATCCAACTTGCCAGTGAAGCTGAACAGAGAATAAATTATACCCTCTCAAGCCAGGGAATGCTGTGAGTGACAGAAGAACACCCTGTTGCAGATGATAACTGTGATTTCATAACTGAGCTGAAGCCTTGGGGTTATGGGAGAGGATGGCTGAGACATTGCGGTGAACCCACAGTGAAGAAGAGCTCTGCGCCCTCTCCCTCAGAGGTGCCACTGTGGTTCTACCTCTGGTCACAGCAAATCCATGAAGATGGCAGGTGATGTTCAGCCTAAATCACTGCACCTCTGCAGAGCATCCCAGGTTGTCTGTTCATCTCAACCAGCAAGTCCAAGCCCCCAGTAGAAGGAAGCTGGTCCCATCCGGACACTCCAGACTTACATGAATTGTTTGCGCCATTGATAACTTTGAAAGGAAGACTTGTACACATGGGATCTATGTTTCTTCCTCCTACTTCCATTGCTACAGTAAAGAGCATCAAAAATCTGGTGTATAGTTCAAAGCATTTGCTTTGATGCAGTCTTGAGTCTTCACAGATTTGGGTATTAAAATATCTTAGTTTTCAGCAATAGGTCACAGCATGTTTGCAGATTTTATTAACTGGAGCAAAATAAGAGAAATCTTATTTAGCTCTCACAATGTACCCACCAAGTAAATGCCAACTGATCTGGGTTTAAAAACAATCAAAACCTACAAAAAAAGAAAGGAAGATAAATATTTTTAGCTCTGATTCAATGCACAGCAGCAAGTCCCCCATGTATCATAACTAGAAGGGAGGAGTGATGCAGAGGCAGGGACAAACAGCCTTGGAGAAAAGAGCAAAAAAGAAAAAAAAAAAAAAGAGAAGAGAAACTTCTTAAGCTATTATTGCTGCTGCAGTCTTCTTGTCTTGAATTGAGTACAAGAAACAATCGAATTACAGTGAAATAATTACCGGGCTAATGAGGGCAGACAGGCAATTGCAGTATTCCCAGAGTTTTCTTCCTTCCCTTTCCTGAAAATACTTAAAATAATTGGTAAACAAAGTGAGTTATTTATAAATACAGACAGATTATACAACCCAAACCAGGACAGCTAAACAGCAAGAATGGAAACAATTATTTGCCTGGGATTTTTAGTCATTTAAAGGAGAATCTTCCCTTAAGGAGATGGTGCTGTATACCATCAGAGCTAACTTCACAGCTTGCTGTTAAACACCCAAGCTGCTTTAAAAATTTGCTTGGAGATGCTGAATATATAGTTTTAGCTTCTAATGAGGTGATAAGTGGCTCAGTAATTTATTTCCTTCCCAGGGACTAACTATCATGTCAGAAAGGAAAGGGCAGCTACCAGCCTTGACATTTCAGTAATCCCCATCAGGACTGGAAGAATTATTATCGCCTTGTTTGCCACAAGGCAGCGAGCTCTCCCGGTGTCAGCAGCACAGTGGGATTTTTTTTTTTCGTATTCATATTATAGCAGCCTCTGTTATTCCTAGCCAGGGCTAAACAGCACAGGAAGGATGACAAAGTAGCCTGTGCTCAGGGAAACTTGTCAGGCAATCTCAGCAAGATGAGTAGCTCCCACTGAAAGACAGCGCTGTGCTGGCTTGTTAGGTGCTATGGGGAACACGTCTAATGACATGGGATGCTAGCTACTTGCTGCCTTTTTTAAGCATCAGGTTTTCTAACTCAGCACAGGCCATCTCTAGCCAATGTGGTTTTTAAGCTTCAGCTGTCAAGTCCCTTTGAGCAGAGGCTCTGAGAGTAGGGCTAGGAATGGTTTGCAAAGGCTTTTTTAGCACAGATCAGGCTGAAGTCAGGAGGGGGTAAAGATTTCATTTTGGTTTTGTTGTCTTATGCCTGTGGAGGTGCTGCTGCTTTGCTGAGACACAGTCTACTGTGCCAAGCAGTAGAGTTTGTAGCCTTGTGGGGCCACAGAGTTCTAGCTTAATTTCTCTGCTAGAGCTGCCCATTTGGCGAGGTGAGGCTGAATGTTAACAATTTCCATGATGAGGGCAATACAAGAAGTTAGTCTGTGTGCAAGGTGGGAAGCAATATGAAAAAGCACTACAAAGTCACACTAATAATAATGGAGTACAGATAAATTCTTGTTCTTTTGGGGTATGGCTTGGCTCAGTAAAGATGAGTTGTATGGGCTATCATATTCTTTCTCCTTCGCAGATAAGGTAAAGGGATGAATGTGGGCTGTTATGCTGACGCCTCATGCCCCATGTGCTCTGAAGATGTGTGGCTGTGTATGGCCAGGTCTGCAGGTGGGATTGTGAAGGGGATGTGGAAACAGAAGCCTAGGGCAGGAGCTTGACGAAAGGTGAATATATTTAGATCAAAAATACGTTGTCTTTTTGTCTTTTTTTTCCTTTTTTTTCTCCTCTTTCTTCCCCCATATTACTCATGTATTCTGCTTAGAACTAGTTTCTAGGAAAGTGCCAGCATGAAATATCACTACAGGTCTTGAGTCTTACAATGTGGTAGCTTTGGTGGGACTGGTACTAGCTTCAGAGAAAGAAAACCACGGCCTCCTGATTTCCTCAGGTTAGGTAGGCTTTCTCCATGCTGTGTTGTTTGGCAGAGCCCTGTTTTTCATCCTCTCCTACAACAAAGTCTCTGGCTCAGTGAAGATAACATCACAGTAAAGGCTTGTCATACCTGTTGTCCAATTATGTCAGTCTGTAAAAACAGCTCCAAGTGAACAAAAATAGCTTTGACAGTATGAATTATTATAGTGTTCTGTTTTATGACTAATTTCAGTGCCTTGGTGTGATAACTCAGATGCTGTCACAGTTAAGGCTACACAATGGTAACAGATATGAAACTCGGAGTTAGGCCTATCTTAGATCTTTGTCTCTCTGTGTTTCTGAAATGGACTTTGTCAGATGTCTTTTCCACCCTGCAGTCTAAGCTAGGAGGAGATTTAACATTTTCCTTGCTCTATCATCATGGACATTTAAAAAATTTTATTTATTTATTTAAATCCACCTGTCCCCCAGTTCTCCCTCTGCCTTTCATAACTGCAGCGTAGACCATCTCTCCCAGAGGACAGTGCCAACAACTGCATTGCTTGACTTAAAGTACGCTGGTGAAAATCCCAGCTCCTGTAACTCAGCAGGTCACGTTGCTGAGGGCATGCAGCCTCCTAAAAGCCAGGCAAATAGAGACATCTGAAGAGGACTTCTTCCAGCGAAAGAAACACGAGCATGCATGCGGGACTGCTAAGCCAGTAAAGCCAATGGGACTATGCACATGCTGCAAGAGAAGCAGCGGCTTGAAAGCTTTGTTGCATGCAGAGTGATGTCTCATCCAAGACAAGGTCTTCCAACTTAGTCAGCTGCTCTGCATGGTCTTGAGTGACACAGGTAATGGCACAGGAAAGTATATGGCTGGTGTATAGAGGGTCCCTTTGTGTTGTGCAGAAAAATAACCACTGCCACAGAGCTAGCCCAAAGTTCTCCTCATCTGGGCTACTCCCCCTCACGCTCTGCAGTATGATTAGATGTGAGCAGCATACTGCATAAACATAGCCAGGGATGCTGGCATTCACTTGGTTGCTTGGCTACTTAGTCATGGGGCTATAGGGTGCCAACTTCCAGGGGTATATTCATTTTTTAATTGCTTCTGCATTATTCAGTTGTACTCTGTCATTTATCACACTGCGGGAGATGGTTTTCCAGTGTCTGTGCTCCATTCTGTTGCATGTCACCTCATCTAAAATTAAACCCCCAAATAAAATAAATATTTTCCTCTCTGCTGAGCATTAAGTATTGAATAGGGGGTTTATCTGAAGAATTAGATGCTACAACTCTGACATAGTGAAGGATAAAAAAGGGTAATAGGAAGTCTTTGCATAGCTAAGCTTTTTATCTAAGAAGACTTATGTTATATAGTTTTCTCTTGTTAATATATTAATCTATGAGTCAGGTGGCCAAGATTTCACAGTTCAGAAATAAAAACATCATGAGAAATCATTCAAATGCAATACATGTCTATGCCAAAAGCCATTACAGTACAGTAATGTTTCATTTTCATGTCCATACAGAAATTCCACTCTATGGATATTGTCATGGAAAATTGGGTAGCTGGCAGGTGGGGGTATCGAAGGAAGAAAATATTTGCTTTGACTCATACAGTATAAATGCAGTGTCTAGATGATGTTTCTCAAAACAAATTGCTCTCCCAATTTTCTGTCCTGTCTGGTTTAACTTTACAGGATTGTCTGTATGTCATATATGTGAAGGAGTATTTTCGAGAGCAAGAGGAAAGCCTGGAACAGATCAGGCTCTGTGATTTCAGGAATTCCATATTATTCCCTCGTTTTTCAGTTGTAAAACGAGGTTAATGGCACTTCCAACTGTAACAAAGATGCTATGAGGAAAGATTTCTATGACGTTCCTGAGGCGATTTGACTAGAAAGACTGGGGAAAGGACCCCAGCAGATGACTTTCAGTCCCACATTGTTAGTTTTTCAGTTTTCAGACCTGATTCTCTTAAAGTGTGGTAGAGCAAGTACTCCTGAACTTTTTCTTCTGTGACCTAGGATCATCAGAATTCTGTGGGAAATACCTTCATTAGTGTTTTCCCAAAGGGTTTCCTCCCTGCATGTTCTATCCTGGAAATGAAGAAGACATATGTAGTAGGTCTGAACCTCACTGTTAGGAGAAGGGAGAGGAGATGAAATGCGTTGTGCAATGCTATATTAACCCCTCTGGCCATTTTTAGAGATCCATCATTCTTTGCTTCATTTGTCTCAGCCTCCAGGCCACTTACCCTCTCAGAGTCTGGGAGATCCCTCTTGGGGCTTCCTGTATGGTGAGAAGACTCGTCAAGGTCACACAGTCCTTTGCCCCACTCAGAAAAACATTTATTCTCAAATATTACAGGCAGTTTAGTTTCATTATTATCCATTACTGTAAAATAATTTCTTAAGTGAAGAGATGAAAAACCTGAAATCTCTTTAGCAGAGAGGCATCTCTGTTCTTCCAAGGCTAGGGGGGCTCATTACTAGGCAGTAAGCTGGCCATAGAATTGAAGAGACAAAGCTCTGGTTAATGTCTTCATTAAAAATGAATGTACATTATGAATGTTCTCTTCTTTGTGTAATTTCACTTTGCTATGAAATCCCAAGTTCTTGGCAATGTGATCCCAATGGATCGTCATTCCCCAAGCAACACAAAGGCACAAGCCTTTACTGGACCTTCTAGGATTGCACAGCTTATATGTTGTAGGAGTTGCCACTAAGATTTGAGGGGATAATAATATTTTTTAAACATTTCTTCAAGAAGAGCCTTGAAAAAATACTTCATATGGCCTTTATGTAGGAGATAACCAGGACCAGAGTCTTCTGCACAGCTGCTGCTTGGAGAAATCCCATGATTAAAAGGATGACAGCACAGGACTTCATCAGGGACTGTCCATGTATCCAGCTTCTGTGTCTCTCAGCTGGATGAAGTGACCATAAGTCTAGACTCTTCTCAGTCTGACAGATCACTGGTCTACTGAAGGTGAAAGCTTCTGAGCTACATGGCTCAAGAAACAAGGTGCTGAACATGAGAAGCAGCTCTCTATTGCTCCTTGTTTGGGCACAGTATTAGCTGCTATGTCAGACCCGAAGGCATCTACTCCCTGCAAAAGACTGAAGATGCTGCTCAGGTGAGTGCTAAGGTTAAATGGAGCATGGTTGATAGTCCTGAGACCTCAGAAGAGCATGATCTGCTTTATCCACATGACATTTTTTATTATCTGACAACATTCCAGGGAACAAAATGAATTGGAAGCAATAGTTAAATTTGATTAACTTCAACTAGTTTAGAAAGCTGGAGGTGGGGGCATTCTGAGATTGAACACACTAAGTTTTTGTTTACAGTATGGCATGAGGCAAAAAAAATGGAGACTGGTTTTTATTGGGAATCCAAATCAGGCATTTAAACTTGTCTGCATCTCACCTGTCTCTATTCTGAGTTCTGATTTATTTTCCCTGCCTCCCCCCCCCAAGTCCTTTCCTGACATTTTTAAGCATTAAATGTTAATGTAATTAAATGTTAATTTGACTGCAGCCTCTAACAAACATAGCATGCATTTTTTTCATACTCAGAAAGCCTCACAGGAGTGTGGGAGTTTCCTTCAGTTTTCTCAAGTTTTGGAATCTCTATTTCCAAAAGTGATGTCAGGAACCACTGCAAGTGTCCCCAGCCTGTGATGTGACCATGAAAGTGAAGTATGTAGCTATGGAATAAACTGGACATTTTAAATCTAAAAACCTGGACAGAGTGCTATATCGTATTATGTGTGCAGACCTCTGGGCTATCCTATTAATGCAATTAGTCATAATCTGATTATTTATTAGAGATGTTACCAAATATAAGGACCACAAGCTAGCAAGGACTGTTTCCTCCAGTACTGAGCAAAATCTTAATGTGGCTTTAGTATCTGATGTCTTCATTCTGTGGGATGGCAGATCCTATTTGCTGTGGGAGATGGAGATCCATTTGTGTTACTTCTCTTCTGGGCCATGCTCTCAAATGAAGAAAGGGTTCCTTTCCTGAAGCAGAAGTAATCGTCCCTTTCTGTGCCGATGCAGTATATTGCACAATGACTATGAGCACATCACAATATCTGTGTTTGGTCCTTAAGAGGAGTGAGTTAGGGGAAAACATTCCTGTTGTAAATTATGGTAATTTTTACAAAGTAGTTTGCTGAAGTTAAGCCCTACTATAATTGCTAGGAATCCTAAGCACATACGTCCCCTTCACATAGTAATCATAGCAACAAAAAACCCCTCAAACTTTTTAGTAAGGAAATGTTCTATTGTTTCAATTTGCTGTAATTAAAGCCTGCTCTTTGCATTAGAAAATCAAATTCCATTTACAAGATGAGTAATTCCCTTGAGTTCTCTTTGCTTCCATTGTTCTGAATTGATCGAACTTCTCCCTATTTGGCAAAAAGAGCCTGCCATTTTTTTCTCTCTTAAAATTAACCCCATATATCATGCAGAGTGACAGCAGAATAAAATCTCTGTGATGCTGCTGGTTGAAGGCTGCCTTGTTTCTCCTTCCCCAGAGAAAGCATCTCTCCTTGACTAGGGAGTCTCTCTGCTGGACCATTTCAACAGAGCTTTGACTCAGGACTTGTGGATTTACCTGTACAGTATTAACAAATCACTATCTCCATTCCTGCAGGATTAGAAAAAAATTTAATTATTTGAGAGCAGATGGATGAGGATTTTTTGCTTGTTTTTTCTGGTCCAGTTTAGATGACATATCTTCTTTAACAATCAAAAATAACATACAACTGTAAGTTACTTCATCAGTTTAAAATGGGATGGTTATCCCCACGGATCTTCCAAGAATGGATACTACACTGCCAGTCCCATACTACCCAGCCTCTATTCCCTTCCTCTCCCTCTCATAGCCATGCTGTCTGCAGCTCACCAAATCCTCCCCCAGCTCCTATTTACCAAGGCAACAAGTCCAAGGCTACCAGCTTCTACAAAGCTGCAGAATAATTTAGATTGGAAGGGTGATCACCTAGTTTGACCTCGGTGAGGATGGTGACTCCTCAGCTTCTCTGGACTCCTGCCCCAGGGCTGCACCATTCTCATGGGGATATTTCTGGGAGAAAGATTGCTCAGAATTTTCTGCTGAAATTGAATATATTTCAAGAGTTTAATATTATTAAAATAGTTTTATTAGTCATAATAATAATAATAATAATAATAATAATAATAATAATAACTAGGCCATGGTTAGGAGTGACAGATTTTCTCCTTTTGCATCCAGACATGAGAGCCCCTCTCTTCTATCTCAGCAATCCTAGTACTGAGTTTGAATCTTAACACAGCTTTAACATTTCAGAGGCACGGACAAGGGTCTCTTGGTTGACAGGGAGAACAAAAAACCCACAGCAGTGGGCTGGCAGAGCCTTGTGCACAGAGCTGTGAAGGGGAGATAAAACTGCGAGGATGCTGAGGTGCCAAGAGAGAAACCCTTGTGCCATCCCGTGCTTCCTCACCCAGCTCAGCCTTTGCTGCTGCTCCTCTGCCATTGCTAGCTCCAAGTCACAAATGCCTCTAAAGTGTAGGAGTGGATGCCAAGAGAAAGGCAAGTAGGTGGTACAGAAGGTGGGAAGCAAAGAAAATAGCTTCTCCTGGATAATTTGCTCCTGGTTCTTAAATGCTTCTTAGTGGGCCTGACTATGAGCCTCTTCGCGATGCCATCATATGAGTCAGGGAGCTGTTAAGCAAAGCCACAGGCAGCTTAGAAGAGAGCATGGAAAGTGTTGGATCTTATCTGTGGGCAGACTCTGCCCTTTCTGCAAAGATCAAAATACGTGAGCATTAAATATCTGACCCTACAAAGTGAGACAGTATAGTGAGGGGAACCCATTTACAACTGGTTCCTTTCATAACGTAGATCAGTCAACTATTACAGACTTTTCAAGCCCTTTTGAAAAAAATCCTTTAAAAGTTGGGGGGGTGTTTTGTTTTGGTTTGGTTTTGGTTTGTTTTGTTTTTAACAGTGAGCTTGGAATAATTGTTTGACATCACAAGTGTCTGAAACTTTTTGGAAGACTGCCTTTTCTAATCAAGGAAATTTTGTTGGGATATACCATTTTCTAAGGTATTATTTTTTAAAGCTTGATTCAACATTTAAAAACAAGATTATACTTGACTTTTTATTGAATGTTCCAGTTCTGGAAGGTGAAACTACTTGATACAATATTTTTGAACATTTTGATTTAAAAATGTGAGTTAGAGAATGCACTGAGAACTTCCTGGAGTGTGGGAAAGAGATCTATTTAGGCCTTTATATAATCAGGTATTGGGTTCTATTGTTGTTTAGTTTGTTTGTGGGTTTTATTTTCTTTTTTGGTTTGTTTTTATTCCCCAGTTGGTTTAAGGTAACACCAATTCTTGTCTTGCCTTTTTGTTTTCATGCACCACGCCTGGTCTGATCTCTTGGGAACATCTAAGGCTTCCTGAAATCCAAGGGAAAGAATGCCCCTGGCTCTGCTGAGGGACCTGCAAACACCACAGAGAACTTGCCTCTGAGTATTTACTTCAGCTTATGATCCTGTAGCAAGTTGGTGGAATGTTTCTGCTGGGCAGTGCACCCCACATTACACCCGCCAGATTAAATTCAGAGTTTAACAAAGGAGAAAATACAGTGCTTTCCCAGATTCAAGGGATTTCTTCTCTAACAATGTTTCTTTCATGATTTGTTCTTGTGATACAGAGTCATCATTGTGCCTTAAACAATTACCAGCTTAAATCCAGAGGGAATCTGCAAATTTGTATTG
Source organism: Athene noctua (assembly GCF_965140245.1). Taxonomy (NCBI): domain Eukaryota; kingdom Metazoa; phylum Chordata; class Aves; order Strigiformes; family Strigidae; genus Athene; species Athene noctua. The sequence goes on along the minus strand of NC_134038.1, from coordinate 156,044,454 downwards.
CCTTATCTAAAAGCAGCGAGGACAAAAGAATACAGACGGAGCAAAACTCCTTCACCATTTCTTTTCAATCGACCGCAAAGACAGCAAGAACCCTCAAGTGTTTGTCTTTGGCAGAATTAGCCCTTTCAGAACCAGATGGTATCGAGATCAATTGATGTCAATGCAATTTAATGTCCCTGCCAACTGTTAGCATGCATGGCTGCCTATCTCAAACACACCCTGTGAAGGCCATGTGCTGATACCTTTCCTCATGTTGGGCAATCCCCTGCTTTCCAGCTAGTCGTAATCACACTACAAAAAGTTAGATTCAGTGAGGGCAGTGCAGATGGCAGATCCTCATGCACAGCATGCAATGGCAGGCTCAGGTCCAAAGACCTCACAGAGCTGGACCAGCAGCCGTTAGAAATCTGCAAGCCCCCGTTGATATGATAGATAGTTACTATATTGGGGCTCTCTAAAATAAACGGAGGCCATTCTGGGTTCTCTTTCAACCTGCCTTTCTAAAACCCTACTGTCCTGTGCTATTAGGAGTAATGCCTGAAAGAAGCGAAATGCAGTGGAAAAAGCTGCAGGAAAAAAAAAAAAAAAAGTATGAATGATGCCTTGGTTGCCAAAAATTAGTCTCCCCATCCCTGTGCAGCATGAAGATGATTGTACACCTAATAGCAACTGCTTGCTTAGTTTGGATAACTCATACCTGGCAGATCTAACGGTCTGAGAGGTGGTGAGCAGCCTGATGGCTTTGCCTAGGAGTGCTGGATGTCAGGCAAGCCAAGGGAATCAGTATATATATTCAAAAGAGGTACCTGACACCCTGAAGCCCAAGGCACAGAGGTCACCACACAGCCAGCCCTATATTAAGTGTAGAGTCCACATCCAATTTGGGATGACAGTATGGTATATATACTGAAGGAGCAGCATTTGTCTCCCCGGAGGTGTTTGACTACCACAGCCTCCATGTGTGTGCACGTGAGAAACAGTCAGATTCAGCAGCTGTCACCTTTGGGATGGAGCCTTAGTCAGCTTAAGCAAGTCATTCAACCAACCATTTCTCTGAGCTTATTGTCCCCGCTGAGTGTCCCGTCTTCCTTAGGAGTAACACTGGTGAGATACCAGCATCCCCTGACGTCACTTGGTTGGTGTTCAGTATAGGGATGCCCAGCACCTTGCAGTGCCGGGAGAGAAGAACGTCTCCTGAGTCACAGGAGGAGCACCCTGTGTCCCATAATTGTCTGACGCTGTGTAGGTTAAAGGCAGACATGCTCCATGACTAACACTAGAAGAATGTGGCTCATGTACCGGTTGGCAAGGGTGTGTGAGGGTGACATGGCTATCTGTGGTGTGAAATCAGGATTAATCAACTGCATGCTTCAGGACACTTGGGAGAAGGATTAAAATCTGATTTCAGGATACACAGTGAGATTGTTTTTGAAGCAGGACGTGATGGGAGTTGTTCCTGAACCACAGCAAAGTCTGAAGAATAGAAGTCCAACAATATTCAAACAATGTTTGCATAGAAATTATGGCCAACCAATATCTGCTGTGTTGTTTTCATGTTGAGTCACGCTAATAAATACTCCACATGAATAGGAATTAACATCCTGCAGAGCACAAGGAGCTCGTGCTGCTGACATAATGCAAAAGCCTGTGTAAGATGGCAACAGGTATTTTTCCTCATGGCTCTTCAAAATTTGGAAAAGTCTCTCCAAAGCAGATGATACTTGTCTGGAACAAGGTTTGGAGCTGTGGACATGACCTCAACCATAACATCTCATACAGTAAAAATTTTAGAACACTCTGACTTCTTATGTAATTTAAGCCCTTATTAGGCAGAAAACTCCTCACCCCAGGCTATGCAAGCTTTATTCCTGTCCAACAGTACTTCACAGTCCCTGTGATTCCAATTAGGCCATTTATCAGAGTATATACTACTTGGCATAAGCAAGGACAAGGATCTAGGCTTAAAACAGTAAGCACTTCAGGGCTGTGGGTTTTGTTTGGGGGGAACTGTTTGGTTTTTGCAACTTGTACAACATCTGGCAGCCATTCATCAAAACTTTGGTATGGTGGCTCTAAGCATCATGTTCTTGTGTCACATGTAATTGTGTCATTGCGTAGCTATCTTCCTAATCATGTTGTTAGGCTTCACGAGATCAGCTAGAAATAGCCTTTGGTCTCTACCTAATGGGCCACCTTGCTGATTCCTGTTTACATTGTTGAGCCATTCCTGTCCCATCTGTGGCTCAGTTATTCCTCAGTTTGAACGGATGCTGTGGATTTCTCTTCCCTAGGTCTCTACCAAAACTCACCTTGTTGGTTTTGGAACTTCCCTGTGATCTTATATATATATATATATATATATATGTGATCTTATGTGAATAGTCTTAGTCTGAATTTTGAACCCACCTGCCCAAGTTCTTGCAGACCCTCTAGCTCACTGTCACCCACAAGCTTTGTAAATATACTCTCTTCCACCCCCTCTGTCGTTAATCAGCTGTTTCTGTTCTATCCCTCAAGCAGTTGCACTATCAAAGAAAAAAGTGAGTTTGGTAAAGCCATGCTGGTAAATTTTTTGAACATGTAATTATCTTCCAAGAACTTAGAATCGTTGTTTGTGCCAGGGTCTTTCCAGGGATCAAAGCTAGGTTTAATGGGTCCTTCATGTATGGTTTTAAATAGCTCAGTGCTGTTCATCTCCAGGTGCTTAGGGACTTACTTGTTGTCCTCTACTGGTCCAGTATCACTCAGATGCTCTGCTGCCCATTCCTCCAGATGCTACTGACCTGAGTTCACCTGTCTCCTCCAAGCAGCCACCCTACAGGACCTGGTTCTAGAGGAAGACCTCTACAGTGTCCTGTTTTCCTGCCTCCTTTATGCTTTCATTTGAACAAACTTGGCTTTCAGATGAAGAACCACGCAAGTCAGTTCCATCAACAATGCAGGTCCACCTGCTTGTGTAGAACAGCAGAAAACCCTTTTGAATCATTCTGGGTATCCTTCCTCTCTCTTTATAAGAATTGGATCAAATCTTCACAGAAGATGTTGTAATAATTAGGCAGATAGGTGTCACTTGTCAGGGAGGTTCCTCAGAGAAGTTCAAAGTCTGCTGGGAGTGGCTGAGGTCGTGAAACCATTTTAATTGCTGGTGCAGGACTTGAAATGTGAGACACAGGTTTTCTCAAGAGAGTATTGCAGAGATGCTCATTTACGCAAGATGCTATGTTTTGTGTGAAAAGTCTTAAACAAAACGTTTACTATTTCATAAACCAATGACCAGATCCTCAACAGACCTCTGGCTTTATACTGAGGCTCTGTCCTCTGCAGATATCCTCTGAGAATCTGGGGCTAAGAAAAAATTTTACTCCATTTTGTGGTTTATTTTCTTCTTCACAAACAGAAGTTTATACATGAAGAGGCAAAGACAAGAAACAAATGAATCTTAGTACAAGTAAACAACACAGAGACCTGACCGACCTCTCCTTACAGTCAAGAAAGTTAGGAGAACTGAGTCCAGGTTTTGTATCTCTGAATAATATCAAGGTCTGAAGCACAACTGCTCATGTGAATGAGAAATAGAGACTGAGCTCTTAAGTTTTTATACCAAAAAAAACCCAAAAGAACACCCCTCAGGTTGCAGAAGTTCTAAGCAATCTATAAGTCTGGGCAGAATTGCATTGACTGGTACAGTAACTGCAGAATCACTTTTTGTTAAAAAGCTGTATGCATGAGTTCATTAACGTTCATTAAACTCTTTGAAAACTCTAAAGTAAACATGAAATGGATTTTTTTAACATTTCTTTACAATTTGTTAACAATAAAATGAATTAAGTTTAACTCTTCATGTAGTAGAAGGTAACCTAGTAATTACAAGGTATAAATGACAGATAATGCAAAATAATAATTTACTCAGTGAAACAACAGAATGATCAGGAGACAGGCCTCAATGTTTATAATTATTTCTGGCACTTAACATCAACAAGTTACACTGCTTTTGAAATGCAAATATTTAGACAGGACAAATAAACACATTCCCTATGAAGTCCGTGGTTCACTATAAATTAGTGAGCTGACTTGCTTGCATTTTTGAATCCCTGCCTGCCACCAAGAGGCATCACCTAAAGCCATTTGAAAGGTAAGAGGCCTATGTGACAGGCAATGTTTGAGAGGCTGGCTGGCCAAATGTTGATAACCAAAGTGTCATGCGAAGTGCTAAACACTATTCTGAACGTCCCTTTCCAGCATGTTGGCTTACCTTCCCTCTCCTCTTGCTTGACTCCTGAGGTGCCTAAAATCTCACTGCCCATACCTTTTTCATAAAAATCCACTTGATGCTTGTGTCTGGGTGGAACCATGGAAAGCTCGCCCAGGGTGACAGCTCAGACACCTAGCTCACAAGTCACAAATTCTGACTCTCCCTGCTGACAAATTCATGGAGTAGCGATTTGTGGGTGTTTTTACTAGAGACTTGCTAGACTAGGCCTCAAAGAAAACATGAGTTGTGACACAGGTCCACTGTATCCCATGTTTCTCATCTGAGAAGTTCAGGTGATGCCACCACTGGAGGCCTGGAAGAGGCCAGCTTCTGTAAGCATGGCCATGGTGACTCTGCTTGGGGTGAAGGAAGGACTAGATTTTTACAATCCTTTCCAGCCCTGTGACCCAAGGGATATCTGAGTAAGTGTCACCTCAGATGTGGGGGATGAGAATCAAATCCCCCTGCTGTCTAAGGAAACTGAAAACCACACCCCAAGCTCTGTTGGAGAAGCACGGGTTCCTCTCATTTCCCTCCAGGATGAGCTGTCCCACCATGCACCAACCAGAGAAAAGAGTGAGCCAGCGGTTGGGATCTCCTGTGGGAGGGAGAGGTCCGGGTTTCAGGCCCAACACTGACCAAAATGATGCCTTAATCAAGGTATAAGGATGAGTCACTTCTGACTGTATTTCTCTGTAGGATGTGACACTGTGACTTGGCAACCCAGCACTGGTGACATCACTTAATCTTTTTGCAACAAGTTTGGCAGCCATAGAAAATGCCTTACAGGAAAAAGAGCTCACACCATAGACACTGGATTCCTAAGAAAAAACTCATGTCACTGTGTGCTCTGCTATTCTGCTAGTCATCCCCTCTCCATGGATTTTATTAGCATGTGGGCTAATTTCAAGCAAATTTGAGAGAGGTTAAAGGTCTCAAAAATGCAGAGTTCCTATGAGTGCCACAAAAACTGATGGCCACATAGAACAGAGACATCCAAATTAGTGACCCCACTGAGAGACTAATGGATATTCAGCACTACTATTATTATACACCAGAAAATCAACAGACAAAAGAGCCATCAGATATCAGACTTTGTAAGTTCCAGCGCTCATAAAATTGCTAACTTCTACTTGTTATTACCTGTCTTCATAAAGACACTGCCTGTCTTCTGCCTCGGGCATCGGTGTTACTGAAGATGTCCTCTCAGAAGGAAAACAATTATTTTAACAGCTCCTTTAAATAAAAATACAGGCACTGCAGTTAATCAGCTGCCTTTTTGAGTCCTTGCCTGTTAAAAGCCCAGTACAGCAGGTCTGAAAATGTCGTCCCTAGGAGCGTGACTGCTCCTCAGCACCAAGCCCAAAGGCCACGTAAGTGAGAGCTGGAAAAGGTGCTGCTATCACATGGTGGGCTGGTAGGAATTGCAATTGCTGCCTGAAGACTGAAGGCAAACTCTGTGGTGTTCTGTTGAGTAACATCTCCCGAGTCCTTCTAGCCCTCATCATGAAACAGAGCTTATTTGTTTAGAGTCTCTGCAATGTAGATGGTGCGTTTTGGAAAATGTGAAAATAGGTTAATAGATTTTTGTAAGACCATCTTTAAATGCTGAGAAGTTATGCCTTTAAAATGTAGTGGCCTCTAGGATGATTCTTTGCATGAACAAAGCCAAAAGACATTGCTCATCAGTATCTGCACCCACTCCATCCTTATGGGTTCCAGCAATTCCATATCCTCCTCGAACATTGCATTTAAAGGCTTTAAATGCTGCAGGACCCCCTTCCTATGGAAAAAGCTGGTTTGCTCTTTCCTCTTTGAACAATTCCTGCAGGAAAGAGGAGTCTGAGACCTCCAGAGCTGGCAAGAAGATGATGCTGCCCTACCTTTATGTTTCTTGTGTAGTCAACTGCTTGTCCCAGTGCCACTCAGCTGATTAGGAACCTCTTTCACTAACTGTGTGGCGAGTCAGGGTGTGAGTTGTTCAGCCGAGGAGGGCTCTAGACAGTGGCAAAGCAAATCCAAAATCAACGAATGTCTGCTGAGCAGTGATAAAACGTTTCCCTAGCTGCTTGCTTCGTACTGCTATCCAGTGATACATGAAAACACTCTGTGTGATGGGTGATGGCTGCTCCCGAGGGCGTTTTGCGGGTGTCCTCCCCTCTCCTCTCACTGTGGCCCTGCGAGGTCCTGCCCAGATTTACACTCTCAGAGAGGCAAAACTCAATTTTGCCTTTGCTGAGAGGTTTTTAAGCCAGCCCTGGCAGGCAGCCAGCTGCTCGGTAGGCAGCGAGCTGCGGATCCTGAGGAATAAGCCACCCACAGCGTCTTGGAGGCCTCTAACCTGTTGGGGCTGACAGAGATCCAGGAATCCCGGATCTGTGGCCACTTGCCACGTTAGCTGCCGAGCAGCCCGGGGAGGCTACCTGCCAGCCAGTGAGCACCAGCAGACCACGATCAATCACTTCTTGAATAAACTTAAATACACCGAGCTTGGGGTTGGATCGAAGATAAAATCTAGTATCTGTCCGGGTGTCACACGATTTATTTTCTGTTGCCTACACTGGCTGTCAATAATTGCGCCATTGTTTTTTCAATCATTTATTGACTGCACCCCATTTTTAGCTTTCTCACGTTAATGGGTTGCTTAACACTGAAGTCAAGCCAGTTGACTCATCTTTTTTTGGGTTTTTTTGGGTTTTTTTTAACCTTTTAAAATATAAACCAAACCTGCACCTTTTCACAGCTTTTGGCACTTCCCTGAAATACCAAAATGTGTCAAAAGTTGTCTCAGAGCTCAATAAGCTCCCTATAACTGTCATTTTCAGAGTGCTGACAAAAAAAATAAAGGTAAGGGGCTAATGGAGTGGTAACCCCCCTTTTTCCCCGCACACCTCATATTAGCATGGGTCATACTCTGGATTAGGTGATGGGACACTCATTGCATCCCTCTGAGCTCCGTTTCCTCAGCTGCATCCAGTCTCACAAGTTATCTTGGTGCTGCAGATTCAAAAACTGTTGAGTAGTTGCTAGTTTCTATTGTTGCACAATAGAAAGTGCTGGACGAGAGGGACATGTGTTATTTTATTTCTGGAGATGTTCCTGCTGTCTCTCTGAAACATGGAAAATATAGTACTGCCTGCTATGTAGATGACGGTTTGGATGGATTTTGGTGCTTTTCAGCTTCAAAACTTATTTAATGAGCCTGGAGCAATTTGAAACAACCTGCTGTAGAAAGCAGAAGAGTATGTTCTGTGTTGAGATAACAGCTTGTGGAGCTATTACCCCATGATAATATTGCCTTTCAAAGAATACTCATTTTAATGGTTAATTGTTCCAAGCTCTGTGCTGGTATCATCCCAACAGGATTAGGCCCAGCATGACTTTTGCTGCACTGGCCACTGTTATCGCAGCACACAGAGCACTTTCCAGTAGACGTGGAAGCATTTAATCACCTAAGCGAGCACTTTCTCCACTCCAACAGTCAGCAGAGAGCCAATACCCTAATGCAGCCAGTACTTATTCCCGTAATGTTAATTTGCTACCTCTATTGCTCAGGGGAACAGAAGAGAAATGTGTGATCCTCAGCAGCATATCTAGTGTAAATGTTAAAGCAGCAGTGCCCCTGTGCAATCTGAAAGCCCAGTGCAGCCTGTACTCCCTTGTGCCCATCGCATTCTCCTTCCCTAAGAAGCTGACCGAACGCAGCCTTTTATTTTAGGTGAACCCAAAAAATTTCCATTGACTTCCCATGAAAAATACATGTATAAACCACTATTACAAGCTGCTTCATTTTCATTAGAGGGTAAACCAAGAATCCTGATGTTCAAAACACTCATGCGCCGTATTCTGTCTGGCTAAAAGGAATATATGTATAGTGTCAGCATCGGGCAGCATCAGGCTGCATAGCTGGCATCTGCAAGCATGTGTTGCTCTTTCTTTTGGTTTTCCTCCCCCTTCCTTTCAATTACACCCACCGATTACATTTTGGATTCATTGACATTGCAGTCCCTCCTGTGTGGGCACAGCCACGCTCGTTTCAAATGAGCTAATTTGGCTCCAGCTAGCATTGCAGACAGCGCAGCATGGCACTCGGTGCGGTAGAAGCCGGGTAAATGCTTCAGCGGCTTTACCGACACGGACTGTCGTGGGCTGCGGCGGCTCTCGGGGCCCGAAGGAACTCTGTTAACGCCAGCTCAGGCACACGGGCGGTACGCAGCCGGGATTTCGGTGCGGCACGGTGGTGCTGTGTCTCAGGGGAAGGCTGGGCACGCAGCGGGGCAGGGGGCACGGGCTGAGGCAGGCCTAGTACGCACAACTAATACATCCCAAAGCGGGACCTTCAGGTCGTTGAGACCTCTTAGGATGGCGGGGGGGGGGATGAGAAAAAAAAAAAAAAAAAAAGAGACAAAAGCAGACTTTACGCAGGTGTGTGAAGGCATAGTGCCTGCAGGAGCACGACAAGCCAGTGGGGATGCCTGGTGAGGTTTCCGTGGGGTTGGGGAACAGTCACGCCCTGGCAGCTGCGGGGAGGCGGCCCCGGCGTCCATCCACCCGCAGGACGGGAGCAGCTGCGGTGTGGTTCGGGTTCCCCCGCGCCCCGCCAGCCCGACCACACTTTTCGGGGGTCACCCCTCCTCTTCCCCACCCCCCGCCCCGCAGCCCCACGCAGGCCCTCCGGGGGGAGCCAGGACCAGGAGCAGGACCCCGCGGCCCGTCCCAGCCCGCAGCACCGGCCGGTCCCCGCCGCCGGGGCGGGGGGAGCGGGAGGGAGGCGTGCGGTGACGCCCCGGGAGGCGGGACGGCGGCGCCCGGCCCCGCCCCGCCCCGGCCGAGGGGGCGGGAGCTCCCGCCGAGCTACTACAACCGCCGGCGGGCGCGGGGCAGCGGCAGCCGCCGCCGGGAGCGCCGGAGGCGGGAGCGGAGCGGCGGGCCGCGGCCGGCCGGGCGGGAGGGAGGTGTCTGCGGCGGCCAAGGGAGCGGCGGTGCCCCCCGGAGGCGGCGGCGGAGGAAGGGCGCGGGGCCCCTCCGCGGGGCGCGGGGTCCGCTGCTCGAGCGTCTGTGTCCGCAGGGTGCCCTGCGGTCGGTCGCCGGCCTCCCGCGGGGTTCCATGAGTCGCGGTCGGGCAGCGCCCCTGGCCCGCTCCCCCGGCTCCGGCGGCGGCCCGGCGCGGCGGCGGCGGCGGTGGTGAGATGGGGGGCAGCCTGGGCTGCCACCGCTCCATCCCCCGCGACCCGGCGGACCTGTGCCACAGCCGCAAGTTCAGCGCGGCGTGTAACTTCAGCAACATCCTCGTCAACCAGGAGAGGCTCAACATCAACACGGCCACGGAGGAGGAGCTGATGACCCTCCCCGGGGTCACCCGGGTGGTGGCCCAGAACATCGTGGAGTACCGGGAGTACATCGGCGGCTTCAAGAAAGTGGAGGACCTGGCTTTGGTGAGCGGGGTCGGGGCGGCCAAGCTGGAGCAGGTGAAGTTCGAGATCTGCGTGAGCAGCAAGGGCAGCTCGGCACAGCACTCGCCCAGCTCTCTGCGCAAGGACCCGGCCTCGGAGCATCACCTCTCTGCCACCAAGATCAACATCAACACCGCCACCCCCGCCCAGCTCATGAGCATCCGCGGAGTCACCGAGAAGATCGCCAACAGCATCGTGGACTACCGTAAAGAGCACGGGCCCTTCAAAAGTATCGAGGACCTGGTGAGGATGGACTGCATCAATTCCTCCTTTCTGGACAAAATCAGGCATCAGATTTTCGCGGAGCGGTCCCGGCCCCCTTCGACGAACACCAACGGTGGCCTCAACTTCACTGCCAGGCCTCACCCCAGCCCCACTTCTCTGAGCCTTCAGAGCGAGGACTTGGACTTTCCTCCTGGGGGTCCGACCCAGATCATATCCACTCGGCCCTCCGTGGAGATGTTCGGCGGGGTGAGAGACGGCAGACCCGTCCTGAGGGTGGCTACCTGGAACCTGCAAAGCTGCTCCCTCGAGAAAGCCAACAACCCAGGCGTGCGGGAGGTCGTGTGCATGACGCTGCTGGAGAACAGGTAAGAGACAGCACCTGACCTGTAGGCCCAGCACCGTGCAGCATTGTAGTTTAAGGCCTTTTGGGCTTTGGGCACTCTAGTCTCTCATTGTCATCCTAGTGAGACTTGCTCCTTCCCAGAATTATTACATGTTTCCCACTTATTGCACGGAACCCTGCTTGAGTTTTAACGCCGGGACTGTAGTGACTGTCCCTTGATAAAGCCGCTATAGCCCATGGAAGTTGCTGCACCTCCTGGGGGGTGTGTGTGTACACACATCTGTGCTGGGAAGACTGAGCTGTTGAGGTTAGACATGTCAGGCCTCTTAATGGCTGGTCAAGGATTGTTTCTCTGTAAAGAGCCTTTTAACAAGTCACAGAGGACTGTCTTTCCTCCCAGAAGCTGTGAATAGCAGGGGAAGGGCTGTTTTGCATGTACCCAGTTTCTTACGATGTTTCCTGGAGCATCTCACTGCCACTTTGGGAAGCAGGATGCAGCGCTACATCAGCCTCTCTCTCAGCTGCTAAACTGAGACCTGCTAGTGCCTCTTCTCCAGAAAGTCTTGTCTGGGTGGTGACCATCAGCATCAGAGCTGTAGTCTGCACTCTCTCGGATCTGCTCCTGAAATCAGAAAGGCTCAAGAGCACAGGCAGGATGGTTTGAACTGTGTAACAAGCATGGAATGCCACAGCTTGTCCCACAGGAGTGACACAGCTCATTAACGAGCAGTCATGGGGTATCTGCTGAGCTGGAGGGGCTGCTCACCCTTGGGGGTGTGAGACATGGGGCAGCTGCCTGGGGAGTCTGTGCTGTCCCCATGCCAGGCGGGCCCCTGATTTCACGGAGCTAGCGGGCATGGAGCAAGGTCTGTTTGTGGTGTGGTCAAGTGGGATGGTGCTTCTGGTGTTAATGGCTGAGAAGCTGAGAGGTTTTTTTGTTGTTTGTTTGTTTTTTTTTTTTTTTTTTTTTACTCTTTGAGTAAGGTAATCAGGCAACTGTGCTGGGGATGTCTCTCTTGCTAAACTTTCTGTTTGATACAGAAATGTAAGAATGCAATCAGAATTTTGAAATAACTCTCACCCTTTCCTCTCCACATGTGAAATCTGTCCCAGCTGGTCTGGTATCTAGTTTACGGCACTGGGAAACTAACTTTTCTCTCTGGTTTCTATTCAGACTTCCAGCTGGAAATGAATAGGAGCAGGGGACTCTTGGACTTTGGCAAAAGTGATTATTGTGGAGAGGGGAAGTCCTGATGAACTGTTATCTCTGGCAGTGCCGAGAGCTCTGCCCTTTTCCAGTAATATGCTGAATAATGGCTCTTGTCGGTGTGGTTGCAGAGGTCAGGCACACAAAGAGGACAGTGGCAGTGATGTGGCATCCTGCGCTGCGGTACAGTATTTGTGGTCGGGGATACCTCTGCTGAGCACTGCTTAGGAGTCTGGTGCTTCTGCATAGGCTACACCTGTCATCTCGTGGCCACTGCTGTTTGGTAGCCAAAATGGAGATGATAGCCTAGCAGGAGTATTCAGATGTTATTCTGATGGCTTCAGCCTAACATCTTTAAGGATTCTTTGACTTCTCTGCTAGTTCAGGTATTCCATACTTCCACCTTTGTCACTGCTCTTGTTCTTTCATGGGCAGTTAGTTGGCTGGAGCAGACCTTAGGATGAAGTCGGGTGGAGTTGGGCATCGGGGTAGGGGTCAGAGGCAGACAGACCTGCTGAGGAAAGAAACTTTGCTGATTATCACTAGTTTCAGGATTATTCTAATAATCCAGTTTTGGAAGAAAAGTGACTTTGATTTATTTATTTACATATTTTACTTTTTAGGGACCTAATCCAGTAAAGCGTTAACTGTCAGTTGTGCATCTTCAGCATTTTTTTTGGGGGGGGAAAAAAAAAAAAAACAAACCATCCCAAAACACTCCACCTATTAAAAGAGCTAGGCAGAGAATACAACTCACACAATAAGCCTGTGTTAGCCCAAGCTGGCCACTGTGCATTCAGAGCATGGCCCTAGCAGTTTGTTTTATTTTTGCTCTTAAACTGCATGGTACGTTGTTTCCATCTAGCTTAGCAAACAGTTACTCAGCTGTACTGTGTGGTGTGAAAGGTCTCTCTGACACTTTGAGGTTTAAGAGGATCCTGATGCAAGTACTTGATTTTGTTTTGTTTTATTGCACGTAGATGTGCCATCAATCACACGGGGATAGTACAATGCAATTGTTTTCGGTGTTTGATCAAATTTGAGATAACATGAGAAGCTGGAAAGAAATGAAAGTGATGTGTATCCACACACAAGCCTGCAAAACATTCCTGGGAAAATAAATGTGGGAACAGAAAAAAATCATCACAATGCAGGAAAAAAGTATATGTTGGGAAAAGTCATACTCATCACCTCAGGGAGGAATTTCCTCATGCTTGTTCTAGCATTGCTGAGGTCAGTGAAGCTTTGCAGCTGTAAAACGGCCTCAGCTGAGGCCAGAAACTGCCTTTCTGTGGGTGAACACCATGGTCTCCCTTCCGGCTCCAGTCATGTACCCTGGGAACTGATGAAATGCCCTGCAAACTAATCTTTGCCCAGGTAAATCAACTTCAGTTGATAATCAGCTGGAGAAATGAATCTCTTGCTTCTGCAAGCAAGAATACACTGCTGCACAGGGCTCACCAGCACACTTCAGCCTCATGAAATCCATAGGGTGTGTTTTCAAGGCGCTCTGCGTGCTCAGCAGATGTCCCACGTGTGTTGCTGAAGTCTACAGCTACGGCCCAAGCTGTTGCCCGGTGGATCTGAAGGCTATTTAGTCTGGCAGCAGGCAGATGCTCTCACAGCTATGCTGATGGGCACCGGCTCGCTGACGTACTTTGCGCACAACCGCCCTCCTGTACGTAAGCGTCCTCCTGCAGGCCAGTCTCTTGTAGTCTGGGGTGATCCCAGGAGCTGGAGGACCTGCCTCATCTGGCTTTTTAAGTGCAGGAATAAAGCAGAGCAAGTCAAAAATACAGTATTAAAACTGTGTAAAGAGCAGTAAAGAATCTTAATTTGAGATTTTGGGGACTTTCATACCACTTGAAAGACTGGTGTGGGGTTTGCTTTGGTGTTTGTTTTTTTCATGACCAGTTCACAGCAAGTAGCTTGGAGACCCCTTGGGCTTGCTCTTTCAGACATTAACAATGGGGAAAATTACCACTGGTTTCCAGGTGAGGCTAGAAGATGAAAGTCCTTCTGTCCTCAGGCCCTGCATAGCCTTGGCACTGAAGGAACAGTTGTGCAGGAAGGAAAGAGGGTTGTGCTTTCAAAACAAACAAAAGGCAAGAAAATGTCGTCATGTAATCTGCTGAAGGAAGGAGGGAAAAAACCAACCTCAAACTTTCACACGTGTATCCAGAAGTGCTACATTTCTGATGAGCAGTAAAGGGAACATATACCAAATCAGTAAGTATGACTACTACTGCTAAGCTATTTTGAAATTCATCGCTGCAATACAAAAATAATGAAATACAGCAAGGTCCTCACCTTCTTTCTCGTATTACAAGGATCTATGTTTATCACAGTGTTTGGAGTGCAGGAACGAGGTGTTTTCATTCAGAGGACTAGAGGGTAATTTTAGAAGAGCTTAACATGATGAACGCAGAGGCGAGTGTGACGCATAATTGGATTAAAGTATCAAATGTGGGGTAAATTTGCCCAAACCTATGACATTTCTTGTGGGTGTGGTTCAGCAAAGCTGGGATTTGTTGACAGGGGGTCAGAGCTGGCATGTCTCTGGGGATGCAGGTCATTCCCTCCAGCAGATTGCCATGTCCTTTCTAATCTCAGGAGATGAAGAAACCAACAGCAATTCCCACCAAAAAAGAGAAAAATGTAGGGTTAGTGTATCATGATTGAAAGGGCGAGCAAGTTCAGGTCAAAGGCAGCAAGTGTTTTCATGGGGAGGATAAGTAGCCCCAGTGGAGATGTCTCCTCAGGCCAAGATCAGTGGAGGTACCCCAGTGCTGTCCTGTACCCCATGTCCATAGGAAAGTGCACTCAGAATCACAGAATCATTCTTGTTGGAAAAGACCCTTGGGATCATCAAGTCCAACCCTCAGCCCTACTCTGCAAAGTTCTCCCCTACACCATAGCCCCCAACGTCTCATCCAAACGACCCTTCAACACCTCCAGGGATGGTGACTCCAGCCCCTCCCTGGGCAGCCTGTTCCACTGTCTGAGCACTCTTTCTGGGAAACATTTTTTCCTAATGTCCAGTCAAAGCTCCCCCTGTTGCAGTTTTCACTCGTTCCACTCCTCACTCATACCTGCCTCAGGCCTGTCCCTCCTGGCCGTAAATGGAGCTCGTGACTGCTGTGACACCCCTTAACCACTTTTTCTGACTGTTGTGTGCCGGGCTGCCTGCTGCATGACTGCATCAAGAAGCATGATGCAGGTGTCTGCAACACCGGCCAATACACAGAGCATGCTGAAGGTGCATCTTCTAATTTGATTGCTTGCTTGAAATTTTGCTCGTAGCTGAGGGCACTGATCAGTTGTACACCTTTCCCAGCATTTTTTGCAGTGGAGTTTTTCCAGCTGGTTTTTGTTATCCATTATAATATTGAGTGGTAACTTTGTGAAGAACTCTTTTTTTTTTTTTTTTTTTTTTGCAGCTGAGTAAATGAAAATTGATAGAGGGTCTGAAAGCCAGAACTGGCACTCCCTCTTTCTGTCTCTCTCCCCCTGTGTCACTCTCAAAAAACCCCCAACAACAACAAAAAAAACAGAGGGATGTGTGGGGTGTGCGATATGTGGCAGGAAAATGGTGGAGTACCAAGGTTGAGACTCAGGTACACGAAGCCCAGCTCAGGTTCCTTCTCTATGTCAAGCAGTTCAGGCAGCTGGATCACACTAGGTGATGGAGGCAGGAGAAGCACATTCCCATCGCTTGCCTACATTAAATAGGGTGGCAACTTTGTTTTTGTGTCCAGTCTCTTAATCTGGACTAAAAGGTGGTGTAATGCTTACAGGGGGCAATTATTTACTACGGGGGCTTGATGCTTTGGTTGGAAAGGGTGTGGTGTGGTACCTTGCCTGCTGGCTTGTAGCCATGTTTCCAGGCAGGACAATGAAAAGGGAACATGCCCCTGCCAACAGACAGTGTTGCTTTTTCTCACGTTCCTCACAGCGGTGTATTGTAGTAGTAGCGATAGTTGTACTTGCATGCTTTGTAGGCTCCATGCCAGCCCGTAGTTGTTATTTCTACTTTGTCGCTGCAGCTCTTAGTGGCCCGGCAAAGCCCTGAGGTGCATCTGTTTTATGTCTCTTTATACAGCCACTTGTTTTTTCTCCATCGGGTTAATACTAGGCTGGAGCCTCGCCAAGAATAATTCCCCTGCAAGAAAAGATCAGGAAAGAGGGCCTGGCTTGAGTAACCTGGCGGTGCTAATAAGTCTTAAATGGCAAAAGAACAAATACACCCTCTCCTCCTGTTGGTAATAGGGAGGAAATCCTGCCTCCTGTGACTTCAGGAAAAACTTGAGAAAAAAGTAATTGTTAGATGGTATCTTCTATGTGTACTTCACAAAGGGATTTTTATGAGCAACAGAAATACGGATGCAGGTAAAGCCACCATTAATTTGCACATTCTAATACCTCTGAGGACAAAAAAATGGGGTGATGGAAGAGCTGCTGTGCTTGGGGTTTTGCGGTTGGGTTTTTTTTTTTTTCTTTTTTTGGTATTTTTTTGGCCTCTACCTATATGAGATAAGGGATATTTTATTTGCTGAAGACTGAAACTGTGCTCTGGCAGGAGAGAGCAGCAAGATCTTTTTGGGTCAGACCCTGAGTTACATCATTTTCTGGTGAAATGAAACTTTACTGATTTACTCCTGTTCAGGATTTGGCCCATTCCTTTGCCTATGTCAAATCACATGAAGTCTGCGGAGCTCAGTGTGAAAAGGTATGACCATGTCCCTAAGGCTTAGGGCTCCTATGCAGTGCTGCTCCCATCTTGGGTAGGGTTCCCAGCCCCTTTTGGGACTGCTGCTGGGGAAACAGGTGATGTCAGTTAATTAAATACCATTTCCAAACCTGTGCTTCATATGGATGCAGTACTGAGACGGGCATCGCCTGCTCCTCCTCTAGGAGGTGGATTGCTCACTCAAGATACTTTGCAACTCTGGAGTCTTTGAAGGAGAGATCAAAAGCAGTGGGTGGACTTACAGCAAGATCATCAAGGGTGTACACCATCCTCGTGTCCAGGCTCTTGCAGAAGGCGTCTGGAGCCATGTGCTCCACAGGAGGCCTTGGAGGTGGATGCACGGAGCTGTCTGATCCTGCTTGGTCTCTGTTGATAGTTGTGGGTCTGGTGGGTTTGCCACAGCCCCCACAGCTTTCCTCCCTCGAGCATGACACAGGGATGTAGGACAGGCCCTTGAAATCACCCCTGAGTAACCTTCCCAGGGATTTTTTCTTCTAAAGGGGGATCTGGGCATCTTGTTGACTTTGAACAACTGCCTCAGTGTATTCCTTGAACATCTGAGAGGCTGTATCCAACCACCTATTTTTATCTGCTTTAAAGTTGAGGATGTGACTGGGAAAATGGCATAGTTAAAGGCCCGTTTATCCATATAAAATAAACCTTTTTTTTTTCTCCTTTTTAAATTCATAATCATACCCTGCCACTGTTACTTGTGCTGTAAAGCCTGGACTAAAATGGAACAGATCAGTGGGGAAAGCATTTGTTCATATATTATTTTTTCTCCCAACATGTGTACTTGATACATCTGGCAGCACTTAATGGCTGCGTAGTTTCAATCCATGCCTTCTGGGCTATTCTGCACTTTTATTACATGTCACTGGATTCATGTTACAGATTGCAGGTATTTTGGTAAACCAGAGCTGCCAGCCTACTCTTGCAGATCCAGCAGTGTTTTCTGTATTCCACACAGCAAAGATTAAATGGATTGGCTGATTTATGGTAATAAATTGGTGAATTAGTAGTGATGCTTTACTACATGCTCCTGAAACATGAGCAGAGGCCACAAGGCTATAACCTCATCCTGCTAGACTTCTCAGAAAGCTTGTGCTACATGACTGTAGAAGACAGACGAGGTACCTACGCATAGGGCTCCATCCTGTAAACAGAAATCTTTAATGCTCTGTGATTCTTCTGCGGTTTGGGAGCTTACAGTACAGCTACAGGAAGGGTGGTTTTCTAGGTTTCACTTTAAAAAGAGCAATAGGACTGCTCCTGAAGGCAAAAGATGCTGCTGCTGCTGTTCTTGCCAGGGAAGACAGACCAAGGGACTGCAAACATGAGAATTAAATACTCCAAGTTCCTGAGAAGGTGCAAGTGGAAACTCCATCAGTCCTTCTTAACTAAAGGAAAACACTCTGCAACCAAGTGCTGGTCTGGCTCACTGTGAACACGGGTCTGCAGCTGTGTTAAATGGGGACATTTACGAGAGAATCTGGTTTTACAGATTTAGCTGCACCCTTCTTGCTGGAGTTGGGCTTCAGCGTGTTTCCTACAGCTGTGTTGTTAGGAGGACCCTGCTTCTGCAGTCTCTAATTAGCGTTTCTCTGGGAGTCTTGCCCAAATAATGATTTCAAGGCTTGGCCAGATAAGCAGAGACAAGTTGATAGACACAGATTACAGTGTGCATGTAACTTATTTTTAAGTCTCATTGTTCTTCATTGTGATGCAGGTGTAAGCTGACAGACAGAGGCACAGTGTCCTTACTGAAATAATTACAATATGCTGCAGTAATTTCTCAACGCTATTATATGGTGTGATGATGGAGACAAGAACCATGGCAGATTATTAATAACAGTGCTTAAAAATAGGAACTCAGTGGCTTCTTCATTTCCAGATTTATTATTTTACATGAGGGACTTTGCTTTGTGTGAATAATAGCTGGCAATCCCCACTGATTTATCAGAGAATTAAAAGTGCATGGTGGCTTTGCTGAGGGGAGGGTGAGACCTGCCAAAGACCTCCTCTCCTACGTTGGATGTGTGGATGTGCTTGCCACCCAGCTTCGGTCTGGTCCCTCCCTCGTCTCCGTCCTGGGTGATTCATGGTGGGTTCTGAAATGCCCTATACGGTGCCGAGAGCAGGGCGGGCATCACGTCAACAGCAGATGGACGGTGAAGGGAATACGTAGCTGTGGTAAAAAAGATGTTTTCTGTTGAGAAACTGTTTCATGTCACCCTTGGCATATGCAGCATATCCATGTACCAGTCGAGCGGTGTGACATTTTCAAATGGCATGAGTGTTTTAAACTGCTCAGTCACCGTCGGGATGGATCAGTGCCGTTGACCTCCTTTCCACCCCTGCTTCTGGGGGTTTTGTGCAGGCAGGAGCCCGGCGTCAGCGTCGAGCTGTTATTTTCAGTGCTTGTGGTAAAATTATTAGAGGCCAGTGAGTAAGAGAAATACATTTACCCTGCTTGTGCCCCACTTGTGTGCATGTTCCAGAAGCTGAACTGTGTATAAAAATATAATTTAAAAATAAATTAATTCCTATGAAAAAATACATTTGGGATTATATTGTTATCTATGGTAATGATGGCTGGGAATACAGTGGTAACTAAATGCACCGTGTTTGCAGTGGAATAAATGCAGCCAGCTTGTGCAGATCGGGCTGGAGTCCCTCTGTCTGATGCTGCCTGGCACCTCCTGTCTGGAAGGGAGCCTCATGGCTGTGCTGGCTGTCTGTCCGTCCTGTCTCTGTGTCTGCCATGCAGTAGTGGGGAGAGCACAGTAATGTCCTCCTGCTTTTTGTGGGGAACATCCCACGGGGCAAAGCTATTCCTGGGAGCAGTTCATACCATAGGTTTAAGGATACAGATGAGGGGGAAGAATTGGAAAATTTCCTTTTGCTTCTGCGTGGCTATTTTTCGCTGTGTTTTTATAGGCGTTTCAGGTAACATGCTTGAGTTCCTGTGCAAATTTAGCTACAACAGCTGTCCAAGCCGTTCACAGCTGAACAGGTTTTTAATGGGTTACTGAACAGCTAATTGATCAACAAGGCTATTGCCATGCGCTGTGGTGGCAGCTTTCCTCCCCTAAATCCCGTGTGCTCGCGACACGCTGCCAGTCCTGCAAAGCCGCCGTGCCCTTTGCTTAACAAGGCAGGGGACAGCATAAACCTCTCCCGACTACAGCACAGAGAGGCTGTTGCTTTTGCTTTCAGACTTATCCTTCGACTCGTTTATATTTATAGCTCCGTTTTTCCCGTTTCCTTGTCGGTCAGTGTGTCGCGGGCCTGCGGGTGCGGAGGCGCAGGCGCTTGCCCACTGGCCACCGAGGGCTTGCTCCAGCCCTGCTCAGGGTAATTGCCGGTCAGTGCCCTCCCTTCCTCCCTTGCCCAGACATGGCTGGCGTAAAGGTTAGCCAGCTTTCTGCTGAACTGGAAGCAGCGTGCTGTTGGATATGGACTGGATGTTAACTTAGAAACCTTGTGTTTGGTTTCTTTATTTATTCTATTTAAGCAAATAAGACCAAGTGTGGCTCTAGTTCAATGCTGCTGAATTGCAGGGTGTTGGGGCAGAAGCAACTCTGATCTGGTATTGCAAAATAAACTGTAAAATAGGCAAGTTTGTTGCTTTTATGCATGCAAGGTCAGTTTCATAGGCTTGCTGTCAAATGACTACCTTATCTTTTACCTTCTAAGCAGACAAAAATATGGAAGAGCATTGTACCCCTGTCAGGGAGGTTAATCTTAGCTGGGAAGGACCTGTGTTACTTGATCTAAACCAGTTTGCATTTTAAACAAGGCAGCAGTTTTCCAGTGGTAATACCATCTTAAGCTAACATAGGTATATGTGGCTCTTCCAGTGGAGGAAGTGATGGGGTCCCACCTGCATGAGGACCACATTAGGGAAGTTTTTGAGCTGTTCCTCTCTTGTGGTGCATGGGGCTGATGGTGGTGAGGCAAATACCAGCACCGTAATACATGGGAGAGGAAGTACACTGTGTCTGCAAGAGATCCCCGCCACATATAAAACATCAGAGCTGCTGCTGAATGAAGTGTTAAAATAATTGCTATTGGCAGGAAAATGCTGCAGTGATACCTGACTACCCTTTGCAACTTTTATGCTGACCAGCCCAAGTTTACCTATGGTTCTGGCAGGAATGGTAGTGCAATTTTTGGCTATCATCTGTCTATCTTCCTGCTAGTCCTTTGTACAACTCCTTCCCTTATCTCTAGCTGTGTTTACACTCCCCTTTCATAATCAATGGAGACTGCACTACCAGTGCTGCCTGCTGTCCTCCGCACTGGCCGCCCTCCTGAAAACACGGCATTGAGCAGTGAACAGCATGTGGCTTGGGTGAGGGTGAAGGGGTTGGTACCGCTGGCTGATAGCTCAGCCTTATATCCAACACATCTCAGAGGGATCTCTTGGTAAAGATTACCCTTTAGTTACCAAAAAACCCCCATGATTTCCGGTTTTAATTGCTTCTGAGTTCTCTGTTGCAAAGCAGCACCGCAGAAAAGGAAACTATGGCTTAAAGGACAAGATCAAGGTTCAGGGATTGAACAGTCCTCAGTCAGCAGCTTGTGGATTTAATAGATATTTGGACAATTTCCACACAGAGCTGTTGGCAGTAAAATTCTGGAAGCGTTGTCAGTGCAGGAAGGTTGTGCTGCCCAAGCAAAAGCCACCTCTAAGCATGTGGTGTTTCCCATTTCTTTTTTAAACCGAGACCACTTGGAGTTGGCTGTGGTTTGACTTGCTTTTCTATGCGTTTTTGACTTTTTTTTGTGTGTGTAGGGTACAGCAGCCTTTTTGAGGAGCTGTGTGCAGGGGTGATGCTGGCCCTCTATATTGCCCAGCTGGGCACTGAAGTTTGGAAAAAAGAAAATGAAAGTAAGAAGATGGGCAGATTCCTATATATTGATTGTCCATAGGTTGAAGGGAAATTGCCTTGTAAGCCTGCCTCTATCTTTGACCTGACCTTCAAAGCTTGTTCTCATAATCTGAACATGACCCCTGTCCTTGTCCTCTTTCCAGTCCTACTGAACCTAAAACTTTTCACTGGCTTCACTGGGCTTTTAAATTGTCTTGCCACACTTCGACTGCTTCCAGTTGTTGCAGGTGTTTCTTGATCATGCCTTTGCTTTCACACCATGAGGGATGAATGATATAATTTTCCACTTACAAGGCTGAGGACTTCAGTTTCCTTGGATTATCCCCGTGATATTTCCCCCCCAAATCATTCTGACACTGTCTTCTGGTTCCAAGATATGCTGCCGCATTTCCTTCTCCTCTGCTGAAGCCTCATGCCAGTCAGTTTGAAAATCAGTACCTTTTAAGATATCTCAAGTTTCAGGCAAAACCTGCTTGAAAACTGCAGCCTTGCCGTTTATTTCAGGAGTGTTACAAATTCTTGCAAATAGAGGAGGCGCCTGTACTGTTGCTTTAAAGGAAAAAAGTATTTATGTTTTTAATTTCTGTTTCTCAGAGTTACTTGAAGCTCTGTAGAAAAATACCGTGTTAATTTCTTGATGTGTTGGACGTGGAATTATTTTTAACTTGCGAGAGCAGTTGTTTAAATGGAGGTTATATGGACGTTAGGAGCTTAGCAGCACAAGCGCTCAGCATTTTTTTTTTTCCTATCTTCAGTTGAGCCTATCAGATTATGCTTTGCGGGTGCATGCCACACTGAGAGTTTACGATTCCTCTTCCATATGCATCTTATCTTCCTAAAGATAGTGTCTGGAGACGTCAGCTCTGTGAGGAGAGACTGATGAATTTATATCAGAAGAATCTTTTTGTCTAGCAGCCCTTCAACACGGCACGTTGTTCAGAATATCTCTTAAAAATAGAAAGTACTGGAGGAATATCAGCTTTGTCACGGCAGTGCCATTTTTCTTCAGTGCCTAAGTACAGTTTGATTTGGCTAAACCCTGGTATTTGTAGGAGAAAGGCTGAGTTGTCCATGAAGGACTCCCTGTGCCCCCATTTTTAAAGTACTTATTGGTACGTTTTCGGGGATTGTTTGGAGTCTACAGTCAGATCAGCGCTAAGCGTGGGTACTCTCTTAGTTGGTGTGTAAGTGTGGTTTTTGCTAGGAATGTAAGTATGATGGTCTGAAAACTTCAGTTCTTCTGAAGCAGAGATTTGTCAGATGACTATACTATCATTCTGGGGTTTGGGGGATTTTTTTTTTTTCTTCCTCCTGCTCATAAGATCTTCCCAGGGTCATTATAACCTAAAGTCTTGATCAAATGTTGTCTATAAACTTTGCACATCTATTATCTGCTGCAGGGCAATTTCAAGTTATTGGGGAGCAAGGGTCATACAAGAGCTTGAATCCACTGTCCAGAGAAAGCAGAGAGATTGTTGCTTCCATTTTTATTATTCCCAGTGCTTGGCCCAAGTTTCACCTCCTGTCTGCTTCTCAAAACTGGGATGCTCCTGGGAAGTCTGCCAAATCCAGAAGTTTGTTTCCATTGAGTTCATTGTTAAATTTCAGACAGTTTGCTTATTCCTTGTTTCCATCCTCCTGGATGCTGCATTCAGTCAAACGCTGCAGCATATTTCCCTGTCACCCTATTTTTACATCCTGTTTTCCATACTGATATTTTGTCTTATGGGTGCAATGCATAGGTATTAAATACTTTGATTGTTTTTATAGATTGTTTCTATGGCACAACTTTAGGAGGCAGTCGTGCTAACAAAACCTTTGCGAGGCACACCTCTTCAAATAATCTGAAATGCTTTCCATGGAGCAATGATTACTTTATCCTCAGAGTATTCAAGAAACAGGAGTGGGATCAGTGTTGTGAAAGGGTTATCATTTCTGCTCCATGACTTTGTAGGCCTGCGGGTGCTTAAGCACCATTGAGAAGAATCATTGGAGCCCTCTTTATGTTGCTTTATGTCCAATATTGAATCCAATAAAATAATCACTGGTGCTCAGTATGCAATGTTCTCGCCCCTGCTCTCTGGCAGTGCCTGCATTGCCATCTTCACCGTTTCTCCAGTGGTTTTGGGGATTATAACCTGTTCAAGCTGGAGAAGATTTGCGGCAAACCAGAGGAAGGGATGGCATCGTAGTGTCTGGCAGGGCATGAGGGCGGATCGATGGGAAACATCTTCATGAGCATCCGCGTGATCCTGTTTCATGCCCTGCACGTAGTTCATTAAGAGCTGCTTTGTCTGCCTTAGAGCTTGTTACAAAACACGTTAATTTTGTACCACTGTGTGCAGCCCATCAAACATGATCTCCTGTCATACCTTTCTAAGATACGATTGCACTTCAGCTCCAATCTTTGGAGAGCTCTGGGTCTGGACAAGCAGGCTTTCTCATTCCCACAGAAGGCTGGCATTTCTAAGACTGTTTTGTGTTGAAGCCTCTGACCTAAATAAGGTTAAGGATCTGGACTACACAATTAGCATCCAGTGCCAGGAAAAAAAAGCTAAGCTGGAGCCACCATTCCCTGCTTTGCCAAGGCCAATCTGTGTGTGGGGCTCTGCAGACCTCTTGCACCCTTATGCTTTAAAGGCCATTCTTATGTCCAGACATCTCTGAGCCTGGCACGCAGGGATATTCTGTGACTGGGAAGCTTTCAAAACTCCTTCCTGCATGTCATTGTGCAGCTGGAAGCTGGGATTCCTTCCAGCTCACTGAAGACACTCTGACATTGTTCCTTCCTAATCCCCTCCTCCTCACAGAGTATGGTTTTCTGGGAGGCTAGCATGTTCCCTTGTTGGCTTTCCACACGGGAAGACAAGCAGCAGTTCATGGGAATAGCGTAACCCCGAATTAGCGATGAGCCAAGGCGGAGGGCAGCTATATGGCGTGATGGTGGTACGAGTGCTCGGGTCTACGGCGCGCTAGCGAGGATGCTTAGCTAGCCGGGCTGGCTCATGGTGGTGCTCCATTTGTCTGCTTGCTGGCCTGCCGACAAGAAGCACAAATGTTCAGCACAGCACAGCTCCTGGGTTGCAGCAGGAAGAAACGACGTCTCTTTCTCGACCCTACTTGCAGTCACTCAGGGCAGGGGGGTGGTGATTTGCTATGGATTTGCTCTTTCTTTTTGTGTGCAAGCAGCCAGGGGAAATAAAAGCAGGTTAATGGGACGGGGGGGGTGGGGGTGGGTGTTTTCTACTGAACTGGCCTCTTTTTCTTCCCAAAACCAGGTACAAGGAGAGAGAGAGAACAAGGTAATGAATATATAAATATATTCAAATGCCTTTACAAGGACATCTTTCAGTGCTGGGATTTGACCTTGGAGGTTTGGATTGCATCATTTCTAACATGGTAACCTTGAGGTCAACCCACCTGCTACATGAAGGTGCTGCTCCAGAAGACTTTGTGCAGCTCCCGAGGCATTTGCAGGCCCAAGGAAACAAAGCAAAAAAAAAAAAAGGATGAAAAGGAAATTTATTCTGGCTAAGTTATTTCACCTTTTCCTGCCTTCTAGCGGGTCAGGACGTCAGGTGAAATGAAAACTCCCAGTATACCTGGCTGTGCTTCTGTTTGCTCTGCTGCCCCTTCTGATATTATTAGCTGTGGGTGTTTGGAGTGCTAAAGGAGTTGATTTGAGGAGGGGAAGCTAGGGTAGAATTAGAGCTGGGGTCTGAGGTGCACAGAGGTGTGCTAGAGGAGCTCATGTGCACAGTGTGATAGTTTGTTTTTTCTTCAGGATGTCTCCTTCTAATTACAAGAACCTGTACACAGCTTTACTCCTGAGCACCAACCAGCTCAACTGGGATCCCTAAATTGAAGCCATATAGATGGAGGAGTCCCCTTTGCAGGGTCAGGCCCTAACCAAGTCTCGCCTGTTCTGAACATTCAAAAATTGTGAAGAAGGTCTCTAAAAAAATAACAGGATTAACTTGGAGCTACACTTACGTTTTTTGTGAACCATAATCTCACACCTTTTTCCTTCATCCCTCAGAGTTCTGCCCTGTGGAAAAGTCTACATTCTGTCCCAGAGAAAGGAAAGCTAAAATGGGAGGTGGGTAGGATCCCTCACAGCCGGGTCCCGTGTGATACAAGAGATCTGCTGCTGTGAGCTTTGGGGCGCATCCTGGTACGACTTGAAGGGCACAGCAGTTGGAGGCGTGTTGCTGCACCTCCTCCAGCGAACCCACATCCCTTTCGTCTCTCACATCCTGTAGACGCGATGGGTGTTCCCCTTCTTGAAAGAGTGTTTTGGAGCGTTATTGTGTTTTGGGATGGGGGTGGGGGAGAGGGGAAAGCAAAAGCCCAACACCCTGGCTCTTCTGGTTTAGGAAATCAGATCGTTTGCCGGCCACATGAGAGATTTCTTCAGCACAGAACTGGGGGTGAGGTGGTTTGTGGCAATATTGACTAATTCACGGTAGCAGTGCGTTCCTGCCGGGGGGGGTGGGGTGGTGTGTGTGTGATCCCAACAAAGTGTTGGCTCACCTCATGGTGTTACCCAACTCCCTTTGCACATTGTCTTTGCATCTGCACAGGCACATGTCAGCCCTGCTTACTCATCAGAAGAGGTTGTCTCCCCAGCCCTGGCTTTCTTGCTGTGTGTCAGGGCAATGTGCATTTATTCGGGTGGTTTATGACTGAGCAGAAATTCCACTGTTGTTGCTGTTGTATGCATGTGGATAACAACTTCTTACAAGGCTGGAAAAAAAAATGGGTTGTCTTTATCTTTCATAAAGTAGCAATTGGTATCCAATAACCTGTGGTGTGGTTTTTTTTATTTTGTGTAGGCAGAAGGTATGCCGTTTACTGATAAACTCTGTGTGTCTGCTCCTCCTGCATGGTCTGTCAGGCTTCAGATGGTGGGAGGTTTCATAGCGCTCCTCACTCAGCTCTTTGGGGCTATGGGAAGAGAGGACCCTGCCACCCAGTTGTGAAGGGGGGAGCATCTCTGCTGACAATCTGTTCCAGTGATTACTCATCCCCCTTTCCATGCACTGCTCTGTGTGCCCATCCTGACTATTAAATTGTGCTTCAGACTTAGCGGTACAGTTTTTGCCTGGATTATTTGTGTGTTTCTCTGAAGAGGGGAAGGAAATTTGAAATTCTCCTTGCTGCTCCTTTCTCCTACCCTGCTTTTCTGGGAAAGCTGTCTTCAGTATTTGTCTGTGTGGTTGCGTCATGAGGTGTTACGTACTTTGTCATCTCCTCCCTGTGCTCTTCTAAAAGAGGAAGAGATGACTACCACCTCTTCTTGTTTGTAGCCTTCTCTGCCCAAGCGTAAGCTTTCTTCATCCTCCTGTGTCAGTACGTGGTCGTTTGCATGAGTGGCGCTATCCCAGGTGGGATTGCCCGGGTTCGTGCATGGCCAGGGAGCTTATCATCATTGCCTCTGTGAGCACCCTGGAGACTCGATAACAGATTGACTTTGCTCTACGGTGTCACCCAGAGATCCATCATACTTCTCCACTCCATTAGGACTCCCTTTTTCTTTCCTTGAGCTCATTCCCTTGAGGATGGTTCTGCTTCACGGTGACCTTACTGAGAGTGAGATGCCAAATTGCAATCTTGCACTCAGCTTTTTTCTTCAGTGAAGTGCTGGTGAATGCTGCTGTATCTGCTTTCTTTTCTTCATCTGTGACGTGGCTGGTCCTTTGAGTACTGGGGGTTTGAAGCACCGGGGAGAGGATGAGAGGTTTATTGTCTTGTATATGCCATAGTAGAATTATCATTTGAATAGTATTTGATTGCTTAAACTAGTGAAAGGTTGGTGAGAATCTAAGGGGCCATAGGCAGATCTGTTGTGGGACAAAGCTGTTGCCATGTTCTGGAAGACCCAGATGCCTGGTTGGCACCACGCGGGAAGAGCAGCCAGCCTGACGGGGGGACAGGCACCTTCTGAGGTGCTGCTCCGTGAACTCCCCCTCATCAGAAGAAGGTGAGGAGGCTTTCCTGCTCACTGGATATCCTGGCCACCTGGACTACAAACCAAAATCAGTCCCCCTGGAGGAATTAACACGGTTCTGTGTCTAGAAGCCTCAGTACCCTTATGTGCCCTGCACAGCTCATAAAACCACTCTGCCTAGCCAAGTGAATGGCAAGGGGAATTGGTCGTTGCCTCAGAAAGGAGAATGGGTTTGGAGGCAAAGGCCTTGAATTTAGCCATGGAGGAATAAACAAGAAAACAGATGAAATAATCTTTTTGATGCATGCAGGCTGTGAAGTATGCTAGACTTACGCACTGTTAGAAGTGCAATAAACTCTGTTAACCTTTCTTACGCCGCTAGGACTTGCATAACATCAGGAACTTTTTTTTCCCCTCTTACACTAGTACTGAGGCTGTGTGGTGGGTGCTATTTTTCTCTTCTCTCTATAAAGCAAAAAAGACATGTTTTTTTTGCCTAACCAAGGGAGATAAGAGAACTTCCTCTTATTAAATCCTGTGGCAATGCAATCCCAACCACATAATATCCGACTGAATTTAAGCATGCGGAGACATCTGCCTTTGGCAATTTTTATTTTTATTAGTGAGAGAGAGAAAGACAGTGTTTCTCCTCTTTAAAAGTGAATCCTAGTAACCCCTAAGACGTCTGGCTGGATCCCTGCCTGCACAGGGTTACTTCAGTTCAGGGAGTTCACGCTGCCCGCAGCTTGTGGCAGGCTGCATCCACTCACAGGCAAAGCACCTTAAATCTTTGCCCCGCTCGCACTGTGAAGCACAAATAAGGAGATGGCAAGAATCATGTGTTTAACAAAATCTCCTTTTCATGGCTCTTTGAAAGGTTTTAAAAAGATTTATTTATTTATTTATTTATTAATCCCCAACAAGCTCCCAGCCTTTTAAAATTAGAAGGATTTGGGATTTTTGCTTTTACGTTTACCTGTGTCCTCTCTAAAGGAAAACCTTTGGTGACTGGACTGATACAGCAGGATCACGTTTATTGTCCCGTTACGCATCTGGTGAAGCAGATATGAGGCATCCTCCTTGCTTTAGACCTTAAACCTTGCTTTAGAGCTTAGTGGATACTAGCAGGCTGGTTAAAGAAAATTCCTCTATAGACACAGCCCTATGCAATTTATGTAATGGTCATTTCTATAACTTTCTCTATTAACTAGTTACATACCTGTGTTCTGGCTGTATACTGCGACAGCTGTGGCAGTTTACAAGCATCTGTGTTTAATGAGAGCTGTGTAAGGAAATTAATGTCCCTTTGCATCCTCCCAGTCTGCGTGAGGTGCTCTGCTTTCGGTTAATTTTATTTAATTTTATTTTTTTTTTAAATAGCATACAGCCTTTTAGGACTAAACTGTAGCTGTTCAGTGTGTTTGCGGATTTGAGAAGGAGGCAGCCTCAAACTTCTGCTGCTCAACAGAATCTTGCTGAGACAACCGTGACGCTTCCCATTGCTGTCCTGTGCTTCTAAACAAGCACTTCTCATCCACCAGGTTTTTCCTCTGCCTCCACCACTGTAATTAATCCTCCACAAACCAGCATTTGCAAATAGTAATCAAAATTATAGCTAGGAACTATTTGGCTGAATAATAAAAAAAAAATAAAAATTAAAGGGGGTGTGTGCTACAAAAATCAGAACAATGATCCAAATAGCAAAGAGTAAATGCTGAAATAATTAATAATGCATTAATGCTTTCCTTAATTCTGAAGTAGGAGCCCTTTACACTATATAATTAGCACTTATATAATGCAAATGCTTTCATGGACTGTAAAATGTCTAAATGAGACATTAAAAAGTGAGGTGGTCTAAGAGGAGAAAGCTGTGGCCTGGGACTGTAGCCACTGATGGCTCTGTCCCATCCCCATCTCTGACATGATGTTGGACGGATGTTGTCACTTCTCTGCAGCTTCAGGCTCATCACCGCTTAAGAAGCACGTGTTTCTGAGGTCTTACCGCTAGCTGCTTGTTACTCTTTTTCAGCACCTGAAGCTGATCCAGGTTAATCTGGGAGCTCTTTGTCTGCCAAGTAAATTGGCTTCACTTAAACAGATGCCGAAGGCAGCTTGCTGAACAGGAGCGGTGACTGCTCAAACCACTTTGTCTGCAGTTGCAAGAGAAAGCCAGACTGTGCCCTGCTGTACGTGTTGGGGCAACGCCTCTTCTGTAAAGCATGTGGAGGTCCACAGGGAGTGGTGTGTGAAGACCCCAACTTTAAAACACACAGGCAGGAGAGCTGCTGCATGGTGGGGCTGTGGCATGGGGAGAGGTCCACCAGTAGTCACCCTTGGCATCTGGGCAGCTCTGCTGCCCGTCGGGGCAGACCGAGCTCTGCTACACGGCCGTCCTGGGAGGGCAGACGCGGTCAGCACAGTTGTGGTGCGGGCATGGGGAGCAGGTGCCTGGGTGGTGCTGCTGTTGTGTTTCAGTGTGATGCTGTTCTGCTTGGTGATGTCCAGCCACACTACACTATTTGTTATCAAATCAGAACACTTGGAGACTGATGCTATGGTGCATTTGGGTATTTTTTTTGATTACTCTGACAAATGCAGTGGTTGTATTTGTCATAAAGAAGTGGGAAGGTCGTGACTGATGCCCTTGAACTTGCAGGAATTATTCTAGAAATGACATGAGGTCCTGGTTTCATGGCTGTGCTGCCCATTTGCCTGGAGGTTCAGGAGACTCCACTTCGATGGCAGTCTTCTTGAGCTTCCACAGCATATCACTTTTCCTTGTGACCGAAGAGAAACTGAGCTGCCTTGCTCCTGTGTACAGCCCTTAGCTGCAGGGAATTGTTTACTAGGTATCCCATCGTACATGGGATTTTTTGCAGATACTGACTGAAAGATGGTTAATCTGCTTTTGTAACGATGCCTATTATTGCTAGCAACATAAGCTTCTGTGTATGTGCCCATATGACACTCTTAATTTGAAATTTGTTATTCCAAATATAAGTATTTTACTATTTAAAACTTTCAGTGATATCTTCCATGATAGAAACTTCAGATTTCTCCTCTTCTGTAGAAGAAATAGATCATTTTAATAAGGCTCCTTAACTGACAAAGTTCATTCTGATCTCAAAGTCATGAGATACTGGAACAAAAAGGCTGCTGTGGTAAGTGAATGTAAAATAACTGTGCTATTTTCCAAGTACATATTAGAACAAGGGAAAAACCTTCTGCTGTGCTTGCTTCAAGGGAATTTTTAACACATCACATTAATAAGCCCATGCCAGGAAATGCCACACTGCTTAGGAGCTCTGCAGAAGCTCAAATAAAGGATTAGTCGCCCACCATCTCTGCCATTCCTGAGGTGACTGGTTTTGTGGTGGGTGAGACATCCCTTCTGTAGTATCTTTTGGTCTAATGTTTCACAATGGCATATAATCTTCTACAGAGAGCAGCTTCAATCTTGACAGTAGCTTGCAGCCCAGAAAACTTGTGAACCACCAAGAAGATGCTTATATCGACAGTGGTGGCATCCAATTATGTGAGATGAGAGTGGGGAAAAAGGCAGAGAACCTGTTTGCCTTCTTTACTATGTGTCTTACTCTGTCCTCTGAAGAATCTGGCACAAGCTATTGTTGTGGTGGGAGAAAGAAAACATCACTTGACCCATGTGTCTAGTCAGATAAACTTACTCCTATGTCAGCAAAGACCACTGTGGTAGTATGTATTTGCTACACAGGGTAATTATCCTTTATGGTGGGTAGTAAGTTATTATGTTCTATAACAGTACGTAATCTGGGGGAGTGGCTGCCGTGGCAGATGGTAGGCCTTTAATCCAGAAGATCCTGGAGAAACTCAGCTGAATCAACAGAAGCCTTATGAAGTTCAAAAGGAAGCACATCGCCTAGCACTGCAGGTAAAATAACCCCTTACATTAGTGCAAGTGGGCAGTTGGCTGGCTGGGGATTTTCTGAATGACATTAGAAGAATCTTCCTCTCTGAGAAACTGGTGCAGCACTGGAAGAGATTGTCTCAGGCCATGGAGTCATAGTGTTTTGGAGGTTTTCAAAACTCAGCTGGGTGAAGCCACAGCTGACCTCATGATAGTCCCGTGTCGAGGGGATTGTTGCATCAGACGGTCTCTTTTGGCCAACATTTCTGTGTTTATGGTTCTGTAGTACTCCTGAAGACAGGCACCCAGGGTTTGGTTGGTGGAGGATTCTCCTCTTTAAGATGCACAGCCTCTAGGAATTTTCTGGGATACAGTAGAAAAAGTGAGTGGTAGCAGCCTGTGGAAATAGGCTGTGGTCTGCTCTGCTATATGTTTATGTTGTCTACTTTCTTTTTGAGTGGTCTGTCCCTTCTGCTTAGTATAGCTCTGCTGGAAAACTCTGCCAGCAAACCAAGCAAGGCTGGTTGGAGGAGAGAAGTTGGCTGGGAGAGTGCCGACTCAGCCAGTTTTTCTGACTTTAAGAATTGAGGAAGGATTACATTCTCCCTGAGATTAGAGTTGCAGCTATGTGATGCATCCCCTGGAGATTTAAATCAAAACCTTTCTGTGTTACTCTGATCCTCAGAGCAAAGGCTATATGAGGTTGTGGCTTTTGGCTAACGAGAGGCTTAAGCTTCATGTAGCTCCCATCACACTTCAGAGTCATTATTAAAGTAAAAAAAAACTGGACTGATAGAAAGACCGTCTGGTCTGCTATTGGGTTAAAGTTATGTAAATGCCCCATAAGCTAAATTCCCTATTCTAATGCAGTATCATGTGATGTAGATGCAGCTGGTAGGGTACTTTTGTAATTAGCTCTTGGAAAGGAGGCTTTTAACTTCTTACCCTTATGTGACAGGTGGTTTTCTTATCTGATTTGTGCTTTCTGTGGGCTCTTGCAGATGTGACCTCAGTACTGGTTGATTGTTATTTTCTGACTACAATATTCTTTGCATTTCTGGTGACCTAAGAGTGTAGCATCAACATAAACAAAATTCTTTATAGCTTGACATCAGCTCCATTTGTGAGTAGCGTTACTCAGTTGTCTTCAGTGTCGTTTCTGAGAGTTAAGGGCTCAGGTGCATGCAAGACAGAGGAGTGCCATCTTCACTGGTGTGCAAAACTCACGTTTGCTCCTTTTGCTCTCTCTGGCCTGCTTTTTTTCACAGTTTTCCATTTCTTTACTTCACATTTTGGAATGTGCAGTTGACCTCAGTTTTAGGAGAATGTTCATGTTCCTTCAAAGCTTGGGTACCAAATTGCTCTGTTTTCTGTAATCTGTAAGTTGGTTTAGCCAAGTCACAGTTTTGAGGAAGTCTCATCTACTGCAGCCTTTCCTTCACCATAGGGTAGAGATGCTATAAGAGAACGACCCGATTGTTTGCAGTGGATCCTGCTGCTATTCCTGTTTGTGGTGCAGTAGCTGGCTGTGCTGACTAACACGCTCAGCTCTGTTGACATGCAAACTTGATAGTGTTAGGTCAGGCCTGCGCTAGAGACTTTTGCTGGAGTAGTAATGAAGGAGTGTTATCTTGTCAACCATCTCCTTCCCCCCCCCCCCCCCCCCCCCCTTATGTTGACAAGACCTCAGTCACCTTGACAAATTTTTTTCTTCATCTTTCAATGCCTGCCCCTTGCTCTTGCAGGGCACTGCAACATCAAGGTCTTGTGACCGGCTTCCTGAGCTCCACTCTAGAAACACGGTTGGGCTGGCTTTTAGCCACACAGTGGGAAGTCCTTAAAACATACAGACTGTCTGCTAATACAGTTTCTGCTTTATCCTCTACCTGTTGTAATGATGCACTTCATTTTATCCTTTCTGTTAAAATGTCTTTGAATTTCTTAGATAACATAAGCTGCTTATGAAAGAGCTGTAGAGAAGAGTACACTCAGCCACAGCACCACTCTTGATTTCTGTAGTGCTCCTTTCCCCTTGTCACAGTGCCTCTCCTCAGTGATTTCATAGCATCTCTCTGAGCACCTCTGGTGTATGTTCTCCTATTTTAGTTGCCAGTGTTTGGCCTCCTCTGCTGTTCAAACAATTCCACTTTGGCAGAAGGTGCTCATACAAAACGCACAATTGCTATGGCGCTCCGCCAGCCTCTTCAAAGTAGAAGCCAACTTTGGAGGGTCAGTGTCTTTGTTAAGAGCATACTATAAAAGACTTTGAAGTTCTGTATCAAGATTTAACCAGGAAGCTTCAATACACTGCATAATGCCAGGCTAAATTTTACGGATGCTCAGATGCCACCAGCTGATTGTGGTTCTCCTGCCACCAAAATGCAGTGTTGCTCTTGGGCCTGTATTTAACAAAACAAACTGGCTTCCATGGTATTCCTTCGTAAGTTTTTTAACTGGGCTACCCCGTTTCTCTGAGAAGAGTATATGCATGTACGACAAGGTAATATTGCGTTAAGTTTCTGAAAGCAACTAAGGGGGCATGAGGAGCTTTCACATAAGAGCTTGATAGCATATGGTTCACATACCTGATGGAGATAGGGAAGCAAGCTATTTCAAATAACACTTTACCGCTTTCCAAGTTCAAGTCTGTTTTGCAGGGACACAGAGGTAAATTCTTCAAGTAAAGTTCCCTATTAATTGCTTTGCCTCCTGAGGCCCCATAATTTTACTGGTAACTTTGTTCTTCATGGCAGAATGATAGTGTGGTGGTATGCCCTTTTCCAAACATGCCCATCTGATTTCATTAAGGACTACTCAGTTTTTCCATTGCTGCAGTAGGGCAGGGTTAGATTGGAGAAGGTGCCATTTCTGGAACTAAGAAGCTCTACCTCAGCAGGGAATGATTCAGAAAATCCGGAAAAAGAGCCAAATGCGAGAGACCACTTACACTATAACATAATGCCTATATTTGGAAGCTCTAAGTCACCTTTGATTTTTATGAGCTTCTAAATTTTTGTTTTCAGTCTTGGTCTCCTCCCTTGTTAGACAGATTTGAATAATTCAGTGCAAGTTAAATAACTTGCCCATGTCCAATTTTAATGACTCAGAAGAAATCAATGTTGCCACAAACACAACACTCTTTGTGAGCCTCTCTCTTCCTGCAGAATTATAAGGAAACAGGCGCCCTTTGAAAAATTAAAAAAATAAAATAAAATATCAAAAGACTATGAACATTATACAGAGCATTTTCCCTAATTTCAGAACCACTGGACATAAGGTCAACTGGTTTGAAGGAAGACGTTATGACTCTTAGCTAAATATAGTAAGAAATGCAATATGGAAGAAGGAAAATACATTTTATCACGATATAAATTAAATTAAAAGCCAACTCCCCCCCTTTTTTTACTACAGGCAACTGGTTTTGGTTGGCTATCTGTCAGAAGTGAGTTGGAATAACTTGATATTTTTTGAGAGTAAATATAACTGTTATCAGATTATTTGTGTGTCGTTGCCCCCCACCCCCACCCCCTTCCTACTTGCAGTAGGATACTTTTCTGCTGCCTGAATTATCATGTAGTGGAGTGTTTGGCACAGGAATGAAGGAGGACAGAGAAGTGGACAGAATGAAGTGGACAGAGAAGCCTCCTGGATTGTCACCCTGAGTTTTGAATGATGTTGGAAGTTAAGATGCATTGCCATTGCTTGTACCTGATTCCCATTAGTAGATACAGCAGATAAGATTGCTGCATTCGATTTAATATAGGTATTTGATTTGCTGCTTCT
Organism: Athene noctua; assembly: GCF_965140245.1. NCBI lineage: Eukaryota > Metazoa > Chordata > Aves > Strigiformes > Strigidae > Athene > Athene noctua. Next base: position 156,009,707 of record NC_134038.1, on the reverse strand, counting down.
TTATTCATTAGGCTACTACTCTGTAATCGTTCTGTTACTGGCAGTCTCAGGCCTTCTGTGGTTTCATCTCATGCGTTTGGGAATTTGGAAGTTATTTTCAGCTGCCTAGCCTATTTTAAACTCTCTTTTAAAATTAAAAAAAAAAAAAAATCAACAAATAATGAGTTAGAACAGATTGATCCTTTTGAGCCATTTGTCTAATTAACCTTTGCCTCTCAGGAATCAGCTTTGGTTCTGTTCAATCAAGTGCAGTGTATCCCAGTCCTTAATAATCAACATTTCTTCTGAGGACCTTGGAAGTCTTCCATGACTCTTTTCTAACTGCTGCCACTCTCTTGGCATGGCACCAGTTTGCAGAGATAGAGTTGGAGAAGGAATAATAAGAGGACAGAAAGAGAAAAGGCCATAGGATGGCCTATAACTTAGTAAAGCGTTTCTAAGAAGTGCAGTAAGCTCAGGGCTTGTGTCTTCAGTACTCTGCACCCCAGACTGAGATGAGTTAGCAAATCTCAGTATCATCAGTAAGTTTGCAGATGACACCAAGTAAAGTGGGAGTGTTGATCTGAATGAAGATAGGAAGGCACTACAGAGAGACTTGGATAGTTTGGATCGGTGGGCCAGCATTAATGGGATGAGCTTCAACAAGGCCAAGTGTTGGGTCCTGCACTTGGGCCACAACAACCCCCTGGATGGCTACAGGCTTGGGGAGGAGTGGCTGGAGAGCTGTGTGGAGGAGAAGGGTCTGGGGGTTCTAATTGACAAGCAACTGAACATGAGCCGGCAGTGTGCCCAGGTGGCCAAGAAAGCCAACGGCATCCTGGCTTGTATTGGAAATAGAAATGACCATCAGAAGTAGGGAGGTGACAGTCCCCCTGTACTCTGCACTGGTGAGGCCACACCTGGAGTATTGTGTCCAGTTTTGGCCACCTCAATATGAGAGAGATACCGAGGTGCTGGAGCAAGTGCAGAGGAGGGCAACGAAGCTGGTGAAGGGCCTGGAGAATAAATCCTGTGAGGAGCGATTGAAGGAGCTGGGACTGCTCAGTTTGAGGAGGAGAAGGCTGAGGGCAGACCTCATCACTCTCTGCAACTACCTGAAAGGACACTGGAGAGAGCCTGGTGCTGGTCTCTTCTCACAGGTAATTGGTGACAGAACAAGAGGGAATGGCTTTCAACTGCAACAGGAGAGGTTCAGACTGGACATTAGGAAAAAACGTTTCACAGAAAGAGTGGTCAGACAGTGGAACAGGCTGCCCAGGGAGGTGGTGGAGTCACCATCCCTGGAGGTGTTTAAGGGTCGTTTGGATGAGATGTTGGGGGCTATGGTGTAGGGGAGAACTTTGCAGAGTAGGGCTGATGGCTGGACTCAATGATCCCAAGGGTCTTTTCCAACCTGAATGATTCTGTGATCTCTGTGAACATAATAATGGATGAGAGCATTTATGAGCACACTGCATGCACCCAAAAGGATGCCCCTTCTGCAACTTCCCCTGGTTTAAAAGTTCAAGGGAATCTTCAGAAAGGGAGACTTCATGCAAGTGGAAATGCGTAGATTATGTCCAGTCTCCTTCCCCCTTACCTGAAAAAGGAACGAATTAGGCCTGAGAGGTGATCCTCTATGTGGTGGAGGAGGTAAACAGAACGCTTCACTGCTGCTTTTAATCCTGTCTATGATAGAAACCCCCAGAATTTGCAGAAGTGTCCTATCAAGCATCAGTGCCTCACAACTCAGGAGACACCTTTTCTGGGTAGATGGACAAGAAAAGAATGATGTTTCTTTAGCATCACAGAGTCTGGGAGTTTTGAGCAGATCCCCTCTTAATTTCACTGTGTGTGAACTGCTCTGCTTACTGACGTAGGAAATGTCTATATGCATGGCAGCATGGATTTCATCCCTTTGAAAAGAGCTTGGAATGGGTGTTCCCAAGGAGGAGGTCAAGAAGGCTTCCAAGTCTCATTATAATTCCCATGCTTTCTGCTGCTGGTTGTGGTTTGGGTCATTTTGTGACCACGTCTTATTCCCTTCCAAACTGCTAGGAAGATGTTTGCTGTTCTTGCAACCTCCCTTTTTTGGTTTTTCACTCATGTATTGGGAATACACAGTGTCTGGGGTTTGTGAATCATCCTTCTGTTCCTGCAGTGATGTAGCTGTCCTGAAACCACATCATCAGTTGAACATAAACCAGACCCTCGATACAAAGTTTGTAGGTCCTGCAAAATGATGGCTTTGCTGCAGGTATGGGAAAGAAAACAATAAGACGAGAGCTGTGTGCGAGAGAGGATTGAGAGAGCATCCCTGGACCCAGGGAACTGCTGATATGGAAGAAGAAAGGATTGAACTATTTCAGTTGCCTCCTGCCTGTTAGCTTGGGTAATGCTGCTCTTTCTCCCCTTCAACTCTCAGTAGTAACCATCCATAATTCATGTTTTTCCTCTTTTAGTTCCATTACAGTTCCCTTTCTTCCCATGACAAATACTCCAATCACTCACATAATATAATGGGATCTGTGAATGCAAACATCGGGGGAACACTGTTTGTCCGGCCTGTGCTACACCACCAATTTTCATGATGGATTTCAACTTCTCTGCTCCTTCCATTTACTCCTGATTCCCTTCCCAGCTGCAGTGCCTTGATCTGCTTTTTGGTTTCAAACCGTTCTGTGGGCAAATCAATGATGGCTAGACATCAAAGAACAGCTGCTTTCATCTGAACTAGGAAACTGCAAAAAAGTAGCCCTAAATAAATTTACATATGAATTGTGTTATATATATTTATAAAACTATATATAAAATTTATAATAACTATTTTATATACAAGCATATATATTTATATAAATTCATACCATAATATACATATATATGAAGTAATTAGAAACATATTCTTTTTATTTTAAAGGAAACGCAGCTCTCTGGTTTTATCCGAATTTCTACTTAGTGTAGATATATTTTCCCTGAGACTCTTCCAAATCATTTTTGTTGTGTCATTAGCTGGCAACTAGTCCCAAAGCAATATGGTATGGTATACCCATCCAAGCCCGTCAGCTTACTTCGTAAGCTCTCCAGTGGCTTCCAGCAGCTGTTAAGACGTGGCAGCGTACACAATTTTTCCTCCCGTTTAAGGAGTGATTGAGAAGACAAGGATGCTTTTTGTGGAAAAGGAGAAACCGATTTTATTTCCTTGTCAGACTTCACAGGGGTAGATGGAGGAAGTTTATGAAGCTGAAAATCATTAAGCATGCTTTTTTCCTTTCGTCCGTCTGCTTTTGTTTTTACTGGGATTCCAGTGAACAGGGTCTTGAGGGGAAAGACAACTTTGCAAATGGGATATGCCAGCAAAAACGAGATGGCTTTTCACAGTGCATGCATTGATGAACATCTTAAGGGTTACTCCTTCACTGTAAAGACACCCCATTTAGGTCACCCATTGCCACAGTCGATGTGGGCAGCTCTGAGGAGGGAGCACCATGGATTGCTCTGCAGCCCCCCAGGGTTGGAGCTCGAGTAGGTGATCAGAGACTTGATCCTCAGTCATCTGCGGGTGGGAGCCCACCATTCTTTCACCTGCCTCGGTGCAAGGTAATCTTCACCAGGACGGGCGGAGTCAAGAGACCAAACCTTGGGTCTTATTAGACATTAGCAGCAAGGGACAACTCCAAATATGCCAGCAGCAGCTCTATATTTAAAGCAAACAAAAAACCCCTGAAACCCCACAAGAAAAGCCACCCCAAGTGCACACCCCACACCTCCCCTCAGTTTGCTTAAGCACACGGTATGTGTTTTCCCGTGTGTGTCACTTCTTGGCTGTTATCTTTCCCCACCCTCCATGTACTTCCTGAAGCAGCATGTGCTTGGTGCCTAAGCTTCTACCTACACTTAAAAAAATTAGAAAACAGTAATCACAGCCTTTAACCTCAGACTGTCGACAGTTGGCTGTGGTCTGTCCTTGCTGCAGCCCTCGCAGTGAACATGTACCTGCGATGGCAGTTTCCGCATCCTTATTGTTACTCACCCTGTCATCTGGCAAACGCCAAAGGAAAAATAGGGGTTGCGGGCTATGATGTGAATGGTGACGAAACGGAGTCTGCCCTTTTGGCAGGAGAGCTGGGGACTGAGGTCAGGTATGAGGAGAGCAGGCAGCTGATGGCAAGTGCTCTCTCCCAGGTACCAAGGGCATTTTTTTTTGCTTTTTTTCTTCCAACTTTCATGTTTCATGCCCATTTCTTAGAGCAGAACTGATTTATGAGTGGGTTCAGTTTGTGTAGATATGCAAATACAATTTTAGCATACAAATTTCATGACCCGAGGGGTCTTGTTGTGTTCTTTTTTGTTAACTAACCCCAATGTGAGTCTGTCATCGAGCGCTTGTTATGTGCATCCGTGCTCTACTCTTGGATATAAAAGTCATCCATAAAACTTCATCGTGGGCCATAACATGGTTATGGGATCTTACTTAAGAACGAAGGGGAGAGGTTGGTGGGCTGAAAGGGAGGGAGAAGGGAATGATTTAACAGTGCTTGAAATACCAGTTTGGGGTTGAGTGGTTTTTGCACAGGCTATTTATAGTAATGTCTGTGAGTCTAGCTGAAGCGTGATTTGGTACAGCTGTATGCTGAAGAAAGAGCCAGAAAACTAAGAGAAATCAAACAGTATTTCTTGATGTTAACTTTAGTCAGGCTTATGCACTGACTAATAGTAAGCATGAGGTTTTTGGAAAAACTCAGGCCCCAAGCAAACATGTATAAGCTTGCAAAACAAGTTGAGACTAATCCTCAGTTCACGTTGCTGCTGAATGACAAACACGGGTTGGTGGTAACTGGCTACGAGCCACAAGCTGTACCGATCCGCAGGTAGGAGACAGACAGTGCTGGCTGTCCAGGGAGCTCTGCTCTTCCAGGCTGAGGAGGGAGGCTGGCTGCCAGGAAGGAAAAGCAAAGTGGTAGTAAATCCAGCTGTGCTGGAATGCCTGGAGACTCACTGTGCACTAGTCGTTTGCAGGCTAACATGGCATGGAGAGCTAAGGTGCAGGTGCCAGGAGTGCCAGCTTCCAGACGAGGTCTTGCTGCTCTCTACCTTTGCAGCCACCCTGTATCCAAGCACCTAGCTGCTTCTGTGGGAAAGTGCTTGCTTAAATGCTTTGATGACTCACTGATCACTGAACTTAATGCCTCACATTTTCCTCCCTTCCTCCTCTTTCTTTATTTCTCAAAATTGTCATGCTCTGCATTGAATAGGAACCTCAGTTCCACTCCAAGGTCAGCTCAGCAGATGCAGGTCACTGTGCTCGTTGATGCAGGGCTCTGCTCTGGAGACCTTCTCCCTTGATAGTGGCAGCCAAGCGACCTGTGTCCATAATGACTGCAATTCTAGTGCTGTGCAGGGGTTGTCCAGAAATTGGCTGTAATCCTAAATCCTCTCTACCCCTATACTAGAGCACCTTTAAAGCTGTTTTTCGAGGAAGCAGCTTCTCTTCTTCAGGTGAAGACCCTGGGTACCTTCTCCATGGATGGATCTTGGATCTGCCTAGCGTGGCGGTTTCTGTCTATCCCATCTGCTTTGCGGCAGAGTCATAGGTTTGCTGGTTTGCTGGGAGGTGACCCTCTCATGGTTCTTAGGAAGGCTCTGACATCCCTTGTTGCAAAAGCAGATGGGATTTTGTGGGCAATCTGAACTCAAAATGGGAAGTGAAGCTCAATGCAGATAAAATGTGATGATGGCACATGGTGCACCAACCAGTAAGGGACCCATTGGCAAGTTTGCAGCATTGCAAAAGGTTGCTAAAAAGGCTTAAATTATTCCTGGGTAAATGGCATTAGAGAGTGGAACCCAATGCTAATGTCAGAAGACTTTGAGAAAAGGATTGCAGCGCTAGCCTGGGGAGTGGAAATGTGCTGTAGCTATAGGCGTTTGCTCAGCACTGTGACTAATTTTCTGGAAACCAAAAGGAATTCCCTTAGAGGAGAATGCTGTGTGTCACCCATGGCCAAAAAAAGAGGCAGTCATGTGTTTCCTTGACAGCACATCATGTTTGCATATTTTTACTGCTGGAGAAGAGTCCTTCATCCTGATCACTGCATGTTTTCAAGTATTTGAAAGTATGTGCCTGGGTGCCAGGATATTAATTTCAATAGCTTTGTTTAAATAGATCATGTAAGTAGTTGAGTCAGTGAGTATTTTTAATAGGGTTTCAGATACAAGCAGGGCCATTTTCACCAAGTTGGTACAGATAGTTGTATTACAGGTTTTCTTACCAGTATACTTTAAAGCTGGTAAATTAGAGCAGGTGTTTCAGGAACCAAAAGGTGTCTTCAGGAATATGATTTTGCTATGACTTTATTCATGAGTTAGTGTTTGCATACCGCAGGTGAGGATGAAAGAAATGATGCCATGGTATATAAACAGAGTACTGAAGTGTGTAGACACTAAGAGCTTGGGCTTCAGAATTGGCTTTTGCTAACTCTTTGCACTTCTGCTTAATTAGAGATTTCCCCCACCGCACCCTCAATCAGTTACTGATCATATTCCCACCTACTCTGAAGTCCTTGGCAAACACATAAGCTACAAACAGCATATGCAGTTATGAGCTGCTTTCAGTGTTTGTAGGATTGCTGATGCTGATGCAGTGCCTAACTAAGCAACCTGATTTCTTTTCAAAGCATCAGACCCCCAAAGTAGCAGCCTTGAAAGAAGCTGCATTTCCAAGTTGACATTGCATAAAGTAACATGTAACATGCTAATGTTGCTTTGGAATTGCTAGAAGAAATAGCAGAAAATAACTGGTTATCTTTTCCAGGTAGTGTACTATAATCCAGTGATCAGAGACAGCAATCCGTGATGATGCTTCAAGGCAAAAAGCATCTTGCAGGTGGTTGTATGAAGGCTGATATTTGCATTTGCTGATTCCTTGAGACCTCAAGTAATTCAATGTCCCTTTTTTTAGTGAGGGGCCCAAAACTGAACACAGGAATCGAGGGGCGGCCTCACCAGTGCCGAGTACAGGGGTCAGATCCCTTCCCTGTCCCTGCTGGCCACGCTGTTGCTGACACAAGCCAGGATGCCATTGGCCTTCTTGGCCACCTGGGCACACTGCTGGCTCCTGTTCAGCCGGCTGTCAATCAACCCCCCAGGTCCCTCTCTGACTGGCAGCTCTCCAGCCACTCCTCCCCAAGCCTGTAGCGCTGCTGGGGGTTGTTGTGGCCCAAGGGCAGCCCCCGGCATTTGGCCTTATTGAAACTCCTCCAGCTGGCCTCAGGCCATGGCTCCAGCCTGTCCAGGTCTCTCTGCAGAGCCTCCCTGCCCTCGAGCAGATCAACACTCCCACCCAACTGGGTGTCATCTGCAAACTGACTGAGGGTGCACTCGATCCCCTCGTCTAGATCATCAATAAGGATGTTAAACAGGAGTGGCCCCAAAACAGAGCCCTGGGGGACACCACTCATGACCGGCCACCAACTGGATAACTGTTTACCACAACTCTTTGGGCCCCATCCAGCCAATTGATGAATTCTACCTTTTGATGATTAAGTGATTGAAAAGTCTCTGACTTCAAAAGGTAAAAGACAAAAGTAATTTGCATAACAAAACCCACATTGTACAGCTTGCAGAAGGGAATGGCAACATGTTAGATTTTACTATGTACGCATGGACTTGAAGCAATCTTTGCAGCAGACCAGCTGGCTGTGAGCATCCTGGATGCCTCCGTATGCATGTTAGACTACCTACCTCTCATTGGTCCTGTGTTTTTCTGAAGTTCACTGCAACAGAGGTGGGTCATCCAAAACTAGGAGACGAGTCCTGAATTCACAGACATGTCTTGTTTGTGGCTGCATTGCTCCTACCTATGTTAGTGAACTTTGTTCTCCAGGATGCATCAGCCTGGGCTCTTTCTGAAGCTCAGGGTTGGACACAGTATTTTAAATGGAAGTGCCTTCTTTGTTCCGTGCCCATCCCATCTTTATTTTGCTTGCTGGCTGAATTGCAAAGAAAATAATGTTAAAAAATACCTTGTATTGGCTTTGTACTTTCCCTAAGTACCTTCCAGTTCAGCTGAATTCTTGTGTGCAGCCTAGTGTGTTCACCAGATGGTAACAGAACATCATGTGCCCCCTGCTACTGTAGTAGTTGGGCTTTAATGGAATACCTTTTTATTTTTCCTGATTATTCCATTGTTTTCTGAACCATATCCACCCTCTCTGTCTTAGTAATAATAACCTCTACAGACTGGAAATGTATGGTCTGGGGCTATTTTATAATTCATTAGATAGAGGCTTTTTATGATGTTTTCAAGACATCTGAAAACTAGAAGTGCGTTAAAGTGAAAACACATTCATGTTTATGGGATAGGCTGTGAATACCTGTAGTGGAAAACACTGTAACACAGTAGAAGGACAGGACTAAAGTCATGTTTTGCCAGCTGCTGTTACAGGTTGGATGTACATATTTAGTGTGTAAGAGACCATCTAAGAAACCTGAAGGTGCACAAGTCCATGGGACCTGATGAGAGGCATCTGTGGGTCCTGAGGAAATGGGTGGATGAAGTGGCTAGACCACTCTCCATCATATTTGAGAAGTTGTGGCAGTCTGGTAAAGTTCCCATTGGCTGGAAAAGGGGAAACATAACATCCATTCTTAAAAAGGGAAAAAAATAAGATCTGGGAAACTACAGGCCAGTCAGTCTCACCTCTGTGCCTGGCAAGATCATTGAGCAGATCCTCCTGGAAACTATGCCAGGGCACACGGGAAATAGGGAGGTGATTGGTGACAGCCAACATGGCTTCACTAAGATTAAATCATGCCTGACAAGTTTGGTGGCCTTTTATAATGGGATTACAGCGCTGATGGCTAAGGGAGGAGCAACTGACGTCATCTACCTGAATTTGTACAAAGCATTTAACACTGCCCTGCATGACATCCTTGTCTCTAAATTGGAGAGATATGGATTTGACAGATGGACCACTTGGTGGATAAGGAATTGGTTGGATGGTCGCACTCAAAATGTTGCCGTCAACAGCTCAATGTCCAAGTGGAGAGCCGTGATGAGTGATGTTCCTCAGGGATCAGTGTTGGGACTGGTGCTGTTTAACATCTTTGTGGGTGATATGGACAGTGGGATTAAGTCTGCAAATTTGCTGACAACACCAAGCTCTGTAGTGCAGTTGACAAACTGGAGGGAAGGGTTGTGCCATCCAGAGGGACCTGGACAGGCTGGAGAGGTGGGACCGTGCAAACATGAAGTTCAGTAAGGCCAAGTGCAAGGTCCTGCACATGGGTCAAGGCAATCCCAAGCATAAATGCAGGCTGGGAGGAGAATGGATTGAATGCAGCCCTGCAGAGAAGGACTTGGGAAAGTTGCTTGATGAGAAGCTCCTCATGACCTAGCAATGTGAGCTTGCAGCCCAGAAAACCAACAGTATCCTGGGCTGCATCAAGAAGTGTGGCCAGCAGGTTGAGGGAGGTGATTCTGCCCCTCTACTCCACTCTTGTGAGACTCCACGTGGAGTACTGCATTCAGCTCTGTGACTCCCAGTGTAAGAAGGACATGGATCTGCTCGAGCAGGTCCAGAGGAGGCCACAAAGATGATCAGGGAGCATGTCCCCTGTGAGGACAGGCTGAGAGTTGGGGTTGTTCAGCCTGGAGAAGAGAAGGCTCTGGGGAGACCTTATAGCAGCCTCCCAGTAACTAAAGGAGGCTACAGGAAAGATGGAGAAGGACTTTTTACAAGGGCATGTAGTAACAGGACAAGGGGTAATGGCTTTAAACTGAAAGAGGGGAGATTTAGATTAGACATAAGGAAGAAGTTCTTCCCTGTGAGGGTGGTGAGGCCCTGGCACAGGTTTCCCAGAGCAGCTGTGGCTGCCCCCTCCCTGGCAGTGTTCAAGGCCAGGTTGGACGGGGCTTTGGGCAACCTGGGCTAGTGGAAGGTGTCCCTGCCCATGGCAGGGGGGCTGGGACTAGGTGATCTTTAAGGTCCCTTCCAACCCAAACTATTCTGTCAGTGGATGTTCAAGAATTCACAACGTTGCTCTGAGGTTTTGAAAAGCTAATAAAACTTCTTGTAGTATGTGGCTAATTATATACTTTGGCAGACTTCTACATCGACTGTTTGCACAATTTTGAATATGAGCTTTTAACTATACTGACTCTTTGCTGTGTCTGTCTACAGAGTTGTGAGAGTAATTTAAATAATATTTATATGCATCATTTGATTCATGCACTGCCACACAAATGTTTTGTATCCTTGAGTAAAGGAAATGAACCTCTGGAGCCCAAGGATAATATATTAAGCAACTGTTGTTTAAGATTGAGTAAGGAAGGTGAGTACCTGGAGTTGCAATACTAATCTACTCCATGAGTAAAAAGCCTGGCAGCTTTCTATGAGCCTGACTTGGGGCAGCCATAGCATGACAGCAGCTTCTGCCCTTGTGGGAGGACATAGGGGATGCTGCCAGGATAGGTGGGTTGAACTGCCCTGGAGAGTGAGGTTCCTTTCTCGTTTCATTGACCATATAGTGAACCTAAACATTAGCTTTGATTAGGCACCAAAGCTGTAGAGAGCTGAAGTTTAAGAGGGCTGAATCGTAACCATGCTGTCCTAAAGTAGATGGCCGACTCTGTAAGTGGATGTTCTCCCTTCTACTCTCTGGCCAAGGCACCTGCTGTGGACCGTTGATGGCACGTACCCAGGGATGGGGAGGCGTGAAGTGTGGCCTCACCAGCGCTGTGTAGAGGGGAAGGATCACCTCCTTCATCCTACTGGCAATGCTTTGCAAACTTTTCAGGCTCATACCTGTCCTGTGAGCCCTGCAGCTTGGTGGAGATGCAACAAGATCTTGTCCTGAAATTGCTTAGCATGGGAAGGATTGGGCTTTTGCACTACATGGGGACACATGCAAGTAACTGAAGGAGGATGGATAAGATATGAAAGTACGGATGTTGTGAAAGGTTCTCTTATATACCTTGATTTAGCTCTGTTTTTACCTGTTTTACAGGGCTAAACCCTGCTTGAGTAACTTTCATAATCTTGTTGAAGTGAACGAAATTCAGTGGGCAGGATTTAGCCCCTAGAGCTAAACTTATAAAAGAATCAGTAGGTGAAGAAATTTGGTTTTGATTAGCGTATGGCATTACAAGAATAATAATTATGGATTATCTCTCTACCCTACTTTGAAACAGTCATGCGTATTTCCCTCGTATCTCCCTCAAATTTCTTGAGCTGGATTGTCTTAGTTACCATACCTCATATATAATATTGTAAATCCCTGGGAATAATTGTCATGGGACTCATAGAAACCTCTTGACAGTGAAGTTTGTTCTTGTAACTAAAAACTATATAAATGTTTAGAGTCTTTCTCTGTGTTTATTGTGTAGAAGATCCTTCAGTGTTAATGTAGGGTACTAAAAATGTAAAGATTAATGCAGTTTCTCTGTAAGGTGAATTCAGATATGCTTGTTAGTCAGAAACCAGAAAAGCTGTTTGGGGCAGCTAATTCAAAGCAAACAAAGTAACACTGCTTCTCTCTTGCTTTGCTTTATTATATCCTGAGCACTTTTTTATCTGTACCTCTATAAACTTTTTGTGAAGTGAGAATATTCAAAAAGAGCTTCAGTTCTGTTGTTACCCGTGTCTCTGTAATGCTTGCAATGGAATGATTCATTCTTTTTTTTTTTTCTCTCTGTTTTTTCTTACAGTATCAAGCTTTTGGCTGTGCAGGAGCTGGTCGATAGAGAAGCACTGGAAAAGGTATTAAAAATATATCTAATACAACTGTCATAATACATTTAAGCTCTTAAAGCCCTCTGTTAGTTGGGCTTCCTAACTTTTTGGAAAATCATGCAGCCTAAAATAGGACATCTTCCTAGCTACATAGTACATGAAGTCAAAGGGGCGATGTTTTGTTCAAGTTAGATGCATGCTTTTGGTGTTTTCTGATTTTTACAGTGGTCGTGGGGTGAGCAATGCCTCTAGCCTGCCCATATTAGCTTTCCAAAATCAGTTCCTTGCTAATAGCTAGGATAAGTAGATGACTTGAACGGACAAAGATGAATCTTTGAAGCAGAAAGAGTGTCTGAGGAGCCCCTTTTGAACATCCAGCTGTCCTGGTTTTGGCTGGGATAGAGTTAATTTTCTTCTAGTAGCTGACAGAGTGCTGTGTTTTGGATTCAGTGAAGAATAATGTTGATAACACACTGATGTTTTAGTTGTTGCTAAGTAGCGCTTATCTCGAGTTAAGGATTTTTCAGTTTCCCATGCTCCGTCAGCAAAGTAGGTGCACAAGAAGCTGGGAGGGAGCGTGGTCAGGACAGCTGACCCCAACTATCCAAAGGGATATTCCATACCATAGTGTCATGCTCAGTATATAAACTGGGGGGAGTTGGCCAGGAGGGGCGGATCACTGCTGGGGCATCGGTCAGCGGGTGGTGAGCAATTGCACTGTGCATCACTTGTCTTGTCTTGGTTTTATTTCTCTCTCTCTTTTTGATTATATTACTTTTCATTACAATTCTTATTTATTGTTGTTATTTTATTTTAGTTATTTAACTAAAACTTAAACTCTTGACTAAAGTAGAAATTATCTCAACCCACGAATTTTACTTTTTTTTTCCAATTCTCCTCTTCATCTCACTGGGAGGGGGGAGGAGTGAGCAAGCAGCTGCATGGTGCTTAGTTGCTGCCTGGGGTCAAACCACAACACCAGCTCAGGAGAATGGCAGGACGCGCCTTGGCAGAAATGTGGTTTAATTTAGTCATGAAGGGATCAAAGCAGATAGCTACTCAACATCAGCCTTAACAGCACCAGCTGAGTATATGGTGTCTGTTAGCCTGAGCTCTGCTCCTGTCTGCCTTGTGCAGGGATAGGTCTTCCTTTAAGCCTGGCCTTCCAAGGAGCTGAGGGATGTGCCTTCCATTGACAGTCCCAGGAACAGTGGGATTTGCAAAAAGCCTGTGCTTGGCTGTGTGGGGGGCAGAGGGAAGGAGCTGTGCGGCACTGATGGCTTCCTGCATCCAAGCAGCGTGGCCCTGTTCAGGGGGTACATCCCCCTGGTCCAGCACCCAAGACCTCCTGTTGGCTTAGTCAAGGCACCAGGTGTCTCAGCAGCCTGAGATTCCACCTGCGGAGCTGCAGCAAAACCAGTAGCTGCAAAAGGCTGGAGGGTGTGTAAGTATTTAAACCTGGTGTGACTCTTCAGCCAAGGTTATTGCAAACGTGTCAGTACCCTGTAGATCATTTCCTTCTGCATAAAGAACCAAATGTTGTATTTCTTATTGTTTTATGATTTTGCTGGCCTGGAGGGCAGGACTGGACTCCCAGTGCCCACACTGAGACTGATGAGTTCTTTTCACTTTCTGCACCAGCTCCTTCATCTAGAAGACCAAAGAGCCAGCCGGGAGGCAGCATGAAAATATGAAAGACTTGGTAGGATTAAAAGAAAACAACTGGCTTCAGAGCCATGCTGGGAGAACTGCTGCCTTCTGGCAGGCATTGAGCTGCTGCTGACCCAAGCAGTGCCTCTGTACCTATGGGTGACCTGGCAAGGCTTGGGGAGGAAGGAAGAAACCTTCTCCTGCCTCGAGTGCATCCCCAACGGGGGAGGTTAAGACTGGACCTTAAGAAAACATTTTTCCCATGAAGAGTGGTCAGCCAGTGGAATAGGCTGCCCAGGGAGGTGATGGAGTCACCATCCCTGGATGTGTTTAGGGGTTGTTTAGATGAGATGCTGGGGAATATGGTGTAGGGGAGAACTTTTTAGAGTAGGGCTGAGGGTTGGACTCGATGATCACAAGGGTCTTTTCCAACATGAATGATTCTGTGATTCTGTCTGTGTGAAGGAGAAGATCCTGCTGCACTGTGTTACAACTGCATCTGCTGGGTGCTCTAAAAGTAACTGAATAAGATGAAATCCAGCAGCAGTGGGTGCTTCAGCCTCGTGCTTTGCTACTGACTGGTGGTGCATTTCACAGAGGTCCTTCGTACAATCCAGTTAATTCAAGAAGGGCATCTCTTCGTAGGCTTTGGAGAACTCCGATTTTGTCCTGAAGAGGTGTATTTTGTTAAAAGCCAGCAACATAGTACTAGGCAGGTGATACTGTAGTTTTTTGCATGCAAAGAAGACACAGTTCTCAACTACTTGTGCTAAACAGATTGATATTGACAAATTGTTGTCGTTTGCAGCAGTTGGCTTCTCTGGCACCTCACAGCCTGCACACTTCTCACCTTTCTATCAGGCCTGCACCTCCCTTTGGCCCAACGCCTCCTAAAACATGGCTTGGCAAGGGCAAGTGATCTCAGCCTAGTGGGAATAGCTGTTTGAGGCATTGTCTGGAGCTCTGCAGGAAGCTCTTCAAGAAAGGCTCAGCCTCAGAAAAGTGATCTTTCTAAATTGAGCTCTCTGAATATTTGATATCTGCTTTCATACAATGCCAAGCTTAAAGAATTTAAAAGGCCAGTTTAGCTCTCTGGAAAATAACAGGGTGGAATTATGTAAGTTCAAAGAAATTTTCTGTCTTTATTTTTTAAATACAGGAGGGGAAAAAGAAGTAGACTAGAATAAAATCCCTTATCCTGCCTGCTTGCAGAGTCACATTTTGAGAACGTGTGCTGAATTTTGTATTCATAAATCATTGTTTATCTGCATTATTTTGTAGGAATACAGAATGACAATATTTTAATATTCATTGCAAGATTGATCTTTCTGGTTTTTGAAGGAAAATTTTCTTTAAGATAGCTATGCACGTGAAACCCTAATTATTTTTTTTTCATAGGACTCATTCTAGTCTGTCACAGATAGTTTTGAAGTTTTACAACCTTATTATTTCTAAAATTCCATGCTCAGTTTTGAAAGTGTCGTTATATATTTTTGACACTTGCAGGCAAGCCCAGAGTGAGTAAAAGCATGCTGGTGAACAGCAGTGCCTCCTGAAAAGACTTACGGGCACACAGTAGTGCTTGTGCTGCACACTAGCTCCATTAAACACTGAAGTTAAGCACGGGTGTAGCGAGTCTCTTGAGAACCAGGGCCTTGAGACAGTGTCAGAAAATTATTTAGCACCGCAAAACATGGTTTCCTGTCACCTTTTTGAAACAGGATGATGGTCTGGAGGGTGAGGCATATGAAGCAGCAGGCTGTTGGAGCAGGCTGGGAGAACCTGCTTGAACCAATGGGGTCTTGAGAAGATGGCAACCCCCTACGAGTATGTCGCAGAAAGCTTTGCCGTTGTGTAGCGGAGTGCTGCTGTGCAGTTATTTACTGATTGCTTACAGCAAAAGGGTTTAATGCCATGCTAAATATCTTAGATACTTTATTTAAAAGTTTTCCTCACCTTGGCCATTGAAAATAAATTGATCACACCATGAGAAGCTTTGTGGCATGCAAAGACTCTGTTTAATTTTCTAAGCCCTAATGTTTTGGCAAATTTGGCGAAAATGACCTTTTAAGCCAAAGATCTACCACACTTGGCTGCATTTATGCCTGGGGTTGCTGAGACAGAAGGGATGATTGACTGGGTTTAATTACAGCTCGTCTTGGCTTGGAACAAGCTTTTCTGACCATTGGATGCTGCTCATCACCTGGTTTGTTTCTCTGGGGTGCCATGGGTGCCTGTAAGCACTGCAGAAGGGGGTGCTGCTTGTGGAGCTGGACCCCAACACCACTCTTGCTGTCATTAAGAGGAACAGGAAGATAATAATTTATCTCACTGAAACAGAACCAGGTCACATAAGATGAACAAGCATCTTTACCTGGAGAAAATTCTGGGTCAGAAACGGGCTTGTGTTTATTTTGGCCATAGCCCATCAGATCTGTTCCAGCATATACTCCACGTGAGTGGTCTCACTGGCAGTTTAAAACTAAGCACATATCTTACCTTGAACCTTCAAATCGATCTGTTTGCTTCCCCCTGCCTCCTCACCAAGCTTGCTCTGGCTGCCGTGGGATTGCATTGCTAGCGTGCCTCTGCTTCAGAAGTGCTGCTGCTGTTTGCCAGGAGCAGTAAGGAATGCAGACAGTAAGGTGCCAAGGGAGGGCTTGTGGTCGTGACAACCTCGTCCCTGCAAGGATTCAAGGCCGTTCAGGCTTTAGAAAGATGTATATCGGGCACACAGGCTTGTTGGCGCTGTGTCCTGTATGAAGCATCTCTTCCAGAAGCACAGCACTGGGAGAGACCCCCAGGGACACTCTTGCCCCAGTGTGTTTTTGAGTACTTTACTTGGTCTAATTTTGGGAAGTCCTTAATTGCAGATGAAGAATTCTACTTGGCAAGTGTTAACTGTATTTATTTGGGGAAGGGGAAAAAATAATTCTCCTGAGGAACATGCTGTTTTTATAGTTTAAAAATATATCTGTTTAAGTAATTAGCAAATTGAACTCCCTAGCCAGGTGACATTTCACATTGGTTGCTGTTTTAGCATTTAAATCTGTAGTCTTTTTCCATAGACAACAAATATGCCAAAACGATTGTTCTCATTGGTACTTGATGCCCGTAGGATGTGCAGGAAGAGTCATCCATATTGTAAGAGAAATAAAAATAGTTTTTGCATTCTGTCAAATGTTCCTCTGTGCACCTTTCAGGTGTCAACATGGGCTCTTGAGCTCATTTCTTCTTCGGATGTAAGTTATTCAGGAAAGTTAAATAACCTGCACAACAACATTATATTTAGGAACCCCCTGACAGCTTTTTATAAGGTAAGCCTGCTATGGGAACAAAGAACAATAACCCATTATTTTCCTATTTGTATATTAATAAGCAAGTGCATCTGCTGTTACTAAGGATGTGAAAAGACTGTCCACTTGACTCCACAGACAGAGTCAAGTTGTTGGCTTCTCGTCTAGGAAATACAAATCATGTAACTGATCTGCAGTTTGTGAAAGTGTAGAATTCATCTGCAAAGTGGTGGTTATTCTACTTGAAGTTGGAAGTGATCTATCTAGAATAGCATGAGAGAGAGGGTGGGTGAGCTGAAGCATGGTAGGAGTTGGGGTGAGAATTGTGATTTTGTTCAGGGATGATGTTCTTGAAGGAAGCTGATGATAACTTGCATCTTGAAAATCAGGATAAGTAACATAGGTTTCACTATCAAGGTCTGTCTGTGCCAGTGATGGCAAATATAAGCACTGTGAGCTGCGTCCAAGAGGTCAGTGAAAAGAAAGTGAGAAGAACAAAGTAATTATCCGTAAGCTTACGTTGTCTGTATGGGGATTTTCACCTTCACTGCAGAAGTTTTAAAGGTCACAAATCAAAACAGATTGAACGTTTTTCACCTGGTATTTGGAAGTAGAGGTCCTGTAGCTGTGAAGCCCATGATACATTCGCTAGGCACCAGGAGAGGCAGCGATGTAGCTTCTAGCTGTCTTAGTACAGGAAGGGATCTCTTCTGTCTGCTGGCCAAACATTGTGTGGTCGTCACTTGGGCATTTCTGCTGGTGTGGACTTGAAAAGTTGAGAAAATTCCGATCAGTCTTCTCTGCCAGATAGATTCCCACTCCACACCTCCCATGTGAAGAGTTATTTCTCTTTCCTTGAAGAGAACTTCTTTACCCTGTTGAGTAAAATGGAAAGCCTAGCACTGTAAGCAAGCAATCCCTAAGCAATCCTTATGATATGTGCTAATTTTTACATTTTTTTCCACGTCCCTCAGCAGTACTAATGGCTGGAGTTGTCTCCCATGATGTGGAATCTGTTTCCTGGGTTCCCTTACCCATAGGAAAGATCAGATGTCTGTATTAGGGACATGTTCGCTAGATGCAACCACTTCTTATCATGCAGAATTATCATACTGTGCCTGAGAAGTCAATGAACCACAACTGGAGTGATACTGAGGAGGTGATATTATTTTAGTAAAAGAAAATTAACTTGCCGGTCATCGATCAGAAGCAGCTTTTGTCTGAGGGGAAATGCAATGCCTGATGTTGCTACAGGGCAAGGCCTAGGAGACAAGGACAAAAGGAGTGCTTGTTTCTTTCTAGTGGCATCACTCTAATAGTGGAATTTCAAGTACAGTCAGAAATGAGTTTGTAAAATGCTGAGCTGCACTGCGCATTCCCTGCTGTAGCTGCCTTCTTTCTACACAGCACACGAAGAATTTTAACTAGAAATTTGCTTTTGTTTTCTTGATCCAGTGTACTGTTTCCTCGAGATATTATCTGAACATAAAAAGTATGACGTCAATTGAGGTTCCAGAATTTCCAGTATGAAATGCATCTGCTGAAGGTTTTCATTTATCTTTTGTCTGCTTTTGAGTAGATTGAGCCAGATCAGTGTTTAATCATGATTAAGCCCATTGTAATCTCTGTTCTTTATAAAATCCCTCTCAAAGCAGAGCAGGTTGTTTATTTGTGAAAGGTTATCCCTGGGAGCTTTTCGGTGTTTGAAAGAGAGGCGCTGTTTTCCATTTGCAGGGTTAAGCATAGACACATCGCTTCTTGCTTGCATGGATATAAATATGTTTGTGTGTGCATTTGCTAGAACAGTTGTAAGTGACCTATAATATGCCTTGACATGGAGCAGCTGGTCACCCAAGGCCATTTGTCTGGCCCATCACCATTTCCTCTGTAAAAGCACCAAGTGGCTGGTCATGTGGTCAACTCTGCCATTGCAGGCAAACATTATTCCCTGTGTGTAAGCTGACACTAGCACGGGAGCTACCATCAATGTCTCCTGAAGGAAGAGTAGGGAAGGACTTTATGACACCTCCCCTGCCGGGCAAGGGTCTACCACTACTGTCTGAGCTCTGCAGCTACTGGGGTTGGATCACCTGGAATGTATCGCATCCAAAATATCCTGCACTGTTGCTGCTGTTCAGTTTTTTAGAGAGTGCAATCACACAGCAGTCCCAGAGAAAGTAGGGAAGAACAGTTATCTTTGATTTATAGAGGCATACTGGAATTATAAGGAAATCACATGATTTTTGCAGAGTCACCTAAGATGACCGACTCCAGACGGTTGGGAAGGGAACATCAGTCTCCTGAGTCCCATGCACTCTTCTAATGCCAGGACAGTCCTTCTTCTTTGATGTGATTTTTTTTTTTTTTACTGTAGCAGAAGAGTATGCCAGAAATGCAGTTAGTTCAGGACTGAGTCTTTGTGTGCGTATTTTAAAATGCCATAATCGTCCCATACAGTGTGAGCCCCGTCTTGCAATTTTGCTTTGCTTCAGAGCTGTTGGTTAAAAAAAATTGTAAGGCAATTGGCAACAAATGACTTAGTTGCTGTAAATGAGTTATATTTACTGCCTGTACTTAGAACTATCCTTTCCAGAAAGAGGTTGTCCCCTTTGAAACTTAAGTGCATTTGGATGTCCTCTAGAGTCAGATAATGAAACAGCAGTCTCATTTTCGGAGAACAGGAAAAGGAGACGTAGACTTCACCACTGACTCAGTCAGGACCTTTGATCAGTCTCTTCCAGCCCTGTGGCTGCGCCATTTTCTGTTCCCCATTTCTAGAGAGGAGAGATGGAGACAATTCTCTTGCTGTCTCCTTTGCCTAATTCAGCCTTGGGATGGTCTTCTGCATATTTCATCAGGTGAAGTAGGGCCTCCAGGGGTTCCTTCAAAGCCATCATGGAGTCAATGATTGACCACTCAGAGTAAAAGGAGATTATTCCAAATCATCTAATTGATTTTAATTCTTTTTCTCAATTTATTCCCTACACCCTTCCCGTATTTCCCTCATCTCTTTCCTTTGTCTTGCATGTTTGTCTGAGTACAGGTAATACTCAGGGATGAAAAGTCTTTTCTTCAGACTTCACCCCCTGGGGTCAAGAAATCTCAGGGTGAAGGGAAGTATAGCTGTTATTGTGAAGGAACAATTTTTGGCTGAGTGGAACTGGAAACAATACTGACACCATTTCTTACAATATAAGAGTCTTCTTTGGGATTATCCCATCCACTAAATTGACTTAGGAACCCTGCAGCTATACAGTGTTTGTCTCTGACATTTCACTTCTTTTCTTCCTATCAGTCCTCTAGGAGGGATCTAGATGTCTACAAGTTTAAGGAGATTGGTGGACATTATGGCTCTGGCCAGCTCCATGATGATTTCAGTAGCTCTCTGCAGGGGACCTGTGACTACTTTTGTCTTTCCTGACCCCTCTACTGCAAACTATGATCAAGTGGTCAGCAGCATTGGAAGCACAGGCTCTCCTCTACCAGTATCTCTGGCGTCTTTGAGCTTGGCTGGATGCTTTTTCTCTTTAGTTGCATTGCATATCTATTTTCTGATGATCAGTGGACTTCAATAAACAAAACATTAGAAGCCATGCTATACACATCACAGGGAGCCATGGAGAACACAGGTTGCTCTTAAAATGCTGTCCTTTAGGAGGTGCCCTCCTCTGCCCTAGAGCATGGCTGTGCCTTTCTGAGAGTGGTATGGAGACTGCTTGTTTTACTAGCTTGTCATTCTTTTGTGAAGCATCTAGTTTTATCCCTGAACAGAAGCCAAACTTACCCATTAGTAAAGTCATTCTGTACACTTCCAGAACAGGGGGAAACAGAAGATATGTGTTTACAAATGCTGGCATGTGTTTAGGTTTCATTTGTGGGTGGTGGAAGTAGTAGGGAACCTTAGTCAGTCCTTTTTCCTGGCTTTCTTCTAGAAGATGGCAGAATGCAAAACAAGTTCATAGAACAGGACGAGTTCTGAATAGTCAGCAATTTTGGGGAAGGGTGGCGTTTTTTTCCTTTTTAATAGATTGAAATAGCAGAAGAGTGCTTTAACTTTCAGCCCAAATAATTTTCTCGTAGTTCATGAGGATTAAGCTATGCATATGCTCTTTATGGAGAGCCAGAGTCCATTGCATCTGTTAGAGCAGAACTTTGGTCAGGGTAGGAGGACAGTCCAGTAGCCTCTGTGGAGGGTGTGCTAGTGGGTGAAGACAGAAAACCATCTATTACTCATGCAAGCCTATAAATAGAGTCTGCTATTTCAGAGAGGAATCAGTGTCATATTGGGCTCTTTAAATTAGGGGCTAGAGGTGTGAAAAAGACTGTAAGAAGTGTATGAGATTTTTTTTAAAAAAAGGTGAGATGACATGTCTTAATGCTAGCAGCCTGCAAGAAATCCTCCTAATAATGAGCATTGAAAAAAAAAAAAAACAAAAACAAACCAAAAAACCACCTAAAAACCCCAAACCAAAACCCAAACCCAAACCAACTAATGGAATAGGATGAGAGACAGATTTAAATAACTTTACAGAAGGTGGCACAGTGTTCTGTACAGTGGCATAATCAATGCCTGAAGGAAGAATAAATATTTGAGGCTGGCAATGGTTGTGAGTCATATTATATATTTTTCTCTTCCTTGTTTTTGTGTTCTTACCATGGGAAAGAATGCTTGCTCTAAGCAGAGATGTAAATCAGTTGGGGAAAATGGTAATACTAATAGTAGGACAGAAATGGATGGAAGTAAAATGCCCAGCAAATAACTATTTTTGAGGCAAGGCTCTGTAGAGGTGGCCAAGCTGTGATCTTGTAATAAGGAGGGCTGTGTCCTGTGTTTTCCTTGTGACACAGCAGTTTTCTTAACACACTGCTTTTATACCTTCTCATACTGCACATCAGCACAGTCCCGTCTGTCTTTACCACCATGTATATGCCAGAGGGGCACAGTTTTTTTGAATAAAATGCCCACAAAAATACCCAACTCATGTGTTAACACCTCTGTAAATGAGTAAATTTTTGTCATGCGAATGGATAGACACCTAGTTATCTTATGTGCTTAAGCAGCTTTCATTGATTAATAATATTCAGAACTGTGATTTCCCTCTTCCCTTTTGGTTTTGTTTGTTCTTTTGTATGACCACATTTTTCCCCCCACCTCTTTTCCTCTGGCTGAAGGCAACATGCAGGAAAGGAGATTCAGATCATGGCAAATCAATATAGCTCGGTGGTTGGTTGGTTTGGATTTTTTTAAATTGGTGAACAAGAAACTATTTTTTATCACTTTTGGGTCTCATGTTTCATAGGATGATTTTCTATTTGCTTTTCATATTGAGGGCTAGGTTCTGATAAACTGATTTTAATCTCATGTAGTTTCGGTCGTTAGTGGGTGAGTAAGGTCTTAAACTGCACTGCAGAAATCGATTCATGTTTCATGAGAAAAGAATTGGCTCAGGGATTAAACAACAACAACAACAACAACAAAAAAGAGTTCCCAGGTAAGCTACTGACTCCTTGTTGCCCGGTGCCTTAGTTCTGGTCCAAATGAACATGCCGCTTAGGTCTCAGAACATCTGCTGCACATCCATGGCCGTGCAGCGTGGTTGCTGTAATGGATCAAAACAAAGTACACGTGCTCAGCCTCCACATGCAGTAGCTCACCTTGTGCAAGACTTGGATCTCTTTGTGTCGGTCACTGCTTGAAGCAGTAGCTGTAATAATACATATAGTTGTATTTCTAAAATATCTGATGCCTCATTGCTCTAATAATGTCAATTATGTGTCCCCTAAGCATGCACCTGTGATCCCAGAGAGGTGTATTTCTGGTGTCAGAAGTGGCAGCAAAATGAAACTTGTCTTCTTTCTTTGGAAATAATGAGTTGGGAAAAAATACTTGGACAAGCACCTGAGTATTTACAGCAGACAACATAGTAATAAGTAAATAATTCAGTGGTGGGATTTTAGCACAGCAAAACAGTTGAGCAAACAGTTTCACGACAGTGTAGTGGAAGTGTTTGAACTCAACCACTCATGTCTCGTAAAAGCAGCTTGGTGAAAAAGCCTCGTAATCACGAAGGCTTCTTTTTATTCTTGTATCACATAAGTTCCCTTAGCATGCCATTATTGCTGTTAATGATTATACTGCCCACTTTTGCGGAATAAAACACTCTCTTGAAAAGGCTTCAAGAATAAATTGCAAAGATTTGTGACTACTCTTGACAACCTCTTGAGTCTTAATTCCCATATTAAGTTTAAAAATAATAAAAATCCTTAAGAGTACGAAAAGAAGTAGTCAGAAGTGTCTTTGCAAAATTAGTCTGCCCCATGAAGTACAAGGAAAAAGCTCAGCTTGTGAATGGAAACATGAGTAATTTATGAACCCAGAAAATTCTCCTATCTGGAGGTTGGCAGCTGTGGGTGCTCTCTTCCTTAGGGAAAGGGCAGCATAGATTTCCACTAAGCATCTGTGAAGTCAGCTTCTTATCAAATGGCAAACTGGCTGAAAGATGTTACATATCCCATTTTGACAATAGGTAGTTGAGCATCCCATAATTTTTCAATAGTGGCCCCAGCACTTAAAATGTTTTAGGGGAGTTATTGCATTGCTTCTTTCAGTTGTTGTTTTGCTGCTCTGCGCCAAAAATTTCCATGTCTTCCTTTTGAAGATATAAAAAGACATTGTTTATATAAATAATCACTTTTGTTTAGGAAGAAGGTAGGAAAACATGCTGGTGAACGGTCTGCATTGTTGTCCCAGGAACACTGATTAAAGGCGAGCAGAGAACTGGGTTTATGGGCTACAATCTGTTTTTTGAATCATATATTCAAAGATAAAGAAAGTAATTTCCTCTTAGATATTACAAAGAATTAAGCAGTTGGGTGACTGTGGTGAGCTCTAATTCATCTGGGAGGGCAGTGTAGAAACTCACTGCTAAGTTTTCCAAAATAAGTACTCTAAAAGGAAAGCAAAAAACTTGGGAGTGCAAACTTAGGCTCCTACCACTCCCCAACTGATCCTGTAAAGCCTGACTTAAAAAAAAAAAATCTGATTTGATTCAGACAGGTTTGTATATGGAAACAAATCATTACATACTTTTGATAATTGAGATAATGCTAAGCTTATCAGCATAATTATTTCCCACACATTCATGAAGTACAA
Organism: Athene noctua; assembly: GCF_965140245.1. NCBI lineage: Eukaryota > Metazoa > Chordata > Aves > Strigiformes > Strigidae > Athene > Athene noctua. The sequence goes on along the minus strand of NC_134038.1, from coordinate 155,985,897 downwards.
TGGGTGTGTAACAGAGCAGCGGCAGGAGAGAGGCGCGTGACCAGCTGGGTTCACATACACGGGCCAGTGCAAAACAGGGCCAAGCTCATGAAGGGGCTTAGATACATGACGTGGGAAATGATGCCTTCAGCTTGAAAAACTTTCCAATCCTGCCAAGCATCCTTTAGCTGCTACCTAAACCCTGAGGTGCCCAAATGACAGAGTCCTCCGATGCTTTGCTTTCATGCTCTTCAGGTAAGTGGAGCAGTGCCTCTCTGCAGATCCAGAATTAGACCCATCTGAAGCAGGCAGAGCAGACTTGAAACACTTAGTTTGTCGCCTTTGCATAGTTGGGCTTCAAAAATGAGCCTTCCTCATCCTGTCTCCTCTGAGGAACTCAGTGCCAGAGGTTTCCTTTTTAAGTATTAAGTTTAGAACTGGCGTTTGCTGCAAAGCTGGGAATTTGGGTCACCACGTGGCTGCCATATGGTAAATGTTTGCTCTCCGGTCCATAACATGGTGCCAGGAGCACTCATTTAGGAGCTGAGTGAGAATCTGATCCTCAGAGGAAGGAAATCCTTCCTCTGTGGGTGTCTGTCTGAATTACTGGGATGCTCTTTAAGAAGCAGAAGCAGCACATTTTCCAGGGAAAAAATGAGGCCTGATCGAGTTGATGAAGAAGCTGTAGATGCCTTCAGATGGGCCAGGATTTGGAACCCCAATATGCATGCACATTATCCCAGCAGATGAGCTTTGTATATCTGTATCGTGCAAAGGCACACAGAGGTGATGACTGGGTCTGTAGGTGCTGGATTGTTTCTGAAGACAGACACTGCTTGAGGATTTGCCTGTGCTGAAGGGCTCTGACTCAGTTTTGCTGCTCACAATGAGTTTATAGAGCTCTTAGAAGGATGTGTTTGATAATTTTTGTGAAGAACGTGGAGGATGCCAAGGATTAATTTGGACATGAGTCTGAATGTTTTGGTTTAGCTCTAGGAACAACAAACCAGTACATAAAGGATGGGAAGGTATTGCCCCAGGCCTCGATGACCCAGTGCAAGCAGGACACACTAGCAAGGCAGAAGGGGCAGATAAGCTTTCCAGGAGTGGCTGCTGCACTTTCAGCAGATTGTTTCCTTATCTTTTTTTTTTCTTTTTTTTTTCCCCTAAATTTTATATTTTTTTTTTCTTTCTTCAGCTCTGATGTCATTGTAGAATTAAGTACAATTATATACTAGAGGGAGAAGTAGAAAACTTTTCCAACACAGAAGTATAGATATGGCTGAGACTGAAACTGATACCCTGGGGAGGGTTGTTCTCCTTTGCAAACACTCATAATTATCTGACTGTCAGACCCCCATGTGCCTGCCAAGTGTTATGTGCCTTTATGTAATATCAATACTTGAACAACACAAGCAATAAATGTTATGCAGTCTTTAATGAAGTCTTCCTAGAAGGAACAAGTTGAATGGGCATGTGAAAAATGTTGTATCTTAACACAGAGCTACCCTGACTTTCCCTCGTGTTATTTGTATGGTTCCTCTGAACAGAGGTTGTGAGTGTATTCCCTACGCCAGTGGATGCATCTTATTTCTTGCCTGTGTTTTTTCTGGCTGCTTTTGCAAACAGGAAGAGGATCCACTGGAGGGAAAGGCAAACAAGCAGTGAAGACCTGAGACAACACTGTTGTCAGTCGGAAATGGGATCCAACATTGATTCTGTTTCAGGCTTTAGTCATAATAACACTTCCTTCCCTGCTGTTACATATATGGTTATAGGAGAATCCAGATGCAACTGAAAGGCCTGATGCTCCTCTGTGTCCCCTTCCTTGGTTGCTCCTGCCTGTGGGAAATGGATGCAGTGTTGTTTGGCTGCAGAAGTGCACTGAGCATCCTGGGCCTGCTGTGTCTTGCCACATGTGGCTGCACCTGGGCAACAGTCCTGAAGCCTTTGACCGTTCCTTACCCCTACCTCAATAGCCTGTTCAGTAAAATACCACACCCATAAATCTCTCTACCTCCTAACTCTGCCTCTTCCCCCTCACAAACATGATCTAACAAAACGCTCTTCTGGAGCATAGGTGTCAAATCAAGACGCTTTACTTGTAAAGCAAAGTTGTTGATTTCAGGTTCTCAGAAATATGTTTGACTTTTCTGCTCCTGGCTTTTCAGGTCAGGTGTCATTAGGGTGCACCAACAGTAGCTGTCCCCTGTAGGTGGTAGATTGGATTAGGATTACATGTATTGGAGTCTGCTTTTTCAATTGGAAATAAAAGTACAGTCCACTCAGATGAATAAAGAAAAGAAAGGATAATGTGCATTTAATTCCAGGAACATGGTTTTTTAGCTTTTACAATACCCAGTGATGGAACAGGCAAGGTATATACATATATTAAAGGAAGGATTAAAAAAGAGTGGTGCCAGATGGTTTTATGAAGCTACTGTCAATTTTGCTGTATCTTCTATCAGAAGTATATTAGATCGTGTATCAGAATGGTAGTTTTATTGGAGAGGGTTGGGGGGCTTCTCTTCAGGTGCCACTGCCAAATTTGCAAGGTATATCTTAGAGCTCTTCTATCTACCCTTTACTGAAGCACCAAGTCCATCACTGGGAGATGCTCTGTAGCACAGAACAGCCCTTACCTTGGTGTTTTTGAGCCCATGATTTGCAGATTCCTCTGGTCCATGAACTATTACTAAAAGGTCCCTCAAAAGTAACCAGAAAGTGAGCCCACTTACTGGAAGACTTAAATTGATCATGCACAGGTACAGATTTCTACTTCAAGATTTATCCAGGATCTATATTTGAAAAAAAAAAAAAAAAAAAAAGGTGGTTTAATTTTGACCAAATAATACAGTTCAACTTTTTTTTTTTTTTCTTCTCATCAGGGTCTTCTTTTTAACTATTGCCAGCTCTCACACTCAAACTCCAAGTCTCTTTCATCAATATGATGTCAAATCTTTACTAATGTTACTACACCCCAACATAGCTGAAATGATAAAGAATCAATAGAAGTTTCATGTCTCTGGCACTCATTAAAGCTGCTCCCTCTAGTGCCTGTTAAAAATAAAGGAATTGTGTATGTGTGACATTTAGAAATGAAATATTTATTACATGGCTCTCATCTCTCAGTTAAGAGGAACCAAAAATCACCTTTACTTTGATGAAGTAAGTTGTTGTTTTCCTTTACTACGGTGCCCTTTTGGCCTGAAAGTTTCTGTGGTTATTAATCCAAATGGACAGTTAATTGTTTTGAGTGCTTTTCTAAAGTTCAAGCAATGATTACTGCACCAGCATGTACCATGCTGTAACAACAGGGGCCTGGAAGCTCCTCTTCACTGTTTCTCCTCTTGTCTTCCTTACAGCCTCTGCTCTGACTCCAGGTTTGAAATGCAAGTGTCCTCCAAAGAGGAATCACTGGCTAATAAGAAATGTGTCATTTATTAAGCCCTAAAGCATTGTTTTCCTGGGTCACATTTCGTTTCCTCAGGGTTTAGGAACAGTGCACCCTCTTTTTGAGCAAAAGATGCTCACCTTAAGGGAGGTTGCTGGCTGGATGTGGTGCCCTGTGCTGGTATTACGGGGGTAACTCTTGACAGGCAAAGATGTTCATCACAAAGTGGTGTCGTCATCTGGAAAAGGTGACCCTGCTGTGCCTGGTTTGGGACTGGCTGCATAAATAGTACCCCAAAAGAAAACCAGGGCATCCTGATGAACAGGAGGTGGTGAGATCTGCTCGTGGGCTACAGCAGGGTGCTCGCTGGCAGCTCTCCTAGTGTGCAGAGTTACTGTACAGGAAGAGATTTGACTTAATGCATAAAGTAGATGTTCTTGTTAGCCGTGCATGGAGTGTCTTGGGGAGGCAGGTAGGTGTGTTAGGGAGTCTGTTACTCCCTTATGATGTCCAGCATGTGCCAGCCCAGCATATATTCTTCTCCCTGATCCCAAATTAGTCCAAGACCCCTTTCCTTTCCCTCTCCAGTCCCTCCTCAAATGTGCATTTCCCCAGCTTCTTCCAACTGCCCTCTGTACTTCTCCAGTGTCAGTTATAAACTCATTCCTTTACCCATCTCTGCTTCTGGAGGAGCTAGGAGCAACAAGCACCAGCTCCTTATCAGGCTGGACAAAGAGCAATTACATCTTTGGATCCACCCTCCTTGGGAAAATGACATGTTGCTGATGAGCAAAGGCGACAGGGCTTATCCCAGTTGCTGGGGTGGTGGCCCTTGCTGGCGCCTTGCAGGCCATATGGGGGCAATGGGCAGGTACCTGTCACTAGTGGGTTGACTTCTCAAGAGCACAGGCTGCTCTTTGCCTAGAACACACCTGGAGCCTGGTGCTGCTGTGCTCTGCTCCCTGGCAGCACTGCCTTTCCCACAAAAAACAGCACCCAGCTGCAAGAGAGATCGTGGTGGCATAGGTGACATACAGGGCATCCTCGTAAATAAGTCCTGCTGCTGTTGGTATTCTTGTATGTGTGTGAGTTTTGTCTCAGTATGTGTACGATTTAATGAAGGAGCTGATTGAATTTCAGGAAACTTGAAGCCTGAAAGGTTCTAGAGAAAAAAAAAAAAACTAGAACTTTTTCCCTTAGGAGGATTTTGGGAAAAAAAAATATTGTTCTGATTGATTGAAACTTTAATTTTGACTTTTCTCTACCGCCTGAAGAACTGCTCCTCAAAAGAGATTGGCATAGCTCTAACTTAGTTTTACAAAGGAGGAAAGGCATTTTTTTTCATTTCCAATGTGGGCTAGGAGCTTGTCCGTATATTTTTACTGTATGAGAGAAAGTGTAATGTTGTTTGACATTGGGTTTTGTGAGCAGAACAACATGATTTGAGAAATGCCCTTCTCCCTTCAGCAAAAAAAACATGACCTAAGCAAGTATCCTGTCACAGCTTCAAAATCTGTGTGCCTGTAAGCCCTGGAAAATGGGCACAGATTAAAGTCAGCTGCTGTAGGCCAAGCTCTCTGTTGTTGCAACTGTACCCAGAATGGGCTGATGGCTTTTTTTCTGGACAAACCATGTAATCTTATTTGTCATCTTTTTGTTTGAGCAAAGTTAAATCAGGGCCTTAAAAAAAATTCAATTTGGAGGAAACAAAATATTCAGACTAGTTGACTGCAGATGCTCTTTTTAGTAAAGTCATAGTTTCTGTAGGATTTATTCAGCCCTGTCATATACTTTGGGCTGGCTGAACTTTCTAGGTACCTGGAACCCAGAGATAAGTTAACTCTTTTGTCAGGTTACAGTTGAACTGCTAATTTCAACAATTTCTTTTTCCTGATTTAAGTTATTTAAATATTAGAAAACTCATTCACCATATTCATGCTGTTTAAAGTCATCAGAATGACATCAGGAATGAATAATTGTTGCTGCTGTGATTTATTGTGTTTATTAAGGCAGCACCTGGCAATCAGTCAGGAGCAAAGCTCTGTTCCCAGGCTGTGCAAACACCCTGCGTGCCTCCTCATTTAATAAATCAGCCCAGCCCTAGTGCTGCCCGAAGGTATATGATGGACAGTAACACTGTATGTTAATGCGGCATCTTGAATAAGAAGTCCCGGCCAATCTCTGCATTTCACAAAACTGTTTTAAAAGGTGTGCCAAGCATTTTTTCTTCGGGTGTTGCAACCAAAATGACTCTCAGCCTTCCAATGCAAAAAGGGGTTGCTGGGTTACTTGTATCTGAGAAGTCAATGCTCACAGCTTCAGCCTCCAGGATACTGAACTCACAGACAAGGCAGTTAGTGAAGGAGCAGGGTTTGTTTTTTATTTTTGAATCAAAAGATAAACATGAGAATAGCTGTCCCATTATTTTACTGATACCCACATAGGAAACACTTATATCTGTGCCGCTCTTCAAACTGTGTTTGGTATGTCCCGCTACAAAGAGTCACTGTGTACAGGAGATTATTGTTTGCCTTGAAAATCCTTTTTCATTAAATTGCTGCTTGATTTGGAGGGACATTCCAGATACAAGATTGTGTCTGAGGATACTCTTTCACTGTGAAAACCTCTTCATTTCAGTGCAGTTTCTCCAGCATCAGATAATACAAAATGATGCTCGGTGACTGTCCCTGTTGTTCTTTTGTGGTGATTACTTTTTACCAGCCCTTTCCCCGCAGCCCGAGCTGCAGCACGCAGTCCCTTCTCCGTGGCCAGGGCGTTCAGCTGCCGCCTCTCCCTGCCAGCCTCCAGCCCAAGTCTGATGGGACTTGGCTTTGCAAAGGGCTCTAGCTCCTCCTATTAAGCTTTATTTTGAAAATCCTGGCAAAAAATATTCCATATTGTCTGCATCTAGGGGTTTCAGATTCCAGCTTTTCCAGGGCATAGAGGATTTATTATCGTTATTATTATTTTGTATTTTAATTTGAGGATGTTAGCCAGGTGGACCTGGGGGCTTTCAGTGGTGTCCACAGCTACAGTATCCCTGATCTGTTGGGTGTTAGGGTGCACCCTCCATATCTCTGGATGTGTAAAGGTGTCCCAGTGCTGTGGTTGTACAGCAGTGTCCAGGAGGACGAACGCCTCTGGGGAGCATCAGAAGGATCTGCTTGTTCTGTGTGCAAGTGTGCAGCCAATTCCTCTGTGCACAGGGAGTCTCAAGCATGTGTCCCTGGTGTAAAGTCAGAGCAGTCTTAACCCCAAAAATCCAGCTATTGAGCTCGGCCTACACCCTTCCTCTTGTGTTGTACCGGTGGCCTCAGTGTTGGAGTGGAGCCAGGCATGCTATGGGGGCTTCCTGCCCCCTGGGAGGGTTCGATACGGTGCACTCAGCATCTTTGAAGGCAGCACAGAGGAGACCCCTTTCAGGGGAGGGGCAGAGAACACAGCCTCTTCTCCACAGTGTCTCTTACCAATGCTTTATTTGCTATTTTTTAAAAACCCTACAAAGCTGATATTTTTTTTTCCCCTTTCCTCTCTCTAGTTTTGTATGGAGCTGAACCAGCCGACACTGCCAAACATCCGCAAGTGGAAGGGCCCTAGAGGATGTTGGAAGGGTGTTGTTTCCGAAAAACCCTCAGGCCAGCTACACAAGGTACATTAATCCCTAGGTCTGAACTTTGGCTTTGGTTTGTTGTTTTTTTTTTTCCCCTCTCACCAAGGACATAGTTTGAACGTTTAAGGCAAAACTTTTTGCAAATCTTTTTTGTCAAGGTTTGCATCTCTTGTTTTTTAATCTGTTTGTTCCTATAGCTTTCAATTTGACTGTGCAATTTAATTTTTGGAAGAATTGTTTTCCTCAGCCTGTGGCACACTTGTAAGGAGGAAGGTGTGTGCATTTAGGGGAGGTATGGTAGATAAAAGCAGAACTACAGAAGAAAGGCTACACGTTAGGACAAGGAAAGAGTCCTTGGTTTTGCCCCTGGCAGCTGAGCTTTTTTATTAGTGACCTGAGCTTATTCTCTAGTGCATCACTGGCTGGCATTTGGAAGGGCTCCTCTTTTTCCTAGTTTGCAAGTGAAGGCCCCACAGAGGTCTTCCAGATGCCATCCTCATCTGGAAGAGGGTCTTATCTCACACATTCCCAAGTGTTCTTTACATGTGTTCGAAATGCTGTGGACTCCCTTTGAAATCTGCACTGTGCTGCACTCAGCTTTTCCCTGCAGCATCTTCTGTGGTGGGAGTATAGATAAGCACTGAGTGAAGTACTAATTTATACAGTGGTGATCACTGCAACTGCTGCCCTTGACAGTATTCGGGGTATAGCTACATTGGTCTGGACACCACTAGAGGTGCCCAAAAGCAGCCTCTCCCGAGGGAAATCTCTATTTTTTCCCTTTAAAGCTGCTAATGATATTTCAGAGCAAGGTCCTCCTTGGGCTCAAGCCTGCTGTTGCTGAACAGGATCATTCTAATGATGCAGTTATTGCAGCATTGGTGTTGTGGGGTAGAAGCAAAAACCAAGACCTCTCATGCAATGAACGGTGCCTAGCAGTACATAGGGCTGTCTTCATCTGTTCTGAGCACTGTCCTTATTAAATATGTGGCTGCAGTTGTATCCCATAATCACGCAGCTTAGAATCCACATTTGCTTAATTTGACTTTTCCAAATCAGGCTGTGCCATCGTTCACTGGTTTTGGACTGATGTTTTGGGAGGTGCACATCCTTTTATTGCCCTTCTGAGTAAAACCCAAGAATGAGAAAAAAATCCCCAAACCCACCACCTGAGCAGCACAAGGATTGGGCTATAGCTACCACTAGAAAGACACGGAGGGTCTGAATGTGTCTAAGGTTTAACACAATTCACACTTAATTCCAATGCAGAGTGCAAATTCTCTTCAGGACATTTTTATTCCTGGCTGAAATTTTCCTTTGGGATCTCTTGTTAGGTCAGATCATTAAAATACTGAATTTAAAAAATTGTGCGAAGTTGTTGGAAGTTGTTCCCTCCTCCTTTTTTTCCAAGAATTATTAATAATTGTCTCAAGAGTTTCTAAATCCAGAGTCTTTAGTCAATTCTTTCTTGAGCTATATGTACAAAGATGACAATGAAAGTTTTGACAATGGGCTGAGAAAATAAAAGTCATCATCTACTTTGTTTTACTGGTAGGAATGTAAGGGTGAATGGTTCCCAAAATTGTGGAAGAAGTCTGTGACTAAGCTAAGAATACAAATGTTATCTACTGACTATTCCTTTTAGCTGTGTTGGAGAACCCTCCACTAAGCCAGAAAGTCTCTTCTACCCCTTGGGTTAGTTAATGAGTCCTGCAGGTTTGATCACCATGTACACAAATGCAATATAGTGAAGTAACGCAGTGTAACCCACAGTATATAGCATCTTCAGCACAAGCTAGTCTCAGGATGCTCTACAGGCTAAATAATGCAAAATTATGGATGGTGCTTCAAGCTCGTGCTTCCACACATCCCAGGCATCTGTCCTTCAACCAAGCAGTGACTTTTGACCACCATGTTGATGTGAAATCTGGAGCCAGGAAATAGCAAACAGCCGTTGACAGCAGTTTTATTCTTCCATGTCCTTTCCTATAGTGGTTTTCAGACCTTAGACTTCCAACGAGTGGAATAATTTTGTTAGTATTGTAAAGGTGAGTTACCTAAAGAAGCTACCAAAGGATTTTAGCCAACCTTAATACTTCCTTTCAAAGCTCACGGGAAGTCAGCAGAGCAGATAATGCTTGTTTATTGCAGTTGAAATGGAAAAAACTCTTCCTTGTGATGGATTTAACTAGGATTTGTTAAGGGAAGTGGGTTTGAATGATACCAAGGAAAATGGTGTCAGGATGATGGGAAGAGAGAGGCTAACAGGCTTTGAACTAGATACCACTGCTGGTATGACTGGGGCAGGCAGCTTTCTGAAAATGCCGATTCCACATCCCAAAGTAATCAAAAAACCCCATGCAGGATGACAGAAGCAGAGATGAAAGGAGCAGAGAGCTGAGCGTGAAAATATTCGAGCAGGAAAAGAGAAAACATTGACAGAGCTGAGAGGTCTAGACCAGATTTCACACCAAGGGACTGAAGGAGCCTGGATATTTTTAGCTTGCGGGTGGCAGAAGTCTGTGAGATGGTGTACGGCATGGGGAGAAGGAACAACTGCACGCAGCATCCTCTGCCACAAGCCATAGAACTTGCCCAGTGAGACCACAAGGCACTGAACTCGGGGTTAGACAAACAGTCCTAGGGATAATGAACTACCTTGTTGCTCACCATGCTCAGAAGAATCCGATGTCTTACCTGGACTAGGATTTTACCTTTCACCCTTGCAGTGGTCCTGAACACGCTCTACCTGTATAGAGTAGAACAGCCTATTAAATCCTTGACTGGATTGAGCAGTGCTAAGGCTACCTGGGTGTCCGATAGCCAGTGTACAGGTGTGAGGGGCTGCGAGTAGCCAAACAATATGTATTTCAGCTTGGCATGCTCAGTTTTCAGTTGGGTTTCCCAGGGAGCATTCCTCCCCCATCGGGTAGGGCTTTTGAGAGGGGTGGGATAAAGAAGCATTTCTACCTGTTTCTTTGTCTCCAGCTGATAGCCTAGGATGCTGTTTCTCCTTTATGCTTGTGCACAGCGAGTTGGGCATCCTGCCCTCAGCAGGTGCCAAGCCAAGATATAAAATTGCATCATCTTTTACTGCCTCTGCATGTTTTGGAAGTGATGTTTACCACTGCCACTCCCAACAGTGGTACTGAAAATTGCAGGTGAAAATTTCACCTAGGGGGCTGAATTTGGACAGAATGTTTTGGTTTTATCTTCTTACTATAAGCTCTTCTCTGTTTGTTTGTTTTTTTTTTTTCTTTTAAACTCCAGGGAGTTGAATATTCTGGCTTCCTCTGGGATACAACAGCTGGCATTGAACTGAAAGATGCTTTGTCTCAGGAGAGTGCACAGACCAATGGCAATGGGAAGCACTCATATCCTCACCCGTATCTTGCACATTTCAAGGTAACTGCTGTTGCACCAACTGACCCTTGCAGAATTGAGCTTCTATTAAAAAACTGGGGTAAGAAGCTGAAAAGACACACAGTCTTCTAGCAGATAAAACTTTGCATGAGTCTCTAATCCATCTCGTCACTTCAGCACTGTCTCATGGCTTGATTATAGGTCAAGGCCATGAGACACACCCAGATAGGGTCTTTATGGATATGGCAGATCACCAGAATGAGTCCTTTCCTTAGCTTCTGTGGGAGCAAACCCTGCCACAAGGCAGCATTCAGGCACACAAGAGTTGGTAGATCTTCAGTAGCATCCAGAGCCTCAGAGAGTGACAGAAGTCACCAGTCACTTTGTTCTGCTTTTACCAAATTAACACAGCAATAACAAGGTACGTATCCAGCAGCAGCCAGCCACAGGGCTGTGATTCTTGTCAGTGCCACAAATTGTGAGTGGAGAGGGTAGTGAAAGTGGATCTCTATAAATAAGGAAGGCACAGTGCTCCTGAGGGATGCAGGATGATCTCTCGCATGTTTCTGGCGTACTGCAGAGTTTCCATTTTAAATCTTTTTCACTAGGCTGAACCCATCTAAAAGAACATCATGCATTTTGGAAACTGTTCTTGTACATATGCTTGAGTGAGCATACAGCCCCCTTCTCCACACTGGGTGTGATGGAGGGGTCCAATTTGGGGAACTTGACATCTCTGGTAATGCTTTGAGAGAAACATTAATAAAATAATTATGGGTAAATAATTATTTAGAATTAATATTAATCAATTAATAATGTAAACAGGTCAATATTAGGAGCAAGTATTACTCGTGCTACATGACAAAGTGAGTGCCAGAAGATAAGCAGAAGGTTGCAGGGAGCCAACAGCCCCTTTCAAGGTACATTAAGTTTCTTGGTTAGTCTCTGTGACGGGCCAGAGCTAGTCACAAGAGTCATAATTAGCCCATGTAGTGACCACGACATTATTTGTAGCTTATTAACAACTGGTTTTGCGTAAGCTGATTTTCATAAACAGCCAGCTTCTTTCTGCAACCGTGGTGGAAAGAAGCTGTTTGCTTATGCAGACCAGTTTCCCCAGAACTGAAAGGGTGTCAGATTATTGCAAACAGAGCTGCAAAACACCTTCCCCCTCTTCCTCCCAGAAACAACAACAACCAAAACACACCACACAGATAAGGAAGCGAAGCCTAGTCACACAGATTTACTACCAGAAGTACTGGGAACAGGCACGTGGTTTTTCTTTGTGACCTCCTGTGTCCTATCTGCCCGGCACCAATTTCTCCTCCTTCCTCCCCCAGGTTGGGATGAACGATCTAACATTGGTTAACCTTCATCTGGCCTTGCCACCCTCGGCAGGAGAGAATACCGGGAAGAACCACGACAGCCACAAACTGGCAGCCTTTGCACAGACTTTGCAGGAGACTCTGAAAGGTATAGCATTTTTTTCCTGCCAGCTATCACATGCACGCTGGCCATCTTATCTAATTAAAAGGAATTAAAAAAAAAAAATAATTCTGTCTCAGTGCAGGTTTCACAAATATCCTCATTAGCTTTGCATTGTTGTTACTGGTATTTGAATTTGAGTGATCCATAGCATGGGAAAGGTGCTTTTCCCCTGCTCATTGTCTTATAGTCTCTCCTAATTAACACAAATAACACAGGGGATCCTACCAGCTTTTGTTTTTTCAAATGAAGTTCCTTCTGATTTTACACTAGTGTAAGAGCAAGTTCAGGCAAAAAAACAGAACAGACATCAGGGTTAAGACCTTATTGTAAGTACTTTTTGGAAATGACACCTACCTGATATCAGAAAAAAGCTTAATGGCTCTTTTTCCAAAAGAAATATGTTCTAGATATTTGGGTTTTAGGTAATTGTAAGCACATTGTAAAACCCAATGCAAATCAGGAGATGGCGGCTAATGAGAAAAGAGACCTAGTCCTGCTTTGGTACCTGAGTGCAATAGGCAGGATAATTTTGTTGATTCCAGAGAAGTTGCTCTGGTTTTACACCAGGATGAGGGGACACCCGAATTTAGATCTGAACTTGAGCAATATAATAGCCAGCTGAATTTCTTTACCTCATTTCTGAGAATTTGCTCCTTACTTTGGTGCTTGCAAATTAAATTCGATTTCCTACAAAGCAGAACAGGACGTTTCAGATTCTAAATGTTGCTGATCTTGTTGTAGGAATAGAAAAATCTAGTCCTTTGTTTACTGCTTAACAAAGATGCCAAAGGGTTACAAGATTATACGCATGATGATTTTCAGCTTGGCCCAGTTTAGCAAGGTTGTTCACTTGGAAGCATTAATATCCCTCTTCTATAACATGAGATATTTGCAATTTTTATGCGTGTTCTATTCTTTTTCCTTTTGAGCTGCAAGAAGTCAGAGCTATTTTTAAGTGCTACTGATTTAAGTACTTGTCCACGTACCTTGAAATTGGAAGGGATGAAGGTAAACAAAAGGATAATTTGTTTAATCCCCAAAGGCTGAACCGAGACACAGATAAATGTGTAGCTTTTCCAAAGTCTATTGAGTTGCATTTCCACTGCATCTAAATTTAGACTGTCGGTGTTAGGGCCTCTCTTTATTTCATGTTTATATTTTCGTAGGGTGGGCATGTTACTGGAGCATGCTTATTCTTGGCTTAGTTTTTCACAAAAGAAGAGATTCAGATTCCTCTAAACTAGTGGGGTGCAAGTCTTGTTTCCTAAACAAATGGTAGTACACACGTGTGACTTTGAAGTACTGAATTACCCTGCCAAAATGAATGTCATGCTTAAAATTACCACCATCCTTCAATTTCTTCCAAATCAATCCATAAAATACGTGTAATAAGAACTGATTTGTCTGTGAGTACTGTAGTAAATTTTAGTTTCTCCACACATTTTGCTAACAGACGCCTACTCTGTTATCTTTCATTCTTATGAAGAGGCATGTGAGCATCTGAGGAAATTTGGTTACCATCCACAGTCTCCTGTAATGCAGAGCACTAGTGTCTCTGTATTTGTCCCATTAGACCAGTGGGTCCTGGTGCCTTTTTTCCATTCTTCCTTTCCCTTCAGCAGTACTGGAGAGATGCGGTGGCTGTTGGCTGTTCATAGCTAACTCTTTGCAGAGGCCCTTCTGCTTTCTCTCAAGAACTCCACCAGTTTGTCTTCAGTGTAGTGACCATAGGCAGCACACAGATGCTGTTCTGGACATGCTGGTAGTGCTTAGACCCAGGAACCAGGGTGTTGGCTTAGTCAGCTTCTCCCATCTGGCTTGGCCATACTCCATGTGTTACCTGTGCAACAGGCACTAGGCTTAGAAGACCTCTGAGAGGTGGTCGGGAGCCTCTTAGTAGCTGATGTACCACCACATCCTTCTTATCATCTGCTTCTCACTCGCTCCCAGAAGGATTTGGGAGTTTAAGGGTCTGTTAGTTCATGAGGGGACCCATTCAGGGCATGGGAGTCAGGGAGAGTGTTCTACTGATCTCTCTTTGGACTACCACCCAGCAAAGGAGGGCTTCCTGGTTCCTGCATGCAAGCAGATTTCAACACTGCAGACTTTCTGCAGGCACTGAAAGTCCCTCAGCTGATCACGTTGCACCCCAGTGCTCAGCCTCTGCAGCACAGGGCTGAGTTAAGGCAGCACTTTGCTTTGCTGGCTGAGAGCCACCCGCAGACGCTGCTAAAAGTCGCTGGTGCTTCAGTGAATTTGCAGATGCATTTGCAAAAAGCCTGGACTTTTTCCTCGCCTAAAGAGTTCTCCCTTGACAAGGGCAGGGTTGCTTTGAGACCGATGGCTGTGAATGTGCGTGGGAGCACCCTGAGAGGTACCGGGACGCGCGGCTGTCTGTGGCAGGCTGTATGCCACCACGTCCCACCAGATGGAGGGTCTGGGTCCTTGTGGGACAGTGTAGTCTATGGGAGGGCCCTCTGCAGCAGAAGGTGGGTTGGTAAGGGAGCACCTTCTGCTCAGTCCTGAGGAGAAGGAGGAACGAGCCCTGCCAGCCTCAAACTCTCATTCCCTCCAGAAGAGGAAAATCACATCACAGCACCAGTATCGTTATCTTGATTTTCTTTTCCCCCCATCTGCTTGTAACTGTGGACATTGTGTCTGCATCTGATCAGTTATCATCCCTCGTTATGGGCAGGGGCGTGAATTCTTCTGGAGCTTTTGCTGAGTTTGGCTGGGAGCTGTTGGGGCTGATCCGTGAGGCCCCCGAGAGCTGCGGCTGCTGCGTGGTGGCTCTGCCCCCTGCCCCTGCTGAGGGGTGACCGATTAAGCGCAGTCACGCACCTGGGAGGACACAGGCAAGTTTACTTTCTTCCCTCCTGCTGCTTGATGTCTGTTGGGGTCTCAGGAGGCAGACAAAGCACAAAACCAGTGTGCTGCCATGCGTGGCATTACTGTTGCAGGAGCTGGCAGAGGCAGGAGCAACACTGAGAGCGAGCCAGGACAAGGGGAAATGAACTTGGTGGCTATCTAGAAAATTGGTGTTGGCCTGCTTTTCCTGCTTAGTGCAGGGCTGCCCAGCCTTTTCTGCAGTGATTTGCAGTCATGGGGATACCCAGAAGCTACTGTGAGAGGGGACCAGAAGCAATCCTTTCCATCCCCAATGGCAAATTGGGTTTCAGCTTCTTTGACATGCCCCGGATTATTCTGTCTGTCAATTTTGCGCTCAGTTATGATTTTATGCTTAGTTGTTCTGCATGCAAAAGTTTAAACAGGTGAAGAATGCAGTGATTGCCTCCCTGGGCATGCTACAGGCTGATTTCTTACCTCCTTCTGAGCACACATCCAGGTGCTGGGTCTTTTAGCCTCTGCTATTTCTAAACTGTCCAGATCGGAGCAGTCAGTTAAAATTTTCACCTGTGAGTATGGTTTTTTCACACATTTTTCATGTAAGGGAAATAGGTTTGCTGAAAGAAGTGCAAGTATTTATAGACTAGACTAAGACTAGGAATAGAATAGAATAGAATAGAATAGAATAGAATAGAATAGAATAGAATAGAATAGAATTTGTGCAGGATTGGGATACTGCTGTTAAGATCCCTGCCTCTCTGTCATTTTTAAGCATTGCCCTCCAAGGATGCGCTCCAGAGGTTTCTGTAATGACCTTTCCCCACTTATATGGCCAAGCTGAAGGCATGGAAGGAGCCAAGTCCTACCTGGGCCATTAAGCAAGCATCAGTCCTGAAGGACAGAGATCGCATGGTTGCATTTCAGGCTTCCTGATCCTGCAAAGTGAGAGATCTTGGTTTTTTTGCAATGAGATGTGTGCAAAACCGCCAGCTCTCAGCAAGCACTATCGTCCCATTAGACAAGGACTGATTTTTCTTTTGGGTTCTGATGGAGCTTAAAATAGCTCAGGTTCAGATTTGGGGTTTTTGTTTCTTTTAAAGGTGGGAAGGCCACTGTCATGAACACTTTATAGAATAATATTTAAATCTCATGTCAATTCCAGTATGATTTGTGACTTGCAAAGGGTAGAGAAACCACAGTTTCACTAGCTCTTCATCGCCCCTCTGCATCTTAGCAAGCAGCATGTTTTGAAGTATTGGTTTTTGTAAATCATAGGCTATTGATCTCGCTGCTGTCCTGCCCTTTCCCAGTTCATCTTTCATGCAGTGCAAGACAGGAGCGGAGATTTTGTTGTTGAACTTGCACTCCCTCTCCTGGCTGGCTACTTCTACAGCAACAGCACAAAGCGAGTTTTGTCCGTGAGCATTAGGTATGGTAGAGCAATCCATCTGTCCACCCCGTCTCCTCCCACGCTTCAATCCCAGGAAGCAAAAAGCTTACAGGCTGTCGTAATTTCTTTCTCTGATGTCATCTCTGGGATAATTTTTTGGTTCATTTGTGCCATTGTAGCATCTTCCTCCTTCTCCAGTACCAAGCTGTAACGCAGCAACATCTTTGATCAGCTGTCAGCATTCTTGAGTTTATCTTATCAGACATTTCTGGCAGTGGTTTGAGATGGGCACTGGGGCATGTGCATTGTACTCTTACCCAGTGCACAGCTGGGATGTCTTAATCTGCAGCTGTGGAGCTAGGAGTGCACACATTGTGGGTATGAAATTAGGGTTCATATTTTCTTTTCACTTGGAAATAAAACGTAACTGAAGTCATTTTCTATTCATATGAAGACAGGATTTTTTGATGAGCATTTCAAGCCATTCTCTTTGTTTCTTTGAAAATTAAACCCTAGACAAGGTCTAAGACATCCCAAGTTCAGCAGTATCCCTTCAGTCGGCCAGGCAAAGGAAAGCTGCTGTAGTCAGGGAGTGTCTGTGTGGTTTGTGACCTTATCTTCTACCATCAGGCTTGCAGGCTGCTCCTCAGGCTTGTCTCTTGGCATTTTTTAAATGCAGAGGGTTAGAACAAGTCCTGCACTTTTGGAACTCTGGTATATACTAGCATAACCTGTGTCTTCCCAGGATCCTCACAAAAGTGTCCGTGTCTCTTACAGCAAATCTATAAAAAGATGATGTCAGGACAAGTTAAAGCCAATATGTGTTTCTCACAGAAAAATAAAAAAATAAGCTTAAAAAGTCACAGATTTCTAAAAACCTATAGGACCAGAACTGCAGGTTGAAGCTGAGTTTGTCACTATCAGTGAGTAACAAGCAAAGGGTGCCAATATAAATGAGATGATATTTTTAAAACAAGCATGAAATGTGTACTGGCTGCTTTTTATTGTCATAAAGAGAATGGCTGTGAATAAATAGCCTGTGAAAAATGCTTTAACATCATTTCTTTTAGGACTTCAGAGTAAAGCCAGCTTTGCTACTCAGTATTTGTGTTCTTCCTTCTCCAATTTATCCTTTCTCTGTCTTGTACTTAAGCAATGGATGTCCATTCCTCACATTTTTTTCTACTTTTCCTGTTTCCTAGGAGAAAAAGATGTGATCATCCTCGGAGATTTTAACCAGGCTCCGGACAGCAGCGACCACGACATCCTGAGGAAGGAGAAGTTCCATCACCTGGTCCCTTCCAGCACCTTCACCAACATCAGCACAAAGAACCCACAAGGGTCCAAGTCGCTGGATAACATCTGGATCAGTCGGAGCTTGAAAAAGGTTTTCACAGGTAGAGTTACTTTTTAGTGGGGTCATGTAACCTTTAGTTAGGTTAGCATCGTGTGTCAGATTTGGGCAATATTACTTATCTTTTTCTCTGTGATTCTTTTTCATGCAGGCCATTGGGCTGTTGTGCGAGAAGGTCTTACAAACCCATGGATCCCTGATAACTGGTCCTGGGGTGGGGTAGCTTCAGACCACTGCCCCGTGCTTGCTGAATTTTACCTGGAAAAGGACTGGAACAGGAAGGAGGTGACACGGAATGGGAACGGGGTGACAGTTGAACGCAACGATTCCCACGCTAAGCACGAACGATGACATGAACTCGAGGGCGCCTCTTCTGCTCCCCAGGGAGCAGACCAAGGCTCTGTTTTTGCTCATGGCTCAGCAGCGGAGCAGGACTGCCACCCCCTCTCCCTCCTTCCCGCTCTCCTCCCCACGCCTAGAAAGCATCAGCACTTCATTTTGGTGGCCCTGGCTTTGTGCCCCTCCTGGACAGTAGTGGGGTGTCTCACAGCAGCAGAGCAATCTGCAGCTTTTTTCTGGGGACACAGTGGACACTTCCGTGCCTGGAGATTTGGATGAGAATTGTACAGAAAATAAAGTGTACTTTTAATACTGTACAGGATCTTTGCTAAAACACAGCCAAGCAGGGCTTTGCTGCAAGGGTGAGGGGAGAGTTATTTTCCTTTGCCTCCTTGTAAATGGAGGGAGTAAGAGAGGCCCCAAAAAGAGAGACAGCGTGGAAATTCTTGGCAATTCGCAAATGCCACTCAACACTTGCAAAAGCTGCCGAAGCTGGTCCCTACGTGACCTGAAATGAGGCCTGAGTGGTCCCTCTGGCTCAGACTGGAGAGGCCCTGTTCCTTCCACAGCCCCATGTGGGTGTGGGCACCTGTCATCCTTCCCTTCCTCTCTACTTATGTTCCTGGCAGGGTGCATTTTGCCCTAGAAGGGCTTCCTGGAGCTTGGATTTGACTTTTTGTTTGGTGTGCAGCATTTAGTGTTGTATTTTTCCTGCATGCTAGCCTTCAGGAGCTGGGAAACCACCAATTTGTCCCTCTTCAGACCCTGGTCCACTTCTCCAGTGCCCTTTGCTTTGCTCCCTGTTGGGGATCTCACAGGAACAGCCTTTGTCCTGTGGCCCTGCAAGTGGCATCAAAGAGGAGACGTAGCCCTGAGTCTTTCTCTAGGAGTCGGTGTTCTGAGGAGGGCTCTGCCTTAGGGAGAAATAAGACATACGTTGGTGGGAGGACTGTAGATGATCCCCTGTTCATGTGATAACTGCGAAGCCTGACACGTGTTGCACCGACCTCTGCCTCTTGATTTTTTAGGGGTTTTCAACTTCTCCCTCTGGAAGACCAGGCAGTTTACCTCACTTTCCTAAGCTTCGTTGCTGCATGAGCCTGATCCAGGCACCACAACAGGGAGTCTGGATAGTGTGTGGTCATGGTGCATATCGCAGGGATGGGGTCAGCTTCTAAGGAGGTTTGTTTCTCTGCGTATCCTGGGTGGGGAGGACTTCAGTCAGCAAGCTGCCATGACAGAGCCAGGGATGGAGCATTAAATTTGCCACCTACATAAGATTTTTCAAGTAGCGATTAATAAACAGTGACCTAGAAAGGAAGCATACAAGGACTGGAAAAAGCAATTTTGAGTGTGAAAGATACTGAGCTGCCCACTAGCTCAGCGCCTTCTGCTCCAGGCTGCAGATGACCACACAGTTTGCTGCTGAGTGGAAAGGAAAGCTCTCTGGCACAACTCATTGAACTATAAAGGGAAAATGACTCCTGACAGCAATGCCACACCAAAGGAGGTCGTGTAACAGAGGGGTTTAGAGCAAAACAGTATCATATTCTTGTAGCATGTTCATTAACTTTCTGAAATATCATCTCATTTCAGGTAGCAACAACTGATTAAATTCACATGCAAGCACACACGGTTGAGTATTTCAAACAGGTTTTCTGACTATAGGCAAAACTAAACCTGGAGGAAGGTGAAATAGGATGGGTGTGACTCTCAGGCTGAGGGAGGTTTCACTTGACATTTCAAGAGGTTAACTGAAGGACTAAGAGTTCAGAGCATCAGACTAAAAATGTGTATTTAGTTGCTCAGCGTTCCCTTTTAAAAATGGGAGGTGCAGGCATTTACCCCTGGTCATTAAAGAAGCCAGCAGGAGATCTGGCGCCAACTTTCATTCCAGATCCTTGCTGCTGCTTTGACCTTTTCTACCTGGGACAATTTTGCTGCCCCCCTTAATTTGAGCAGCACCAGATCCCCCAAGCAGCTCTCACTGGACCCCTGCACACTATAGGTGAGGATACAATAGAGTTGCCTTAGTCAAACAAATATCAAGTGAGGCGAGCGGCAGTAAAATTGCCAAGAACACACTCACTCACTTGTACCAATTAGTGTTTGGTAGCGTTTCACTGCTATGAATATGTTTGGATGCTGAAATTACTTTATAGCTCTAGAAATAAAACTTGGAAGGGCCAGATTCTATTTAATCTGCTGCAAGTGTAAATAAATGCAGAGGCACCAAGGCCTAAAGAAGCATCTGTAGTCTCCTGTGCAGGTGGTGGTCTGCAAGCAGCAGCACTCGCAGCTGCAGGAGGGGCCCTGATGAGTTTTCTATTAGCATGAGCTGCCAGAGGGGGAAATGAGCTGAGCTGCTCCCCTAACCCATGTGTGAGCTGTGGGGAAGGTTAATGAGGCTGGTCTCTAGCCCAGAGGTTGCTCTGCCCAGCCTGCTGGGAGGAAGCAGGGAGCTCTGGAAAGGTGATTATTTGGTGAACAGAAAGATGCCTTGGAGTAAGATGGGTCCTACAGAGTCAGAAGGAGGAGGATAGAGGAGTTTGATAGCTACAGGTGGAGCTGTGCCTTGCATGGAGCATCAGTACAAGGTACATGCCTGGTTACTTCATGTTGGGAATCAGCCATCTTGCTGGTTTCACTGGTTTTAAAAAGCTTGCTTTGCTTTTTGTGTGTGAGGATGAGGCGGTGGTTGTGAGCCTGATAGATTTTTGGAGTTCCCAGAAGCGTTTGTCATGTTATGGTGGTTCGGAAGGCAAAGTAGCAGCCAGCTTCCTCCTGCAACCGTGGGACCAAACCTGGAAAGTAATTTTATTTCAAGATACTTATAATAGAAGCTAGGCTAGCCCAGCTTTCTGTAGCTGTATTGCCCTGGTAGCACCAAGAGAGGTGCTAATGATGGAGGTAGCGCAGCAACAGTGAGCCTTTCGTGCAAAAGGCCTGATACTGGCTCCACACCTTGCATGCTCTGGGCTCCACTCAGGAGCCCAAATTTTGTGAGGCTGAGTTCTGCTTTTGTAAGTAATGTCACCAACGGCTACAGACTGATTTGGTCCAGGTTTATTTTTTCTGAAGTATAGTCACTTCTGGAAGGCAATTCAGCTGACCTGTGCACAGCAAAGAGTTGTGGAGCTCTTCCCTGCCCACTGCAAGTGGAGCCTGGCTGCTTTCTTACAGCTAAGTGCTGCCTCTTATCCCCTGACACATGCCAGCCTCAGACCTCCCCTGGCCTGGTGACATGGTGAAGGCTGCTGGGCAGCCCGTGGTCCCTGCGGGGGCTGTGGCTGGTGAGACCCTGCAGTGGGAGCTCTGTTCTGTCCTCTTCCTGGCTGCCTCTGAGAGGAGAGGTGGCTCCTAGTGGGGCACAGTTGGGTTTTCACCTTGTTTCTACCTTTTAGCAGCTGCTGGAATAAGAGCTTAAAGCAGCGCCCTGCTTGCCGAAGCTGAGGGAGGCATGGCTGGTGTTTGGCCTCTCCTCTTTGCTCCCTGTGGTGAAAGCTTTTAAAATATTCACAGTCGAATTATTCTCCTTTCCTATTTGCTCTGATCTGTTTGCTTCAGAGCAGAGCCTCTGCTTCATCCTCTAGGCTTTTTAGGAGGATTTATTTGGCAAATGTCCATTTGGTCACCTGACTTTGCTGTGTTGTTGCATCAAGCAGTGCTGCAAAACGTCTGAAAAAAACCCTGAGGAATAATTTGGAGAGCTGCTAAAAACCTCTGAGAAGCATACGCAATCAAATAACTGTCCTGGAAATGAACTTCCAAGAACCAGGTCATGGCAGCAGCAGGTTGAATAAATCCTGGTGCAGCAGGGGTGAAAGCTTGATCACACAAGGTAACCAGCCTTGGTCTTGGCACTCGAGCCCTCGTGGGAATCAGTGCTCAGCATTCCTAGGAAAGGACAGAAAAGGGTCAGCCTAGGGGATTTCAAGGTTTTCCTGGGCAGCTAAATGACTTTTTTTGAGAATGGGTTGATTTTTGGTTTTAAAACTGGTGTCTGGAGCGAGCATGCTGGCCACAGGCAGGAGTTGGACATGATGGGAAGCAGAGCTCTCAGGGCAGCAGCTGCTGTTCCCTCCCTGGGGGCACTTCAGGTCATAAATTCAAGCACTCAGAAATTGGGTGGAAATGTCCCAAATTTAAGTTATGAGCTTTTCCTTAGCTGCAGAAAGCAAGGCAAAACCACACAGGCATTTCCTGGCCTTTCACTTTCCAGATTTCACACTTTCATACAGAGTTTCTAGATGGGAAAAACTTCTTAGAAGACTCGTGTTCATTTGTTTTTCCAAAGCAAAACGCAAAGTTCTCCCCCGTGCAAGGAGTCATACTGACTGTGAAGCAAGTTCTTGTGGGAAAATTAGCGTGCAGCAGCTTTTTTCATTCTCAGAAGAGGTGCAGGAGCGACCCTTGTGACTCGGGTGCTGTGGGGGTGTGACTGAAGCGCCTTGCCAGCGGCCTGCACAGCTCTTGCTGCCGCCACTCAGCAGCCCTGGGCTGTGTCCCACGACCCGAGGGCAGGACGTGACCGCAATGGCAGACGGAGCCCTTGGCTGCCTCTGCCTTGGCCGGTTACTGCTTTGTTATAAGCAATGTCAGGAGGCTGCAACTCTGTGATCCCACGCCTCTTACGAGAGGCCACACGTATATGGGACAATATATAGTATAAAGGCACATGCATATTCAAGCAGACCATTTTATCATCAGGTTATGAGATTTTTAAAAATTTTTAATGTTTTTAAGTCTTAAGTCATTTTGACCTCCATATCTGGAAGTAAAAAAGCTACTGCATAGAATCAAAGTAGGACTTAGTCCAGAGTGCCCACAGGTTACCAGTACACTCAGGAAACATGTGGCTGGGTGACCCTTGGATGACCCATCCTTCTGGTCATCTCGGAACCCTGTGTGATGAGACATTCCCAGCCTGAGGGATGTCCAAAGGTCTTTCTTTATCAGTTGTGTGAAAGAACAGGCCTTGTTTAAAAAAAATAAAATAAAATGGAATGTGCACAGACCTGACTTGCCATACTGGTTACACTTTGTGTGAAGAGATAACACAAGGAGCACCAGCACTGAGCTCTCAGAGCACTTGCCCACCGGTTTTTGGAGCGGCCTTCAAGGAAACTGTTCCTTTTTCAGACGTCCTCCAGCCCCTGGCACGCTTGGTAGCCAAGAGGGGCTGCCTTGCAGCTGGGTGGTTACTTTATGTTTCCCCTCTCTTACTGCTTGAGGTGATTGGCTTGCTCCCATGAAGGTCACTCACAGTATGTGCCTGGCTGGGCACTCTTTCGTACTCTCATTTGGGGGAAACTTAACCTGATTCCTTCAACTCTAGGACTATTAATTTCGCTAGTAGTTTTGTGGTCATGCTACTTGTCCCCTTTGCATGTGAGGTTTTCCCAGCTGTTTTAAAGGGCCTTCTCACCCTGTCCTCCTCCACACCAGTGCTCCCTTGGGTCAGCAAGATGCCGGAGTAGAAGTGCTTGTGCTCAGTTTCCTCCCCGTGCCTGGGGGGCTGTATGGAGGCATATCTGGAGACCCAAAGGGCAGCAATATTGGTTGGCTGATACGTGCCGTGCTTTTCCCTGTGTGTCGCCTCTGGGACGGAGGGAGTAGTATGTCTGCTTGTAGCATCATGCATTGCTTTATGCTTAGAAATAAGCCTGTCCCACCAGGCTGGAGACCTGCTGTTGCTCCTTTCTATCTGCAGCAGCAATGTAACAGGCAGGGCTCTGGGTTGGGAGGGTGTGACCAGAGCTGCACTTAACCACGTTTTTCACTTTAAAAAAGAAGGAAAAATATTTCTTTTGCCTTTGGGACAGGCGAGGACCCATGAAGGAGCCTCAAAGAGTCAGAGGAGGGGAAGGGGATGTGAGAGAGATGTCAAACGCATGGGGAGTGGGGGGACAGGCAGGAATGGCACGAGGGCTCCCTGAAGTGACGCACATCTAGGACATAGCTGCAACATGGAGTGTCCTATGGAAAAGGGGGAAGAAATACCTGAGTAAGGATTATGGGAGCTAGAGGAGTGTGGGGCAGAGAGGAGCTGGGAAAGGAGGAAAGATGGAGATGGGAGACCAGATGGAGAAGTGAATCACAGCTGGAGGCTTCTCCACATGGTCCTGTGTGTCTGGTGACAAATCTTGCCCAAACCTGGAAAAGCTTCTTTTCTGAAAGCTGTAAAGGAAGATCAGAAATACAAGGGACCTCATCTTTAAAATATTGCTAGGGGAAGAGGAGGGAGAAGTTTGACTCGTAGATCACATATGTATTTTTTTGATGGGTGGGAGTGAATTGACTTACTTCCTAGGTTCAGAGATGGATGATGTGATAGTGAAGGTATTCTTGAGATAAAACAGAAAGTGAAGGAGTGGGATTAAATAAACAGAGCTTGAAGGATGAGTGCTAGAGACCAGGGCAAAAATCCAAGCAGAAAACACAGAAAATAAGCTGGAAGAGACATCCTGACCAATCTCTTGTTGTGACGTGGCATGAGACGGAAATTGGACCCTGATGTATGTACATGAGAGCCCCAAGCACAATTTTCAGGGTGCTGCTGGGACAGGGCCTGAACGTGAGCCCAGCTCTGCTATATCTGATGAGCTGTGCAGGGGGGCTGGTGTTGGCGTGTGCTCTTTCTCCTCCAAAGCCCCCCAGCATCACACAGGCCAGCGGAGAGGGTCCCTGTGGGAATGTGCCCACCCTGCTCTGACCCTGCACCACGAGAAGGGTACCATGGCCTGGAGGCAGCCGCTCCTGCATCACCGGTCACCTTCCTCCCACCACCAAGTTTTCTTGGGGAATTTTTTTCTCTTCAAAACCGTATCTATCCAACCCAGTCCCACTCACTCACATGAGCCCTGGCTGTGTGGTCTCCATCCACATTCTTTTCTGCTTTGTACACTAGCCAGCATAGTTGTAACTTCAGCCTTGCTTTCTTCATCATCTACAGAGCTGAAATAACACTGTACTTTGCCCTGTGTGTCCATAGACACTTTAGGAAATGGGGCTGTGTCTGAGGCACTATGCGATTGGGGAAGATACAAAATATTTCAGCAGCACCATAAGAAATTTATTGAGACCACTTTAATGGGAAGGGTACGGCTGTGCCTTGAGAGGTAATTCTGGTGGCATCTTTTTATTATTGAATCAAAGTAAATGAATGTGTTTAAAATTAAATATCCAAATTTTCTGGATTTAATTTAATATAGACTTACAGTTATGAAAACTGTAATTGTTCAGCAAAGCCAAAATATGTTCTCCCCTGTGTATATTAAAGATACACAATCTCATTTTAAACTGCATACTGAAAAGAACTCAACTTCTTAATTTGGTGCTAATATATTATGAAATTTAGAACACTTTTAAATGAACCCTTCCTTAAAAAAAACCCTATTGTTTTAGCTGTTTCCTTTTGCTTTTCTTTTGGCTTAGACAGTGCCTCTTTCAACTTCCACCCTGACTCGTGTGTTGTCAGACTTCCATCTGGTTTCCAGCATAAAGGATTTCCAGCTTTCCCTCCTCACCAGGCAGGCAGGAGCATCACTGAGACCCTCGGTGCTGGAATTTCTCCTGAACCTGCTTGCAGGGCATCCAGCTTCACAAGGCTGGCACCTGAGTGCTGGAAAAAGGGTTTCAGAGTTCAGTAGTCCTGCAGATCTCCTGTAACAAATGGGAAATTTATTCAGTACTGGAATACAAGGCTCGAGCGTTGTTTCATGCTGTTGACACTGTAGAAGGGGTCTCTGGGATGCACTGGGTGAGAGACAGCAGTGGTGATTTGGGAGCCTGTGGTGGCAGGAGATTTCAGGCTGCGTTTTCCAAACTGGCTAACAAGGGAGGGCGAATATAATGCAATAATATTTAGCTATCTCACAAGGCACATCAGCTAGTGACTTTTAAAGTATTTTTCTGTTAAAAAGAACCCACAACCCTTAAACGTTATTAACCATAAGGAGCTGACAGGACTCCCTGAAGATAAGCAAGCATGTTTCATAATGTGAGAGGGGACACAAAGCCCTGAAATGAAACAGCTGGGGGGGGGGGGGGGGGGGGGGGGGCAGATCCAAGTGTTAAAGCAGAGCATTTGGAGTTACCATTTCCTGCATGGGTGGCGCTGAGAAACGCATTGCAGCAAAGTGGCTCTGATGATGCCTCAGAGCGTATCTTGGAAAAAAGGGAGGGTGTGTAATTTCCCTGTGAGCAGCCAGGCCTTCTGACAGAGCAGAGGGAGCTGTACCCAATGTAAGGCTTCAGCAGACCCTTTCATGACTCCAACCCTGACTTTTTCAAAACTGTTATCAGAAAGCCATCTTTTCCATGCACAGCTTGGGATGTCCAACTAGCTGCAGAGCTAATGCCACTGAAAGAGAGTAATGCTCTCACACGGTATGATATAACACTTCAGTACTCTCATCTCTGTCATTCTTTCATTTATCTTTATTTGTAAAAGTTGTATAAAATGCCTTTCAAGATTGGTCTGGTGAGACTGGGAAGCTTCTCCAATGTTGACCAGGTTTCTGTATAGGAATAATGTAGAAGTAGCAAGATGTGGATACACAGCAAAGCAAATGAGACAGACTGCTGGGAAAGGCTGTCATCACATCACTGACATCGTGAAACTGTAAAGTGACACGAGCTCACGTGGACTGCTGTCGTATGCTTTATAACAGAACTTCAGTATCACGACTTAGTAACCAGACTCTTCACAGTGGGGAAAAAAAAAAAAAATAAATCAGGAAAATTTACAAAAGCTACACTTCAAAATTTGAAACACTTTTACAAAGGAGGAAGGACAAATCTGATGCTGAAAACAGAAGTTGACAGCTTCATCCATTGCTACAGTGTTACTTTGATACTGACCACTTCCAGACTCCAACCTTGCACAAGGTGAATCTATTTCTGGCATAACAAAGAACAAAAGTTTGATGGCACCTACTGCTTTGACAAAAATGTGATGAGGGTCTTCGTGTAAAGCAGAAAGGCCTGTAGTAGTGTTCAGGGCTACAGAGTGGTAACAGAGTCAGCTGGCTGTTGGACGAAGGGCTGTAGGCATGGTATTTTGTGGCAAAGGCAGGGTGACTAGCAGAGCCTCCTGGTTTCAAGAACACATTATGTACACACACTTAGATTATAAAACATTACTGCTGGGTGAGGAGGAAAAGCACTTTGATTATGTAGAAGTCACTGGAGGAAGGCAAGGATCGCTCCTATAAGAAGAAAATCAGTTCAGAATTGTCCCTTTCATACAGGACTGGCCCTTTCTCATGCCCCTGAGCCAGCAAAATGAGCCAGATTCTTCCACAGTATAGCTCGAACAATCTCTGCCCGATTTACTCCAAAGAGAGCTTTTGACTGCGATGTTTGACTCAGCCTCAGTCATGTGTGTCTTTCTTGCTGCTTCTGGCAAAGGAACCAAAGCACGTGGGTGTGGAGATGCAAATAGTTCCTGTCAGGCTGCTGCAACACCGTGTCTACTCGGCACAGCAAAAAAACAAAGCTGGGCAGGCAAATTCACCAGTGATCAAACCAGACAGCCTGAAGGGGACAAGGAGAGAAAGGGGGCTTTTATTTCAGCATACAGAGGCTGAAAGGCTTTCAGCTCGTGAACAATACTGACAATATAAAATTAAGGCTGCTGCAAGCAGTTCTTGGTCCCTGCTTTGAAAATAACCAAATTTAGTAAATTTATGCTTGTTGAGTGCATTTTCTTTTTCGAAGCAGTGAGCCAGCCAGCTGCTGCAAATGCACCTGCAAAACTATCTAAAGGCAGCTGCTTTTATGGGATTATTCAAAACCCTTCAGACCTCTTAGCCAACTGAGAGCTTTCCCTCACAGATTTTCCTGTGCATCAGAAAATGTGTTCTCATGATTTTGCTGTCATGGCTGGTAATGCCCTGGGTGTAAAATAAGTGGGAGGGTTTTTCCATCCATTTCATTCAAGAACACGATAAGCAGGGAGGGATGCATACCAGGGCTCGGGTCCATGCAAATGTGGTGTAGAGGAAACCTTGGCTCCATCTATCCGCCTTATCCAATGCCAGGCTTGTTACCAGTGGGCCAAGGCAGAAGAGGAAGAAATGGCAGAAGCCCTGTCCAAAGATGTCCCTAGTTCCTGCCCAGCCTCTCCTACCATAGCTGCTTCCCAGGAGTTCAGAGGAGCCCTGATAAAATGCCATCTACTAAAACAAAACCCCAGAGAAAGTCAGAATACTTACAGGTACAAAATTTGCCTCGATAATTCCATAATACTCTGGAATCAGAATATGTAGCTTATGTAGTTAAGTCCTCCTTGAGCCATCTAAGCTATTTATCATGTGATGAGCTGTGCCTTACAGTAAGGTCCTTTCTCTTCTTGGTTCTGGACATAGCACCAGCAGTTAAAACAGAGGTAAGGTTGCTTCAGAGTGGTGTAGCACTTCTGCTGGAACACAGGAATAGGGCACTTGTGAGTCTTCTTTCCCTGCGCCCCCCATTCACATCTTGTTTCTTCTGTGAGCTCTGCAAGCTCAAGCTTGCTGCAGCATGGAGGTACTGCTCCAAAAAATGACTTGACCCTCTGTAGGCTCAGGTGACCCAGAGAAGATTGGGTATTGCCTGCTGTACTGAATCATGTCCCTGTGTTCCTGAATGTATTCAAAATACGTAAGTCATGAAATCACAGTTCTGCCCGATCCTTCTTCCAAAACACTGCCATGTTGAACTTCCTAGATATGCTATGCTGGTCCTCAAAGGAGGGAGACCCTTTCCAGAATTCAGCTTCCCAAAACATGTCCTATACAGATAAAGCTGTGGAACAGTGTAAATTTTTGAGGGGATAAAGGGGGGATAACTTTGCTACCTGCTTACAGCCATTAAAACAGCAATACTTATTTTCTTTTTGGTTTTTTTTTTTTTTTCAAATGCTAAGTCTCCCAGTAAAAATACCCAAACTTTTTATAACATTACAGAGCTTCGATCCTATGGCACAAAGACTTGCTTCTGTGCACCGTGTTTTTAAACTTTCTTTTTTCACTGCAATGAAGACCAAATGGGAAAGAGTTACACAGACAGCAATGTAGCATAATCTACAGCAGTTCTATTGCCATGAAACCTGAAAGCTATGACCAAAGACAGGGCAAACACAAGTGAACTAAGGGGGAATTTCTCCTATTTTTCCTTTCCTCCACATCTAAACCTGGGTGAGAAAAGGCAGTATATTACAAAAGACAGTGTCAAGCGCTATACCTGGCATACAAAACACAGTACATGGTTGGACAGATCACTGCAAAGGAATTCCTAAGCCAAATTTTTAAAAATGCACAAACCCCTTAAAAAATAATCAGTATACAATCACAATGCAAAAGGAACAGAAAGAGGCTTTTTCAGAATTCCATGTATTCTAGCCACCCTTCCCTCCCACTCCACCCCTCATAATTCCATTTTCACAAGCTCTGGGAAGTCCAGTTCTACATCTTCACAGAATAAGTGAATGGTGAGCTAATACTGTTAATTTATGAGATCCTGGAGCTCCTCATCAGTCAGCTCATTGACTTCCATGATCTTTTCCAAGTGTTCCATATACCGGGCATGGTCTTGCAAAAAGTGTGGTACCCTCATGTTCTCAATCACAGCTAATCCTTTCAGGCGGTCCACATCCTCATATGAGATCTGTAAGGAAGGACATGAGTTAATTTTGCACCACAGTCCTGTTATTTCTCTGCTACAGATCTAAATCCTCTCTTGTAGATGAGAAAAGATTTCAGAGCAGAGGGATTTAAAACCTTGTGAGAATCATTTGAAAACATGAACAATTGTGTGTCTCTGTAGAAGATGCAAAAAAAAAGTAATTTTAGCAAATGCATCCATACTTCCCGATTCTGCTTTTGAGTGAGTGAACAGACTCACTGGAACCTGAGTGAGAATGACCTACAACAGCTGCAGGAATAGAGGGAAAGGGTGGAGCACGTATGAGTCTCAGAGTCTTTTCTCAAAGAGGTGGAAAGATTAACATAAGAATGGAAAAAACACTGTGCCAAAGACTGAGGAACTAGAAAAGGAGTGCAGCACAGGTATGGCACTGGAAGCAGGCAGGCTCTGGCTTTGGGAAAGGCCTGGTGCCAGCTGACCTGAACTCTACTGTTTTCATTTTCACAATCAAGTGTGCTTATGGAAAGCAAATTAAAATGCACCTCTACTAACTAACTACAGCATGGGCAACCCTTAAGCTTCTCGATTTTATTTTATTTTTTCCCATTCAATAGCAGGGCAGAGACTGGGTTTGCCTCTTGGCATCAGATTCTTCTGGGTATAGGTGTGACACTCTCAAATGTTTTCCAGCTACTACAGGGTCTACTGTTCTTTTTCTAATGAAAGCTGAGATTTTTCTTCATAGTCTTATGATTCTAAGAGCTAGGACTTCAAGTCTTGAGCTCACAATAGTTCAAGGTGCTGTGAATGATGGTGCAGAAAGGATGAATGCCTTGACTGTGCAACAGCTACATAAGCTGCCCTGCAAGCACAGAGCAGGACTCACTGGGCAGCAATCCAGTGTGATGAAATTTATGTGGTTGACGCTTTGTCTACAAGCTGCGTGTTCGGGGCACCCTACAGACAGAAGCATATGTACTGGCAAAAACCAAATGCCTGGCTGTGCTTACTAACTGGCACATCCTATTTCCTCACAGCAGGTTTGTGCCAGGTGGCTTGAGAGTGGAGCCTGCTCCTTCCAGCCTTTTTACCCCATGTTTCTTCCTAGGAGTGAAGAACTGCTCAGTGAGGTTTCCCTGGAAACAGCCTGCCCTCTTAGAAGGTGATGGTTTCTCTTCAGAAAAGATTAAAGTGAGCATGAATGACTCACCAATGTGTAAAGGGCATGGAAGGGGTCTCTGGAAAGACAGGATGGTCTAATCCAGATTGCTAAACCTGACCCATAGAGGCAGTCAGATAGATGTGTATCTTGCTGATGATAATGGGAACAAAGTCTGCAAAGAGAATGAATTTGCATCCAAGTACACGTGTGCTTTTCTTGCTGCAATGACAAGATGCATCCTGATTTAAAAAATGAACATATACCCATGCTCAGGCTTACTCAAGTCACTAAGATACTGCTGTTTGAAAATGGTGTGGCATTACACCTGATTAATGTATTTAGAAGCAGAAATGTAAGAGTTATACAAAATCATACCCATCTCCTCTAAGTCTGGGGACACAGCACCAAATGAAATTAAATATTGACCTTCCCCCTTCTGTCCCAACTTGGAATTCTACCTCTTTTCTGCCCAAACAAAGGAAAGAAAAAGAACCTTGTCCCCGTCATATTTATGTTCAAGGGTTTCTGTACTGCTGCATCCAAGAAACAAGTATCTGTGATCTGAGGCATGGTTTCCCCCAGTCCCTGCAACTGCTAAAATATGACAAAAGTTGGCATCCTGAGGAGATCATAAACATAACCTCATCCTACCGTGGCAACTGGTTGTCTTCCTTATTACCACATGTAATTAAAATAACTGTACTAGGTAAAAAAGACTGAGGCTAAAACAGGCTTACTCAGGCTCTTCGTAATGTGTTCACATTCTTGGGAAACTCAATAGTAGGTGTCATTTTGCTGCTTTTGCTTTTTAAAACTCTGGTAATTATGCCATACTGAAGTGCACCAAATATCCACATTCTGTTTCTCCTTAATACCGTTTGCATGTGATTAGTACATGTATGTTTTACAGCGCTTCCCATATTCGATTCTTTCCTGATAAAACTGCTCCTTGTAAGAAGCATCTTTTCTGAGGCTTCAATCTCTTTCTTTAGTCGTTTCAAGGTATGCTGAACAGCTTGCATGTGTTCTGTTTCCACACACCGCTCTCTTCTACACTGTAAGTAATGTCAGGAGAAGCATCAGGAAGGCACAGCTGCCTCCACCAGGGAGATCTCTAGCACTCAGATGAGAACAGAAGACACAGAAACCTCAGCATGGCTCTGTCTGAAATACGTTCACTTGAGAAAGCAGTGCTCTGGTCTTACAACTGTGATAACTATCTACTAAAGCACAGAAGCTATTTGTTGTCAGCAATATAGTTGACTGTTTTCATTTCCTATTATGTTCATACCTTTATTGTATTTGCAATTAAATTATGCCAAATGTGATGGGCATATTTTGAATATGCTGAGAAAGATGAGCTCAAATGTTACAATACAACACTGAGAACCTTCAAAAGGCAATGAAAAATTTCCCACAAAATGCTGGGCTCCCCTACGTTTAAATTCTGTGTGTTTTCTTCTAACCTGGAAGACATGCCAGCTGACCTTAATACACCCTTTGGAACAACCTGATCTTCCTATTCCACCCTAAGCAAACAAATAAATCACTCTTTAGAGTGCTGATAAACTTGTAATAACCACAGGCTAGACCTCAGTGCAAGTTTCACATTTCTCTACACTCAGAGAACTTGTTTTTCACAAAATACATTTTTATGGTGAGGGTGGTAAAACACAGGCACAGGCTGCCAAGAGAGGTTGTGGAGTCTCCATCAGTGGGGATATTCAAAGCCCAACTGGACATGGTCCTGGGTAACCTGCTCTAGCTGAGCCTCCTTAAGCATGGGTGTTGGACTAAATGATCTTGAGAGATCCCTGAAGACCTCAACCAATTTGTGATGCTGAAAGCAGGCACTGCTCTTATACACAAATTTCCAGTTTGATTGCAGATGTGTGCAACAAAAACATTCAGAGTAGACTTTAAGATCCCTTGATTTTAGAAACTGTAAAGTCAAGCATTTATAAATTATCATACTGCTAGTATTAAATTGCTTGTAGACCCTTAATATGGATGCATTGCAATGTGGATTATAGTGGAATCTCTAATTATATAAGGAATGACTTATTATGTTTCTGAAGGGGCTTGAGAATCCTGCAGATTCCCTTAAGATAGAAGGGGATAAAGCTGCGCAGGAACCGTATGTGTTCAGTAGTTTAGCAGGCAGAGGCTGTGTGGAATTAAGCAGGCTTAAAGGAAAAGGAAGTTTCAGAGAATAAGGTTGCAGAGACTTATTTAACAGTGTGATTTTATTTTCAGAGCTTCCTAATTTGGTTCAGTTACCTAAATAGCTCTGCTCACCAATACAGATGTTTCTGACACTAAAGGCAAAACTCCTTAAATGTGGACCAAAACCCTCTATCATAATATGCCAATTCCCTTTATCGCCCATGACTGCCAAGGAGGCAGAAGTGCTCTAAATGCAAGCCTAACATCAATTTGGATCCTGGTTTATGTGAGTATGAGCTGTGGAAACTTAGCAATCCAAGGATTTGGTTAAGGAAGTGTGACAAATTTTTTGCCCTTCGCAGAATCATCTAGGTCGGAAAGGACTTTGAAGATCATCTAGTCCAACTGTTAACCTAACACTGACAGTTCCCAACTCCACCATATCCCTGAGTGCTATGTCGACCCGACTCTTAAACCCCTCCAGGGATGGGGGCTCCACCACCTCCCATTCCAACGCCCAACAACCCCTTCTGCAAAGAAATACTTCTTGACATCTAGACTAAACCTTCCCTGGTGCAGTTTGAGGCGATTCCCTCTTGTCCTGTCGCTTGTTCCTTGGTTCAAGAGACTCATCCCCAGCTCTCTGCACCCTCCTTTCAGGGAGCTGTAGAGGGCGATGAGGTCTCCCCTCAGCCTCCTCTTCTCCAGATTAAACCCCCCCAGTTCCCTCAGCTGCTCCTCGTACGACATGTGCTCCAGACCCTGCACCTTTTTAGTATGATTTTAGAACAAAAAAGCAGTGACAATTAGAATGGGCATAAAATATGTTCTGTGGACGTAGAAATACCATATTTTCTGGGGAAAAAAACCCAAACTGTTTTTTGAAAAACATCAGAGGTGCCACCAGTGACAGATATTTGAGATTAAAAACTCTTTGTGGTGGAGGGGGATACGTTAGCATCAAATGGTTTACTTTGTTTTCTACTAGGACCACCACCTTATCTAGCCCCTGTCCTGCTTGCCCAAGGCAGTCTGTTGTACTGCAAGTCAGGTAAGTACCCTGTAAAGGGAGGAAAGGAAAGTCTGAGAAATACGACCATAAAATCAATCTGATAACTGAGGAATGAGGAAAAGTTCATAGAAATTTTTAGAACCTCAAAATATTTGTAACTTGCACTGTGTCATAATACAAGGTGCTGTACAGAAAAGAGATCTCTAGATCAAAGTAAAACTGAGCACAATGACTCACAGCTCTTTACAGGCAGGCTTGCTGAAATGATAAAACTGTACCCTTTGTTAAGAATGAGTCTGCTCACCTTTCCAAGGGCTGTTAGAAGATGGAAATCAATGGACTCCCTGTATCTCAGGATTCGGAGGATGCCATCCAAGTACACCTGATCCTTATTGAAACAGCCTAAAAGGAATCAAGATATGTTGGACTCTATCAGGGTTTATTCAAGGCATATTCTCAGAAGCCATTATGAGCAGAACAATTTTATTTTTAAAAACTAGATATTTATATCCCAGACTTTGAAAACCTTCCCCAAATGTAACTAGAAGGCTAAACCCACTAGCCAGAGAAAGAAATCAAACACAGAAGATGGTGTATGTGAATATCCACAGCAACATTACATCTCTTGTAATAAACGTGAAAGGAGGTCAAACTGGGAGTATGGGCTTTTTCATGGTTTTGCAATTTACATTACCACTTCCAACAAAAAAAATCCATTACTGGTTCATTTTGAAAGTCTCATGGGTGTGCATTTTCAGCCTCCTGCTGCCTCATTTGAGAAAGTGCAGAGTCCCACTTCTTCCTTTTGCAAAGGTTTTACTGTTTGACATGATGAAGGAGCTCTGTTCTGAAAACCTCCCTGAAGTACAAAAATAGAGAAGACAAATAGGGAACCCACCTGGTTGTGATGTGTCAGTCCACCCTCTCTTGGCTCGTACGCAGTAATCCCACCTGGTATTGGGGTCCTTGACAAATTTCCCCACGTCCTCGAAAAGCTGACTGAAAGACATTTGGCTGGCCTGATACACTGTGTAGTAGAGTAGGGCAGCTCTCCAGAGAAAAGGGTCTTTGCGGAACAGGACACTGTGAATGCTCGCTAGCCCTTCTTCTGTAGGGTTGATTGGTTTTAACCCGTGTTTTCTACGTCCGTTCCAGTTGCACCAAGGCTGGCTGTTGTTGTTAAAACCCCGAAAATAATGAGTTCCTGAAAAGAAAGGAATATGGGATTTAGAACAGTAACATCTAGTGATTAAAAAGAAATTATAAAATATGGAAGGAGATGACCATTTCAGAACTCTGAACTGGTAGGACTGAGCACTGGGAAAAGTGCCAACTTTAGCCTTGTCTACAACAGAGAATTTTTGTCAGAATTAAATACATGGTGCAATTATTAATCTGCTGACTGCAGGTGGCAGTCCCAAAAATGCCTAAGGAATACAAGTGTTAGCTGGACTTGAGTTCCCAAATCCGTGGAATTTACGAAAGTGTCTCACGAGCTGAATGCCTCCAGCATAGGCTAGGCATTGTAGTGAACAGAAGGAAGGAGAATCAAAGTAAGGAGGTCCTTGAAATGTTGCCTCTTGAAGGTGATTAAACAGCCCTGCTGCAGCCTTGGAAGAGGCTATGTCCCCTGAGTAACAGTGGTCCAAGGCAATTGCAGGGCTTATTCTCCAGTTGAAATTCAGGTACTAGCCAAATTTATCTAGTTTTCATGTACTTAATTAAAACAGAGTCCCTGAAAGGTTTGTAGAAATTTTCCATGGGGCTGGGCCAACCTTCTATAATGCAAAATCAAGGCAATCTTACACTAGTTTAGTGGTCGCTGGGTAAATTCTTCATACTAGAAGCATGCCTACGTTTGCAAGCAGTGCAGCATAACAGAAGCAGATTTGTAAAGTGAAATGGCTGGTGCTGAGGTTGAACGGTCACAAATATTTTTATTTCCCCTTTTTTTAACTCCAGACTAGCTCTAAATTGCTCTCATGAGCAAAGTGACCCTGAGCAGCGGCAGTGCAGAAGGTATGCCCTGGAGCATAGCCTCTGGCCTAGCATCATCTGAAAGGATTTCGCTTTGCCTGCTCCAAGATCCCTCTGGCTTGTGAACTTCAGTGCAGTAGGTGGGACTAGCTTGTGGACTCATTTCAAAACCTCGCTCCTGACCTGACCTAGAATGCTAATGTACATGAACTCTAGGAATTCTCAAGTGAATTATCATCCTTTTACTGCATGCTGCAGTGATAAATAGGTTTCTCCTTCCCATTAGCACACCTACAGCATAGGGACATTCCCTCCTTCTGTATATATACAGTGCCTGGCCCATCACTGCAAAATAAGTAAGAATGCATGCAAGTACTCCCCTTTGCCTGAAGAACTGATGTCATGCTCATACCAATTTCATGTCTCAGCATCCCTTCCAGCCAGTGCTCTCGCGCAGTGGAGATATTGATAGTGAGAGTGGGGCGGCCATTCACCACTGTCATTGAGGCTCGAGATAGCAGGTCCTCCGTGAGATGGACCACAATCTGAAGATAAGAGAGTGCAGGTGGCAAAGAGCTCTCTTCTCGCTCCTGTTCCTGCTTTTTCCTTCAGCTCTCCCATTATTTCATTTCTCTCTGGTCCCTTGCCCTTCAGAACTCTTCCTTGCTCCCAGCAGTCACCTATGAGAGACACCTCTGACTCCACTCAGCTGTCCTAGTCACCCGTGTTGCTGCCTTGAACAAATCTTGGACTCTAGTGGGGCTTAGCATGAAGGTTAAGATAGACAGACATGAGACTGTAAAATTTAATACAGTAACACTGACTCGATTTGGGGGGTAGGGAACAATCATATGCAGAGTAAATTAGAGAAAAATTCCCTTTTTTGAACTGTGTCTAATCATCCTGGTATTACTGAGAACTGAAAAATAAGACAAGCACACATAAATTGACTAGATATCCATATACCTCACTGTCTGAAATCTTTTTTGTTGCATTTCTAAAGCCACATGAATGAGAGAGGGAAGCACTGTGTACTTTTTTTCCTGATACATGAGACAGGCTTGAAATATTATTAAAATACTGGTATGGGTTTGGTTTGTTTTATACAGGAATGTAGTTCTTGTTTTCCTGTTTTCTCTTGGAAAATTGGTAATCAAAACAAAAACTGCCAGAGAAGAAAATTAATGCACAGGGATATATTTTGTTATTTGAATTTAAAAAGACTTTTTAGACAAGGGACTGGGAGGGAGAAGAGAAACTCTGTTGAAGACTAAGCACCTTTCCCTCTTCATGTAATGCCTAAAGAAACAGTACTGCTCAGAAGAGTACAAGGGAGAGTACCTACAAGAGATGTAAATTTTTTTTCATGTCAAAGTTAATAAAAAAGGACCCAGGTATCAAAGCCATTAACATGACACTTCCCTGTATTCAAAACCCACCATTCAGCTTCAAGTTCAACAGCAAACAATCAGTCCCGTAAAACTTATATTTAACATGCAGGAAAGACAGGTAAATCCCAAAGCATTTAGATTTAAAGCATGGGTACCACTTAGCTTTATTAACACCTCTTCAACTGGAGAGACTATTTGCATAATATTTTAGACCATACTAAGCATGATTTATTAACCCTATTTTTGCAGAGAAAGTAAAGTATTTCATTAAGAAGGATATAAGATGTTCGATAAGAGTGTAGGATCCTGCTTCCATGAAGACAAACTAAGACAAAAATGAACGCAAAGGGAGATAAAAGCACAGCAAAGACCAAAAAAATTTTTTCTGTTTGCTCTAAACTGTAGTTTCACAGCCTCACTCTTAGAAACACAGGTAAAGTCTGCTATCAGTGTCAAGTTACAGTCTCCCAAAAGGGTGTGATGAGTTTAACAGTTTCTCCTA
This sequence comes from Athene noctua, assembly GCF_965140245.1. Classification (NCBI taxonomy): domain Eukaryota; kingdom Metazoa; phylum Chordata; class Aves; order Strigiformes; family Strigidae; genus Athene; species Athene noctua. Next base: position 155,948,292 of record NC_134038.1, on the reverse strand, counting down.
ATAATATTATGTTTACTAATTAAACCTAGTTCCTGGGAAACTCATTTTTGTCTCTTAACCTCCCATTCCAGACTCCTCTTGCTTGCTGCCAGTGATCTTACCCAAGTCTTAGATTGTGTCAGCTGGTGCTTTCATTTGGAATAATTCTCTTTTTATGCATTCAATTTCATCTGACTCTTCCAAGCAATTCTACATAACTCAGTCAAGTGGGCTTTTAAAATCCTGAATATAGGAAATAATTTTTTTGCACAGGACTCTAAAAAAATTAGATGGTTGAAGTCAGGAAAATCCAGCACTCAAACCAACTCAACAAGCCAACCTCTTTCAGACATTTTAAATCATTTATGTCACTTTCATTTGTGTTGCTTCTTATAAATCAGTCTCTTGGGCTGCTGCTTATTTTTCTTGGCCATTTCTTAACTCTTTCCTTTGGTGTGAATAATTTGACACAAGAGAACGGATGGCAGAACGGATGAATAAATGGAAATGTGCTAGTCTCCAAGCAGCTGAAAAAAGGAGAGAAGGAAGGGTGTCATTCTTGGGCACTCCCATATGAGGTGAACTTAAGAAAAAGCATATATGAATCAGGAAACAGGCTCAGAGAGATGGCTGAAGCATTCACAAGGAATCTGCATCATTTCAATTGTTCAGAAATCAGACTGGGCACAGGAATGAGAAAAATATGATGTAAAGAATATTCTTGTAATTGTGGAGGAAAGAAAGGCCTCCCAGATGGTCTGTCAGGTCCATCCATCTGTAATTTCTAAGATCTAGATAAATGTTTCTTTCCTGATCCAGTGTATGACTTACCTCACCGAGACAGCCTTCTTTCACCATGTATTTCCTGACATGATTCCAGATCCTACTTTTGGTCAGCAAGCTGCCTCCAGTGGCCTGTTCAAATTTTTCATAGCTTCCATATTTCTGCAATGTCCGCTCCATAATGTTAATGGACTATAAAATACAAAAGCATAGCAAATATTAATGCAGCAATGCCCCTGTGTCAGACTAGCATGTGCATTCTTTCTCTCTCTCTCAATCTCTGTTTTTAAAAAATCTTTCTTCTTTTTTTAACTCCCTGGGAGTCACTATCAAACTGTAGTCATAGAGGCTGATGTGCTCTGTAATCAATTTATACCATCTTCAGACATCCATTAATGTCAAAGTACTGAAAAAATGTTCTGATCAACTCATCTTGGACCCACGTACGTCAGCATGGCACAGATGATTATCAGTCTACCGAAATAATACCCATTTTCTTTTTAATTTTGGGAATGTTGTGCAACTGCCTTGTAAATCAGACATAACAGGTCACAAGGACATTTGCAGTTTGTCAGCATGTTTCTTTTTATGATTTTCCAACGAAGTTTACAAAGATCAACTATTACTGTCATCTCACTTCATCTCTTGGTATTTTCTAATTTAGAAATGCTGAACCATGATTAGGCAGATGTGTAACTATAATTTTAACAATAGCATTTCTACCAAAAATATCTTCTTACAATAAAATCCTCTGCACCATGGGTGTCTGTTTCAGAAAGGAGAAGAGAGAACAGGAACTTTGTTCATAGAACTTTCATTTAAACCTTTCATTTAAATCACAATACTTACTTATAACTCCCCAAAATGAAGGACACATGTTTCATTAGGCAAACAAACTGGTATCAACAATTCTCTTACATATTGCAGCTAGAAGTCCCTTGTGGATGGAAAGCAGAGCATGATACCTATTATGTGATCTGAACTCTGCATGTTGAAGATGTTACTGGTAGGGTGTGAAATACACATTCCCAGTAATTTACTTCCAACATGTCATTTCACACCCTTAAAAGAAAATGTTATAGAATAACTTCTTGCCCAGCAATAGCCCAGCTACAGGGAATGGCATTTTTCACAGATATGGTAACAGAAGCTCCCCCAGATAAAAAAATATTACTGATATTACCTTAAAAAATGAATGTTCTTGCTGAGAAAATACCACTAATGATGAAGGTGGAAATCTTGCAGATTGAATCTCTTTTTATGTTGTACACTTATATCATGCATGAAGCTGATAACATGCTTGTTTCCAGCTATGTAATTCTGATGTTGCCAGAGTGGCTGATTGTCCACAACACCAGGGTTCATTTTGTATCTCTCACAGCTACTAACAATCCTGTTCTAATTTTTTTCAAGTTGAAACCAAGCAACCCTGTGTAATTGCTACTGAAAGACACAAATAGAGGATATACCCTCATCTGGTGCAAACTGGGTAGCTCTGGCATCATTTTGCCAACCCGCTGCTGTAGGTATTTGACAGAAGTTCGGTGCTGTTATTTTTGCTGTTACTCCTAAAACTTATTGCACAGAAATATAAGCAAGGACAACTACACATCTGTACTGCTGACCAACGAGGTAAAGGGGATTTTGGTTCTCGGTAACTTCCCTGTATATCAGGTCTTGTACAAACGCATAGGTGTGGCAGTGCCTGAAAGATTATAGAAGGAGATTAGAGAGGTCTTTCTATGTCAGTAAATAATATTTTTTTCTTGAGTCTCTCAAATAAATGAAGCAAGGTTAGTGTCTAAGTATTAAATGAAGGAATACATTAATCCCTCAGGCAAGGCCTAATATTTCTGGAGACTAATGTCAATTCCTTCTAGCAAAGTTTAGGATCAAGGACTAGATGTAAAGAACAAATCAGAGCAAAATCTAGTTCTTGTTTAATAGCTTGTATATCTTCCCAAAGGATTTTTTCCTTTTTTTTTTTTTTTTTTTTTTTTAATTTACATATGAATTTCTAACTTCTAAAAACATGGGCTCTTTTAGAAGTTTTTCAGTGTCTGCAAATGCTGAGTCATTTTCCTGCCTTACACAAAACCCTTGGTTAAAGAATAACCCAAAAATTCCTGTCCCCTGTCCCAGGAAGTTTATTCTCAGACACCAACCTGAGTAATTAATGACAACAGTTCTGCAGTTTCCTTTGCAAGGTGCCAGATCCTTAACATACGTATGCCTCCTAGTAGTTGTTTGGTGTATCTAATTTCTCTGAACATTTAATTAACTTTATTTGCTTACTCTGAAAGAAGTCTTCTCTGAATTAATCTTCTTGCATGAAATTTGTCTCCACAACTTTTTGATATTAGTTTTCAATTAAGTCTATTAGATTAAACACAGTAAGTACTCATATAAATTCTTGGAGACTTAAGTTCCTTTGAATGTGCACCAGTGATTTCCATTCCTAAAGAGAATTGCGGCCCAGCAGCACCATGTTTTGTCTCCTGAACATCTTCCTTTTCTCCCTATCTCTTCCTGTGGCCAATTCTATCTCTCAGTAATAAGTTCTGGAAAAAAATCATTATAATTAGTAGCATTTTATAAAAATCACAGTGAGATGAAGAATTAAGATGCAACAGGGCTTGTCAGAGAACTGCAAT